>NW_018127974.1:1881340-1892881 GCF_001952655.1 Monopterus albus | reverse complement strand
TTTTTTGTGCCTACTCGTTTCTTTAATATCTTATTTTGCACAGTGCCGTATTTATATTGTATTTTTAAGTTAATGTCACTTGTTTACACTTTTTATTTTGGGAGTATTAATAGGTACTTTATGTAAGCTATTTATATTGTATTTCATATGTTCAGTTCATTTTTTTGTATTTGTTTCTTTAATTCTTTCTAAGTATTTTGAATGTGCAATTGCTTTATTTAAATAAAAGAATGTCCAAGACAAAGCTATTACGTTTCTTATGAGTATATACACTAGCAGTGGAATTTACTGCGATGCAACGGGGCGCCACCTGAAATCTTGCCTAGGGCGCCAAATTGGTTAGGGCCGGGCCTGAGTACACCGCAGGGAGTAGAAAGTTGTAAGGCGATGTTTATGTGTACCAGGCATGCATGCACATTGTAACACTAGGTTTTAAGGTTAATATTGTATCATCTCTGCTCTGCTTTGATTTTGTACAAATGATTTGGTAAGTAACAAGAAATGTAACGGCCTCCAACAATAGGCTGTTGTACATCTGAAGTAATTCTGACCTTCAGATTTAACACACAATGATACAACATGATATAAATAACAGAATTATCTTGAAAAATTGAGTAAACTAATTTCAGGGTCATATTTTTCCTCATTAATATTTCAGAAGTCCCAAAGTCTGTCATGTGCTCTGTCAGGAGCAACTATACATTCTGATCTTGTTCTCTTACAACTTCCTAACTGGAAGTAGTACCATGGTAGAGAGATGCTGTATATGGGTCTGTGGTCCTGTGCTTAACAAGACTAATATCTTACAGATTCTATAGGGCTGTATTTGTGCACGGCAATACTTTGAGCTAAATTCTAAAGTCATTATCCTAATATGCTTACAACTCCTGTAACAGCTGACACTGTGACATCCTGTAGTGGCAGGAAAAGAACAGGTGACAGTAATAGCATTAATAAAGTCAAGTTCTAGTTAGAGTCATCACCAAAGTTGTTAGGATTCATACTCTCGGACAACTTAATGTCTGTACAAAATTCTATGTCAAACTATGTTGAGACATTTCACTTAAAAACAAATACATACAGGATCCACATCGTGGCAATTAAGAAAAACTAAGGGATCACCAGGCTTCATCCTCTGTGGTTCATGAATGTTTGTACCAATTTTTATAACAATCTGTTTAATAGTTGTTGAGATGTTTTGGTCTGGGCGACATGCATTCCTAGATCTATGTCACTAGTGTGTTCTTTCTCAGTTGTTGAATATTCTGTGGCTTTCTGTGTGTATTTGCCTTTCTTGTACCTACAATAGGTTGTTTGCCTGAGCTCTGGCACTGTTATGTTATTTGTGTGTGTGTGGTGTAGGCAGACACAATCAGCAGGGACTTTGGAAGTTGTCTACTATAACTTTATTTGACTGTTCTGTCACCAGTTGACTGTGTTAGGGTTCCACTAGGCTCTTATGAGAATTTCTTCTTCTTCTGTGTTTGCAAATCATGTATTTGATACATGTATTGACACTCTGTGATGTCACTATAAACCTTTAGTTAATGAACTTCTTTTTTTTGTTTAAACATGAAAGAGGGAGGTCTGCAGGGAAGTCTGTTCACAGGTTCGTGGTAGTTAATTACTGGGTGAATATCTGTGCTTGAAAACCTCAAGCAGTGTTTGAAGCTTTAATAGCTTTCAAACATGCCACCTTAATGTGAGAGGTTAAGCTATGGTCCTATGTCCAGGGGTTAGCAAACTGGGTCCTTCAAACAGAATAAATGTACTTAATTACTTTCCACAACTGCTGATGTATAAAAGTTATTGCAGATTATTTCATCGTACACATTTGCCATAACCTCATTTTCACTTTGTGACCAGTTCAAAAAGGGCTATGCTTTTTACTTTTTGATGGTTAATCTTGGAAAAAATGACTTCATTTACCAGTCCTGCAAAAGATTTGAATGGAAAGCCTGATGTGCAAATAGTAGAATCCCCTCTTGACTGTTGCCTCAAGACCTGGAAAAGATGTTCAAACCCACACATACGTGATCCTCATGAAGCCCTAAAGTTTCCTGTTTGTGTCCTGGAACTGATGTGTCTGCAACATTTCCACACTAACCAAATTCTTCATTTCCCTGCATTTGGTAATGTCTGTGAAGGCGACCTTTGAACCAATTAGACTGGGCAGAAAGGGGGAAATGTCTGTGGGACAGGAATTCATCTGGGTCTGGGTGAAAAAGCATTGTCCTGCTTACTGGCTCCATGGCTTCAAGTGGCACTTTTATTTGTTGAAAACATTTGTTTTACAAACTTGGATATGAATATAGATATAAAAATATGCAGCTCCCTCAATAAGTGAGTGTATCAACTGTATAGAACCTGACTTCCCAGAGCTGTTGTAACATATGTGCCTGTATTGACACATTGCCATGTCTGAGTCATCTTTTGATCTCCTTTTAATCTCTTCAGGCAGGTCAACAGCTCAAAGTGAGACTGACTGAGCAGACTGCTATCCCACCAGGTCACATCACTGAGACTGTACCGGTCAGAGCCAACAACATACTTGCCAACCCTCTTGATTTTTCTAGGAGACTCCTGTTTTTTCACTACGGTAAAAATTGGGGTAAAAAAAAATGTACATAGCTACTTAATATTTATGACATCATTGAAGAGGCTGGGGTTCTAGGGTCTCTCTCACTGAGGTCATTGATGCTTTTCTTTGTGTCTGACTCTAGGGCCTTCCTGTATTTTTCACATTCTGTCTATAAATATTTTTTATCCTCTCTGGGTCAGCATGGTGTCAAATATGATAGCACTGCATCCTTTCTGCAGCATTTAGTGGTGGACTGCTTCCCTGTAAGTGTGGAATTCACATTAAAATGTCAACAACTTCAGTAATTTCAACTGTAAAACTTATAAATCAAGTGATAGTACTATACTTGGTTTGGTTTTGGAGAGTATTCCATCCACTGGATTAAAACACTATATACATCACCTAGAGCTACAATAACCACAAATGGGATAACCTCACAAAGTTTCACACTTCACCAGGGAACCAGACAAAGATGTCCACTCTCAGCATCTCTATTCGCCATTTTCATTGAACCTCTAGCAGCATCAATACGACAGAATAATAGCATCAAAGGAATACAAGATACTAACTCACGACATAAAATTTGTCTCTCTGCAGATTATTATATTTACAGGACCCACACAGTTCAGTACAAGAAACTTTCTCCATTATTAACACATTCTCCAGGCTTTCCAACTACACAATAAACTGGAATAAATCCACCATATTGCCACTCTCTGAAGATGCCGGGATTCTGCAGATCAAGACTGTCCCCTTCCACTTAACACTGGCAACAATAAACATTTAGATATCAGTATTTTCCCCTAGGCTGTCAGAACTTTTTAACATCAACTACACCCTTCTGCTAAAAGAAGATGATTTCAAACACTGGTCCAACCTCCCACTCTCACTCATTGGCCGAATTGCTACATTCAAAATGAAAACTTTATCACAAATTAACTACCTGTTTTCAGTGTTTCCAACAACACACACAGATTAAGGTTCAAATCACTTGATTCTCTAACTTCGCAATTTTACTGGAATAATAAGAAATCCAACATTTTCCTTCAGCACTTCGGAAGCAAAAATCACAAGGTGGCCTAGAAGCACCATATTTTCAGCATTATTTCTTAGCAAATCAACTACAATATTTAGTTACATGGATTCAGGAGGACAGTCATAATAGCTCATGGATAGAACTAGAACAAAATCAATGCAAAAATACTTCAGTTGCAGACCTTGTCTTCCTACCATACTCAATTAAGAAAATGAACTATTGCGAAAATATCACAATCTCTGACAGCCTGGAAAGTAAACAAAACCACTAAATCATCACTAACACCATGTAGATACACTCCAATTTGGCACAACTTCGATTTTCAACTTCATAACAACCCCATCTACTTTCCAACATGGCAACACAAAGGAATCACTCACCTTCATCATTGAAAACAACCAGCTCATACCATTCAATACATTAGTCCAGAAGTACAGAGTTGGGAGAGCAGAATTTCCAACAATTAAAATCCATAATTAAATCAAAGATCAATATAAACAACAACCCACTACAACCTTCCATGCTAGCATTTTCATGATACACATACCTGCTCACAATGCACTCTGGGTTGTGCTGATGATTACTTTCATGCTACTTGGACCCATCAACCCATTTACTCCCTCTGGGTAGCGGCGACAGAGAAACTCTCCACCATCTTGAGCTGTAGAATCCCCCCATCCCCGTCACTCTGCCTACTCGGTAATCTCACAGAAGTTAACCACCTACCAATTAAATATCAAAACCCACGTCGTATCTCTCTAACTATTGCCAAGAAAACAATCATTCTAAACTGGAAATGTAAAAACTCATTATACATCAACCACTGGACCAACTTTCTCATAGAACACATCACACTAGAGAAAATATCATCCACCCATAAGAATAATATAGCAACCTTTACTGACACTTTGAATCTATTTCTAACCTCTTTTAATTTGAACCAGACACCCAAGGCCAAGGCCACACACGTTCCCACAAACTCCTAGAAATGTAACAGGTTGCTTTTTATTTCATTATTGTTACTGTTATTATTAGTCCTCATTGTCCATACTACTGTTTTGAGTATATCACACCTATCAATTAAACAGATTAACAGAGAATATAACCACCACCACCCCCTTATTCCTTTCTTTTATCCCTTTCCTTTCTCTTTCTAATCATTTACTGATTTGTAAATTTTATTTATTTCTGTTCTATGAATATGTGTATACATATACATGTATATCTGGGTATGCATAAATATCTGTATGCATATGTATATATTGTATTTATATGGCCAAAACTGCTTTATTATTTACTTTTTCTTTTATTGTTATTTTATTATTACAATCATCCATTTTCTATCAAACTGTCTTATTTACCCATTCATCTTTCTCCACCATTAACAAACCAGGATTTGATTTAGGGGATACTCCGCCCTGTCCCCAGTAGCTGGGGCATGCAATTTGGGGTCACTCTTGGGGTTTCTCTGGGGGGAACCTATGTGGGAGGAAGGGTCACTGTTTCCTTTCCCTTCCCTACTACATATAGCATCACTGGACTGCTGACACCCTCTTAGACAAGCTCCCTCCTCTGGGAGCTGTTTAGGAGGGGAACACACCATGCGTTGGGTCAGGTCTCTCCTGTCAAAGTCAGGGGCCGACCCCGAGCTGTTTTCCCAATAATCAACTGTTAACATAAACCATGACAAACAGTAACACAAAGGGAAGGTTTAACTTAACCATAACACAAGGACACAAGGTCTCTCCGTGGGGGTCTGGAGACGGAGACTGGGTATATTTTTAAAATGACAGGTAGTTAGCTGTCCTACTGCCCTGGACTAACTCACCCTGCTACATCTATCACATCTATCCCACAGGATCTTAGCAAAGTTGCCCCTGAGAAATTCCAGCACATAACAGCAGGGTTCACGATGCTAGCAAGCAGGGCATACATGGAACACCATAACCAAGTGGCTGGCATAGTGTATAGAAACATCTGTGCCGAGTACAGGCTAGAAGTCCCAAAGTCAAAATGGGATACACCTCCAAAGGTGGTTGAGAATGACCAAGCTCAGATCCTGTGGGACTTCCAGATACAAACTGACAAACTGGTAATGGCCAACCAACCGGACATAGTAGTGGTGGACAAACAGAAGAAGAAGAAGAAGGCCATAGTGATAGATGTAGCAATGCCAAGCAATAGCAACATCAGGAAGAGGGAACACAAGAAGCTCAAGAAATACCAAGGGCTGAAAGAAGAGCTAGAAAAGATGTGGAAGGTAAAGGTACAAGTGGTCCCTGTGGTAATAGGAACACTGGGGGCTGTGACCCCCAAACTGGGAGAGTGGCTCCAACAGATCCCAGGAACAACATCTGAGATCCAGAAGAGTGCAGTGCTAGGAACAGCTAAGATACTGCACAGGACCCCTCAAGCTCCTAGGCCTCTGGTAGAGGACCCAAGCTTGAAGGAAGGAATACAAGACCACCCCAAAGTGGGGAATTTATTTTAATATATACATATATACATTTTTTTTAAAGCATAGATCAGTTAAGAAGTCACACAACAACACAAAAAGAATTAGATTTCTGAAGGATTTTAATCTATATTTCATGGTAACATGTATTGTTAGAGAGCGGGGACTGGTAACCAATCCTATTTTTCAGTGTTGTAGGTAGTTTTATTAATGCTTGAAATTATATATCTTAAATTTGCAATTTGATCAATGTTTAGGACATTTTGCTTAATAATAAAATGTGTTTTATAGTTAACCTTTATGCTTATTTACACATATAATGTCCTGGGGATGGAAATGGCACCCATTCAAGTGGAATGGCCCAACTTGTGTTTCATAGATATCTGTTAGTTATTGCATGACAATACTGCCTATATAAGGTGCCAAGTAGTTACACTATATTTGACACATAATTACAGTTACTCTGTAAACATCTATTTCCAGCAGCAGCAGCAGCTGATTCATTCATTCATTTAAACTGACTCACTTATTCATACAGCCATGTAGCTGCAGGTCAGTGTCGATGGTCAGGGTGTTAACTCTTTATATACAGTGGTGTGAAAAAGTGTTTGCCCCCTTACTGATTTCTTATCTTTTTGCATGTTTGTCACACTGTAATGTTTCAGATCGTCAAACAAATTTATATATTAGTCAAAGATAACACAAGTAAACACATCATGCAGTTTTTAAATGAAGGTTTTTATTATTAAGGGAAAACAAAATCCAAAACTACAAAACCCTGTGTGAATAAGTGTTTGCCCCCTAAACCTAATAACTGGTTGGGCCACCCTTAGCAGCAACAACTGCAATCAAGCGTTTTCGATAACTTGCCATGAGTCTTTTACAGCGCTGTGGAGGAATTTTGGCCCACTCATCTTTGCAGAATTGTTGTAAGTCAGCCACATTGGAGGGTTTTCGGGCATGAACTGCCTTTTTAAGGTCATGCCACAGCATCTCAATTGGATTCAGGTCAGGACTTTGACTAGGCCACTCCAAAGTCTTCATTTTGTTTTTCTTCAGCCATTCAGAAGTGGACTTGCTGGTGTGCTTTGGATCATTGTCCTGCTGCAGAACCCAAGTTCGCTTCAGCTTGAGGTCACAAACGGATGGCCGGACATTCTCCTTCAGGATATTTTGGTACACAGCAGAATTCATGGTTCCATTTATCACAGCAAGTCTTCCAGGGCCTGAAGCAGCAAAACAGCCCCAGACCATCACACTACCACCACCATATTTTACTGTTGGTATGATGTTCTTTTTCTGAAATGCGGTGTTACTTTTACGCCACACATAATGGGACACACACCTTCCAAAAAGTTCAACTTTTGTCTCGTCTGTCCACAGAGTATTATCCCAAAAGTCTTGGGGATCATCAAGATGTTTTCTGGCAAAACTGAGACGAGCCTTTATGTTCTTTTTGCTCAGCAGTGGTTTTCGTCTTGGAACTCTGCCATGCAAACCATTTTTGCCCAGTCTCTTTCTTATGGTGGAGTCATGAACACTCACCTTAACTGAGGCAAGTGAGGCCTGCAGTTCTTTGGATGTTGTTGTGGGGTCTTTTGTGACCTCTTGGATGAGTTGTCGCTGCGCTCTTGGGGTAATTTTGGTCGGCCGGCCACTCCTGGGAAGGTTCTCCACTGTTCCATGTTTTCGCCATTTGTGGATAATGGCTCTCACTGTGGTTCGCTGCAGTCCCAAAGCTTTAGAAATGGCTTTATAACCTTTTCCGGACTGATAGAGCTCCATTATTCTCTTTCTCATTTGTTTTTGAATTTCTTTGGATCTCGGCATGCTGTCTAGCTTTTGAGGATCTTTTGGTCTACTTCACTTTGTCAGGCAGGTCCTATTTAAGTGATTTCTTGATTGCGAACAGGTGTGGCAGTAATCGGGCATGGGTGTGGCTAGAGAAATTGAACTCAGGTGCGATAAACCAGTGTTTTGACAGGGGGGCAAACACTTGTTCACACAGGGCTCTATAGTTTTGGATTTTGTTTTCCCTTAATAATAAAAACCTTCATTTAAAAACTGCATGATGTGTTTACTTGTGTTATCTTTGACTAATATATAAATTTGTTTGACGATCTGAAACATTACAGTGTGACAAACATGCAAAAAGATAAGAAATCAGTAAGGGGGCAAACACTTTTTCACACCACTGTACCTTAGCGTTGATGACTGGTGTGCCAGTTATTTATAGTCAAAATCTTAGTGTTTGCCTGCACTGCTTTAGGTAGTTGAGACAGTGATAGCTGAGGCATGTCTTTTCCCCTGACTGTTTCATTTTGTCATGTCACATTAACCAGAGTGACTTTGATAGGGCAATGCCACCAACAACATGTTGACACATACAGTACAGCCTAATAAACTTAAGCTTCTGATGATGCCACAGACTTCACTCAGACAGCTGGGTAGTGTTCACCGCCATAAAGAAAAGGAAACACTCTTGCTTTCCTTCTATGTTTAGGTATACATTGCTGAACAGCAGTGACTGTGGCCGCACCTGATAATTAAGGGATAATAAGTAATAATAACTCTTTCCTTTGGTCCCATTGTGAGAGGTGAGTAGAGGTTCATCATTAAATCTTCTTTGGACTTCTCTTCATGCTCAAGGGGTTCCTCCTTTCCCATCCTTATTTTCCTCTTTTTCGTCTGGGTTCTCTTTGATCACCACCAAACCTTTGCCCAATATGCTTGATGTACACATGGGATTTCCTTTTGCAGACCTATAATCTGATTAATGGTTGCCTCTAATTTGTCCCATAGTTCCAGGTCAGTCACTGGGGGCTCACAGACCAGGTCACCTGTCTCACATTCCCCCATCTCCAGTGCTTCTTCTTCCCTCTCAGTGACCTCTGACCTTTCATTAGCAACCTTCTCCTCCCTATTCTTTCCTTGGAACCCATATTTACAGCCTCCCTGACATAATAAAGTCATACTGTGATACAGGTACGAGTCAGCACTGACAATTACAATGATTAATTAATTCAGGACAAGGTCCTAAATCCTCTGAAAATTTATAACGGTCTGCAGTTACAGGCAGCTACTTCCTTTTACCTTCAGGCATTACAGTACTGGGAAACGTATAGGAGCCATTAACTTTAGATCTTTGAGGAAGTGCTCAGTTTAGTCTGAAATAACCCATAAAAGCTGTGAGACTGGCCACATAAGACCATGATTTTTATGCACAGTGTTAAGCTGACATTAATTAATCTCCTAGGATTGGACTCCCAGTTTACAAGGTCTAACAGATGTCATTCTATTTCAAAGTTTTTCAGTGCTTCGGTTTTAAGGCTTAGCCATCTCCGCTTTACTTTGAATAGGTTATTCACATTAAAACTAACTGTATTTTAGGTTGTTAAATAAACCTCATGCAGCTTTAAATATCCCTTAATCGAATTTCTAACTCCCATCTAAAGATAACACAATTTGATAATAAGGATAACTCAATCAAGAGAGAGGAAGAATTTGAAAGCTTAGAATTTTTATATAGATTTAAAAGGAGTTACAGCATAGCAGCAAACAATAATGCAAAATATTAAAGATTATCAACAAATAAATGGTTTAATTCCCAACTCTGAAGATCAACCAAAGCTATAACTCTAATCATTAGTTGAAACTCTCAACTCTAATTAAAATGATCATAGTTGAGCGCTCACAGTACTGAATATAAGTCATCTCTCACTGATCATCAGATCGAGAGCCGGCTGTCGATTCGTCTTCCCTGCCTGCCTGCCTCTCTGGATTTCTTCGTCCTTCTGGAGCTCAGAGAAACAGCTGAACAGAGCCTCTGGCAGCAGCTGCTGAACATCCTACTCTTTTCCCATGGTTTTAAAAGAATTCCTGTCACATAGACTGCATTCTCTCATTCAGTCACATGCCTGGGTCTTCAGCCATTACTAGTGGAATCTGAAAGTGCTGCCAGTCAGAGCTTGTTACATCTTTATTGTCAATGGCCAGGGTGATGCCAGTAACTGATCAACCTTAAGACTTGATCAAACATTGATTTTCAGTAATTAATCAAATCTTTACGCTATGCATGCAACCATTACTGTATATTTTAGTCTACTTCTTCTAAACTCAGTGGTTCTTCTATTTCTTTAAAAAAAATTACCTTCTTACAAACATAGGGATCTTTACTCCACACATTTCCTTTTGTTTCTGTTTTTTTCTCTCTCCCATTAAATGTCAGTGCTTCTAGCCTCTCCTTCACCCCTTTCCTACTCCACCTCTTGTAGTGTTTATCTCTTGCTCTGTATGGAGTTTCTGTTATCGGTTACTGTGGACCATTGTGGCCTGACCCCCCCACCTCTACAAGGCTTCACAGAAGACAAGGATAATGATTGTTGCCAACCACAAGATACAGTGGGCCTTGGCAACTGTGTGTCATGTGTATCACTGCATCTGGCTTTTTATTTCTCTTTGCTTCTCTGTAGGGCTCATAATTGCATAAACACCACATTTTACTATTTAGCAGCCTATTGAGCTGGATAGTACAGGAAATACTGGTGTGTATTATTACAACACATGTTGTGAGGATACCCAAATGAAGCAAACCACAATTTACCCTGACATTTCTCAAGAACATAAATTGTACCAAAAAAGCTGATGCTTGGAACCAGTAACAGTACACTTGTGTTCCAGCACCAAAGAAAAACTTGTGATATAATGGACTATAGATTTATAACCCCTTTTGTGTACATAGCACAGCTATTTGCATTTTTAAATTTTTATTTATTTATTTATGTTTTGCAGCCATAGGTGTGTTTCTTGAATTTCTATTTGTATACATTGTGCTTAAGATAGTTTTCAATGTACTGTATGAGGTGCTTTCTTCATGTGTGTATGTTTGGGCTGTATGCTATTCAATTATTGTCTATGGTATGTGCTATAAGAAATGTATGATTATACTAATTTCAGGTACATCCTGAATGAAGTATTTAAGATAATTTTCCATGTAATAGGCCCTAGGCCATATTTTCTTTTAAAGAATAATAAATAATAATAAAATACAATATGCACCCTGGTTGTTCCTCCAAACTACAATCTACATCAATGTGCTATAGTTTATGAATGTTTTAAAAATTAAAATAAAATAACTGAAAACCAATTTTAAAAAATAAAGATTAAATAATTAAATTCCCATTCACTGATTTTGATCAAACTGGCTAGAAACCTTGGTGCTATCCTGGACACAGAACTGAATTTGACACCAACTCTGCTTTGAAACATGTCAAAAACACTGCTAAAGTACAGTATTTCACCGACTTCGCCAGTCGGAGGTCACTAAAATTAATGTTGAGTCGATGTGTAACTTCGCTAAAACAATGTCGGACTCCGTAGTTTTCTCTGGACCTCTACCCAATGTGACCAGTGATGACATGTTTAGCCGCATGTCGTCATTCAACCGCTGGCTGTCTAGGTGTTGCCTGG
>NW_018127974.1:1877877-1880286 GCF_001952655.1 Monopterus albus | reverse complement strand
CTCCCTAAAGCAGGCATCACGAAAAATGGAAAGGAGGTGGCGCTCCACTAAGTCAGAAGAGTTTTTCATAGACTTTATTCATCACTGATTGAGGAGAATAAGAACAACCCCAGGTTTCTTTTCAGCACTGTAGCCAGGCTGACAAAGAGCCACAGTGCTGTTGAGCTTAACATTCCCTTAGATCTCAGCAGCAATGACTTCATGAGCTTCTTTACAAATAAAATCACAACTATTAGAGAAAAAATTGGTCGGACCACTCCCACAGCTCTCGCAGATGTGCCATCTACTACAATGGTTTTAGAAACATCTGTAAGACCTCATTTATACTTGGACTACTTCTCCCCTATAGATCTCTCTGAGTTGACCTCAACAATTGCTTCATCTAAATCATCAACATGTCTCCTGGACCCCATCCTGACCAGGCTGCTCAAAGACGTCTTTCCCCTAATCAACACATCCATACTAGATCTGATTAACCTCTCTCTATTAACAGGTTATGTTCCACAGGCTTTTAAACTTGCAGTAATTAAACCTCTACTCAAAAAGCCTACACTTGACCCAAGTATCCTAGCTAATTATAGACCAATATCAAATCTCCCATTTATTTCCAAAATTCTTGAAAAAGCTGTTGCAAAGCAGTTATGTGACCACGCGCACAAGAATGATTTGTTTGAGGATTTTCAGTCAGAAA
The DNA here is from genome assembly GCF_001952655.1 of Monopterus albus. Classification (NCBI taxonomy): domain Eukaryota; kingdom Metazoa; phylum Chordata; class Actinopteri; order Synbranchiformes; family Synbranchidae; genus Monopterus; species Monopterus albus. The sequence continues at coordinate 1,879,595 of NW_018127974.1, read as the reverse complement.
CCGCATTGGTGAAAGTCACCAATGATCTTCTCCTAGGCGCAGACAAAGGACTTGTCTCCATACTTGTCCTCTTAGATCTCAGTGCTGCTTTTGACACCATTGATCACAGCATCTTGCTGCACTTGGTTGGTTCAAATCTTACTTATCAGAAAGATTCCAGTTTGTTCATGTTAATGATGAATCCTCCACACTGACTGAAGTTAGTCATAGCATTCCACAGGGCTCTGTGTTAGGTCCAATTCTCTTCACTTTATACATGCTTCCTTTAGGCAATATTATCATAGATATATGATATATATCTTAAATTTGCAATTTGATCAGTGTTCAGTACATTTTGCTTAATAATAAAATGTGTTTTATACTTAACTTTTATGCATATTTAGACATATAATGTTCTAGGGATTGAAATGACATATATTCTATAGAATGGCCATTTACTGTCATATATGACAACAATGAGCATCAAATTCTTACAACAGACAATAGTTACATTTTTGCTTGAAAACTAACATATAAATTATAGGATTCATTTCATGATACTAGCTCAATAATACTGTAATAGCTGTTTATTATTCTCAACACAGTGTGGCAAGGACTGTCTGACTTGGCTGGATAGTCCTGACTAGCTTCATTCCATTTTAGAAATCTGGGGTTAGTTGGTCAAACATATTGTGATGCTTTTCTTATGTAATGTTTTGCTTATGCAACATTTTGCCTTGCTTTATTCTGTTTTTATGTTGAGATTTACCTAGCAATGTGTTCCCTATTTATTGTAATTGTATTGTTTCTTCTAAGTAGGGTTTAGCCAATTTTATGGTGTGTGAACAGTGCGTGAATGGTTTTATGCACAGGGAGGCAAGGCCCTCTTATATTTGGTTGGTCGATGTGTGATTAATTGATTTGTGGTGTTTATTTAATGGTGCCTTTTTAACCTGTTGACTGACCATTTTACTCCTGTTCTGCACTGTATTTATTGAGCAGGGAGAAACATCTTGTAGGTAATATTTTAGCTTTGGGGCTAGGCCTTTTAAAATATTTTTCACTGTTAAGTTATACATTGTCTCAAATAAAGTTTTATCTGTGTGAGTAACCCCAATGTCTCTGTGTTTGCGGATTTATGTGGGGGTAGCAACTCAGTACTGGTGAAGTTTGCATGAATTTGGCCTCTTGAAACAGTTGGGGTGTTATTCTTGGGGAACTACTAAAAATTATTACGGTCTGAGTTGCCTAGGCCTGTATATTGGCCCGGTCACAATTTGATCAAAGATGCAAGCTGTTTCCTGAACAACAACAATAACAATAATAATAATAATGTCTAGACCTTACTTTGTCAAGTGTCCTGAGATGACTTTTGTTGTGATATGGTGCTACACAAATAGAATCGAATTGAACTGAAGTGAATTGAACTAGTTTCATTCTATCTTAGGAATCTTAGGTTAGTTGGTCAAACACATGGTCAAAAATGCAGGCTGTTTCAGCATTTAATAAACACACAAACTTAAAAAGAAAGAGGGTATTTATTTTTTCAGTTAGCCCACCTAATAAAGTCTGGCAAAGGAAACAATAAAGGTACTTTTTTTTTTTACTTGAAAAGATGAAAAGTTGGGACTAGACAGTTTTTTGCTGATGAACTGTGGGCGTTGACTATATTCATTGCGTCGTTGCTGAGACACGCCTAAAACGTACATGGAAGCTGGCGGTTTATTTATTTATTTATT
>NW_018127974.1:1865631-1876919 GCF_001952655.1 Monopterus albus | reverse complement strand
AGAGCAATTGAAATCATGAAGAATCCAGGCCAGCGGTCGTGGTCCGTGTGTTTGTCCATCGCTGACATCACAAACAGTATCCTGACAGATAAAATGAAGATCCACTCTGTCTCCACACTGGCTCAGGGCTGGGGTGGTATAGGTGCAGAGGTGTTCCTCAGCCTGCCGTGATCTACATGTGTTACATAAATTAATTTAGCAACTTAGTCCATATGGGCTAACGTCTGTCTGACCCACCATGTGGATGCTGTGACAAGCCTAAACCGGTTCATATATGGATGGGAGGCCGGTTTCAGCTGGCTGCGTTGCCATAGTAACGACCTATCTATAAATACGGTCTGACTGCCTCACTAGCGTACTCTGCAGTTTCACTCCTGGTAGTGAGGATATCGTTAAGAAGCGAACTTCATTGCGAAGGGGAGCAACTTTTTCCCTTTTCATCCCAGCATTCGGGGCTAATGGACAAACTCTTTGTAAATGCTTTTTAAGGTAAGGGGTTTTTGGTTTCGTATGCCGGAAGCCGTTACATTTTAGCTTATATTTGCCTACTAACGTTAACCTGTACACTGTTTTCGTTATGGCCACTTAAAAAGAACAACGGGATGGGGAATTATGGACGTTTATCCGTCGCTGTTACGTCCGTTTAACATTAATCCTAAATTGAATCATTTTGGGGTGTTCACTAATATTACGACGTGGCCGGGGTTAGCAAGCAGTTAGCTATCTTCTTATTGTGTCGGCTAACGTTGGTAATTAACCGGTATAGCGTGATTTTATAATGCCAACTATTCAGGGCCATACATTTTTTACGTAGACGTTACGCCTAATAAGTTCTTGCTTTGGCTGTAAGAACGACAACTTAAAATGGTAAATTGCCTCATGGCACGAGGAGCCAAGAGCTCCAAGCGGCACCGGCATGTTGACGTCCACGTTCTTGGCTAGTCACTGATTGGTTCACTTTCATGCCAGTCTTTTGGGTTAAAGGCGGAGCTTTTTGTAATTGGGGCGAATCTTTACAGGGAGGGCTTCGATGCTGCTTCCTTTCATACTTCTTGAACATAAGAGATACACGTATATTGTAATTTGAACTTGATTTAATTTTGAACTTTAAAATCGCTAACGTGTAGTCATAGATTGTTCTTTGACTCCTTTCCTGGGCCTGCTTTTTTCCACAGGAGGAAATGCAGTTTTATGTTGAAATTCTGTCAATCCCTCATGTTTACAGAATCATCACTTCAGGAAGCTACACACTCGCTTCTCAGCAGGCCGTGGCCTCGAGTCTTACTTGAAGGGGTCCAATTTCTCTGGCGAGCCACCTTGGCTTTTCTGCACCTGAGTAACGGCAAGACTAAATTCGATCTCTTTTTCATCCAAGTAAGTATCTCACGATCTGTCTTTAACTTGAGTCAACACTGCACTGTCATTTTAGCAAATACGCCAACCGAACTCTTTCATTCAAGAGCATTACTATCAGAAGTACTCACACTTGCACTGTTTGAGATTTCCCCATGTGTGGGGAATGAAATAGACTTCAGTCATTAAGGACACAAAAGACCCTGAATCTAATCTCAGTATGTACTCGTCTTCAGTTCACTAGTGACCATGAACACTGCTACTCCCACTGAGTTTGAGTTCTCTTTCCTGGAGGAGGGTTTCTGTGCCTGGGATATTGTTGAGCAGAAGATCAGTGAATCATCCACGACGGTAAGTGTCCTGGGCTGACATTGTTTTAGGGGATACACGTCTGGCCTTATGTGTTAGGCGATGAATGTCAACGGGATGCAACTGAAAACAAATGAAAGTCTGCTTTCAGATTTCTGGTATTGTGGTTTGGGGCTGTATCTTATTCACTCTGAGTCAGCTGTAATATTACAGATGTAATTGTGTATAATGAGGTTTTCTATATTGAAAGTGATTGATTTGCTAAATGCATATACAGTGGTGTGAAAAAGTGTTTGCCCCCTTACTGATTTCTTATCTTTTTGCATGTTTGTCACACTTTAATGTTTCAGATCAAACTAATTTAAATATTACGCTTGATTGCAGTTGTTGCTGCCAAGCGTGGCCCAACCAGTTATTAGGTTTAGGGGGCAACCACTTGTTCACACAGGGCTATATAGTTTTGGATTTTGTTTTCCCTTAATAATAAAAAAACCTTCATTTAAAAACTGCATGATGTGTTTACTTGTGTTATCTTTGACTAATATTTAAATTTGTTTGATCTGGAACATTACAGTGTGACAAACGTGCAAAAAGATGAATCAGTAAGGGGGCAAACACTTTTTCACACCACTGTATTCCTTGTTTTATCACCTCATTACAGGATGATAGGGATGCCTTCTACATCTGTGACTTGGGGGATGTGCTTAACAAACACCTGCGCTGGATGAGGGCCCTGCCTCGCGTCACTCCTTTCTATGCCGTCAAATGCAACGACAGCCGAGCTGTAGTTATGACACTGGCGTCTCTGGGAATTGGCTTTGACTGTGCAAGCAAGGTAGGTGTTGTAAACCTTCAACAGCATTTGTTGTCGGTTGATTAAAAAGCTCTCTCGATGGCAAGTTGAAATTTCGTTAGGCAGATTTTTTTTAAATTGGCATTTTTGTTGACTGTTGCTATCTCTTCCCTCCAGACGGAGATTCAGCTGGTCCAGTCTATGGGGGTGGCTCAAAGCAGAATAATCTATGCCAACCCCTGTAAGCAAGTTTCTCAGATCAAGTATGCATCCACCCATGGGGTCCAAATGATGACCTTTGATAGCGAGGTGGAGCTCATGAAAGTGGCCCGCTATCATGACAGTGCCAAGTAAGACTTTATACATTTGTAATAAAGGCTTTATTTGGATTTTTTTCTCCCTTTTTCAGCATTTAATCAGTTTTTCCATCTTTGTGTTTTGCATTCAGACTCGTGCTGCGTATTGCCACAGATGACTCAAAGGCAGTGTGTCCTCTCAGTGTAAAGTTTGGGGCCACACTCAAAGCTTGCCGAGGTCTTCTGGAGCAGGCTAAAGAACTGGGGCTGGATGTGATTGGAGTCAGCTTCCATGTTGGCAGTGGTTGCACTGATCCCAAGACCTTCACCCAGGCTATTGCTGATGCCCGCTGTGTCTTTGATATGGGGGTGAGTTGTGACTGATACATAGGCACCTGATTTGTTGGGTTTTTACCCAGCAAAGTAAGCAAAACCTTCAAATTTGTGTTCTAGGATGAACTGGGTTTCAACATGAAACTGCTGGACATTGGTGGTGGATTCCCCGGGTCCGATGACTCTGCACTTAAATTTGAAGAGGTATCTTTTTATTTAATGAGTAGTGCATCACAGGGTCAGGTTTGTTTTGCCCCCCACCCCCAAATAGTCTGCTTTACCTATGGGCATTCACTTTTCCAGATCACAGCTGTAATCAACCCAGCCCTGGACAAGTATTTCCCTGCTGACACAGGTGTTAAGATCATTGCTGAACCAGGACGCTTTTATGTGGCCTCTGCTTACACATTGGTTGTCAACATCATTGCCAAGAAAGTCATCATGGATGAAGACTTGGATTCTGATGGTAACCACTGCAATTTACTTTTTAAAAAACTTTTTTACAAAAGTGTTTATTCTGAAATGTCTTGTGTAATTCTTTAGTAGTAGAATAATTGATGCTCTGTTTACAGAGGAAGATGAAGGAACCAGTAACAGGACGCTGATGTATTATGTTAATGATGGAGTGTACGGATCTTTCAACTGTATACTCTTTGACCATGCCCACTGTTTCCCAATACTGCATAAGGTGAGTGAAATTCAATGACTGAAATCACAACGGTTTCTCATCAAATATATGGGTCAAGGAAAGGTAACAGTTGATTTTTTTTTTTTTTAACCCCTTCTGTCTTCCCCCCCCTTCCTACTCATTAATACTAAAAGAAACCAAAGCCAGATGAGGTCATGTACCCATGCAGTATCTGGGGCCCAACCTGTGATGGCCTTGATCGTATTGTTGAGCAGTGTCGCCTGCCTGACCTGCAGGTGGGCGACTGGCTGGTCTTTGAAAACATGGGTGCCTACACTGTGTCTGCATCCTCCACCTTCAATGGCTTTCAAAGACCAGACATTCACTATGTCATGTCCCGTGCTGTCCGGTGAGTAGAAGTCACATGGTTAATGGCTGACATTCTGGAGTATACCTGGTCATAAGAATCTTTGGAAGTTTAAATACTTTCTGTTCTCTGATAATCTAACATATCTGCCTTATATTTCTCCAGGCAACATGTGCAGCAGGTGTGCTCCCAGGGCATGCCCACTCCTAAGGAGGATTGTTTCCTATTTGACATGCCAGTCTCCTGTGGCCAAGAGAGCAGCTCGGAGATGCCCACCAAGTCCTGCCAGGCCAATGTGGTTTAAACGCATACTGTACATCACACCAGTGCTCTCCAGCTCTAGCATTCTTTGTTAATTACTGGAGAAGGTTCTGAGGCATGAGTAGTTTATAAAGAGCCTGTTTGCTGAACTGGAGTAGTGTGTGGATATGGGTGCTTTGCAAAATAAATCTCTGCAGTACTTTACTGAAAGCTTTCCCTCACCACAGGACTTAACACTTGAAACTATAGCAGGAGTCAGAGGTCAAGGGTTACTCCTCTTGATAATCTTAAGAAGAATAGTAGCAGACTGCTTGCAGCTTAGGAAGTTACCACTGCTGGGGGTTTTACGCAGCTGACCATACAAACCCCCAAAGTTGCATTCCTAACTAGTAACTTGCAAAGAGATGGTTGGAGAAGTCATTCAGTTCTCATATACAGTATGGCTGCTATGTTAATATTTATATTTTCTGTTTCTGTATAGAACCCCTTGGGTGTTATTCCTCTAGATGTTGGCATGTAACAAAACATGTTTGATACTGGCATTCACAATAGTTATTCAGTGTCTTTGTGTTCAGTGAATGCTTCTCTGCTGAGCCACTATTTCCCATGCAAAATTTGAATACAGGAAAACTGTGCATTAATCATACTCTGCATGTCACGAACCCAAGTGCCATGTAGTGTCTGTGCTGGTACAACTGGAATGATTGAGACAAATTAGACAGTAATATAGATGCATATGCTAAATATTTCAAGCTTTTGACTCTTGTACTTGCCCCAGCAGAAACACACCTTCAATATTATCACATGACTTGTTTTCTAAGTTGCAGAGGGACAGAAATCTGATACAATTATTAAGCAGTGTTTACCAATCTATGTAAAAGGGATACAAAGAGATGGATTTGCAAATTCATAATGCTTTCCTATGGAAATTTTTTTTTAAAATAAAATATAAGGTGCAGAGCCAAATTTTCGCTCCTGTGTTTTGTACAAATAGGACAATAAAAGCAGTTAGCTAGTACAGCACTAGGAGACCTTAGTCAGCTGTTACAGGGTGTTTTCTCCCTGTGTTGGTTACAGGATGAAATTATCTCAGCTTTGCACATAGTGGGGTTGTGTTCATATTTCTGGTATTTCTATGTACAAATTTGTATCCTGTTTTCCTTTCTGCTACTTTTTAGGTAACTGTCAACCCGTTTTTTATTTAATCTAGTAGTGTATTGTTACAAATGAAAGCTAGTGTTTTGTTTATTATGCCAACACAAAGTGTATTTTAGGAACCACAGGTCTGCAGCTGATGAGGGTTACTAAATAAACATCACTTTAAACTACTGCCAGACCAGCACCCTGAAAACTGTTCAGGGTGTATAAATGTATTTTCAAATCACAGGCTGGAGTGAGATTTTCCTTCTGGAGTACAAGATTTCAAGGTCCATGCATTTGGAGAAAGTGCGGGTGCCAAAGAATAACCAAAGGGCAGAGAAATACTGAGCACAGTATTTGCAACACTTTCTGCCACTCTCTTTCAGCTCATATCCTGCTTTACAGTTGTAAACAGATACCTTTAAAGGACAAAACAGAATTAGGACAACAGGATATGCAGAAATTGTTGGAAATGATGAAATTTTGACCTCACATTTGCACTATTTCTAACAAGATCTGGGATTTTAATTGTTCCATCTGGCCAGTATTCTCCAATGGTTTCTATGTATGTGCTCTGACTGGATTCAGCCATGCTCCAGTATACGATTTCATATCCTAAACCAGGGCCTTTGTCATTAAAGAATATACGTGTGGTGTTCACAGTGAAGTTGACTTTCCTGATTTCCATAAAAAGCTTTGGAGACAAATGATGAAAACTGCATTGATATCAAATTTTTAAAGGTTTTCATTGTTTTTATTACTAGTGAAACAACAAATCAAACGGTAAATAATTCATATAAGAGACTTCCAAATATGTTTTTCATGTTTTTTTGCATTTTAAGTAGAAAAGTGTATATATATATATATATATATATATACTTTATCAGTAACAAAAAAACTACAATTTTTTCTTTTAAGCAGTGGTTTCACATAGCCTACTGGGAAATGCATTCATTCACTTTCTTGCAGCATTTTAGATTAGACAGTCCATACCACTCTCATATACAGTGCCTTGCAAAAGTATTCGGCCCCCTTGAACTTTGCGACCTTTTGCCACATTTCAGGCTTCAAACATAAAGATATAAAACTGTAATTTTTTGTGAAGAATCAACAACAAGTGGGACACAATCATGAAGTGGAACGAAATTTATTGGATATGTCAAACTTTTTTAACAAATAAAAAAACTGAAAAATTGGGCGTGCAAAATTATTCAGCCCCCTTAAGTTAATACTTTGTAGCGCCACCTTTTGCTGCGATTACAGCTGTAAGTCGCTTGGGGTATGTCTCTATCAGTTTTGCACATCGAGAGACTGAAATTTTTGCCCATGCCTCCTTGCAAAACAGCTCGAGCTCAGTGAGGTTGGATGGAGAGCATTTGTGAACAGCAGTTTTCAGTTCTTTCCACAAATTCTCGATTGGATTCAGGTCTGGACTTTGACTTGGCCATTCTAACACCTGGATATGTTTAGTTTTGAACCATTCCATTGTAGATTTTGCTTTATGTTTTGGATCAGTGTCTTGTTGGAAGACAAATCTCCGCCCCAGTCTCAGGTCTTTTGCAGACTCCATCAGGTTTCCTTCCAGAATGGTCCTGTATTTGGCTCCATCCATCTTCCCATCAAGTTGGGGGGGGGGGGGGGGTCTCTTTCTCATGCAGAAAGCTATTTACAGGGAAATGCGATGGATTAGCTGAAGCTCATCAATAGGGAGCGCCTGCTCACCCGGTGCTTTACAGACTGGCCACCAATCGAAGGGAATTTCAATATTTACCTACATCCTCGTTTTGTTAGTTGCAGTTAAGCAAACACGCAATTCGCTAATTCATGTTAGTGGATGAGTGAGACTTGTTTAAGTATTTTCCTTCCACGCTAATGATGATTCATTTGAATGACTTTAGGTGTGAATTTTGACTCACGGGCCATTGAATACAGATAAACAACAGGGTGGTTCGTTTTAACATCTATCCATGAGCCAATTTAACGATCATATTACAATTACATTAACTGGGCAGATAGTTTTGTTCTGACCTATTGTACATATGTTATTTGTCTGTCACACACACACACTCCTGCAAACAGAAGTATATAAAATGTATTCACACACTGTTGGAGTGAGATGAAATACACAAGGATTAAAGGCACCCAACACCACAAAGTCACATCACAAAATGCCAAAACAGTCAAAAGTGCATTCATCAGTCTACATGAATTAAATCGATCGTTTCATGTATTTGTTTTATACAGTGTGGCTCCGATGGCATTAGTACCCCTGCAGAGGCAGATCATGAGGAATTGTTTAGTGTTAGGCTGTACCGGAGATCTTTGAGTTCTGAAAATCATTTTCGAGCTGAGGTTAACAATTGTTTAGGTCCTTTTGATGAAGGAAAGCAAAGCAACAAATTACTGAAAAAGTCTAGTTTGTGTTGGCCGCTACAAAGTATTAACTTAAGGGGGCTGAATAATTTTGCACGCCCAATTTTTCAGTTTTTTATTTGTTAAAAAAGTTTGAAATATCCAATAAATTTCGTTCCACTTCATGATTGTGTCCCACTTGTTGTTGATTCTTCACAAAAAATTACAGTTTTATATCTTTATGTTTGAAGCCTGAAATGTGTCAAAAGGTCGCAAAGTTCAAGGGGGCCGAATACTTTCGCAAGGCACTGTAAGGCTACAGCTAGCCGTCAGTTGATTTAACTTAGCATAAAGACAGGAAACCGGGAGAAACAGCTGATCTGGCTCCGTCAGACAGTGACAGCAATCCACATGCAGTGGCTCCTTTAGAGACTCACTAATTAACATATTACATTTGTTTAATTTGTACAACATAGAAAGATTAAAGATAAGTTCAAAGTTGTAAGGATGTTATGTACCAGTCTATTTCCTGGCTAGAATCAGTAAATTCCTTAAGTCTTCATTTCTTGTGATGAAGAAAAGGAAGTCAGAAAGAAATAGTGCAAAAAAAATAACTCCACACGACAATAACAAAAAACACAGCCAAACATACTATACAGTAGTTGTTTCCTCCACTTTTCCAGTCTTAATGCTAGGCTAAACTGCTGATTGTAGCTTAATATTTACTAGATAAACATAAGAAAGGTATCAAAGTTTTCATCTCACCCTGTAAGAAAGCAAATGTGTGTTTCGAAAAGTGTTGAACTGTTGCTTTAAGACAACGTACAATATGTCAGTATGGCTTCGTCGCTATACCTCCCAGGCTGTAAATGTGGCACTGTGGGTTGTCGCACTTTGTGTCTGAGGCCCTCACAATGACTTATATTGTACGATTGATCCTGGTATGTGTAACAGGCCAAGCAGCTTGGGTCCAGACATTGCTTGGACCCATCTTGGTTGTTTTCTAAGGTGCAGATATTTTTTGTTTTCTCCTCAGAATGGTTAAAACAAGGTGCATAGCAAGTCAGGAAATCCTCCACAAAGGCGTCGGTGGTTCCCTTGAACTATGAGATGACATGGTCTTTAAAACCAGGCACCTCATCCCTCTTAGAGGTGAATCCAAAAACCTTCCCAGCCAGCTCGATGCCTGACATTCCAGAAACCTTTATAGAGGTGGACCATGCATCACTTGCAATCCAAGTTCTGTTGAGCTTGTATCTAACAGCTGTTTCCATGATGAGCTCAGCACTGGCATCCTTGGTGAACATGATAATGGCCTCTGCAGCGGATTCATTGATCTTTTTCATCAGCTTACAGTAGGTGCCTGTGTGTGGGTTTGGGAATTGTTCTGGGAAAAGTAATCAGACAGGATATCAATAAATTCAATGCAGATGGACTCTTCATTGAAAGTGTTCATAAGGGAATTATTGCCATACTTCCCATACAATGGCTAGTGTTTTCCAGTTAAACAGCTTCACCAGTTCTGCAATGGTCTTTGTCTGATATTCATCACTAGATACTGTTCGGAGAAAAGTGTGGAACATCATCTTGTTACTGAGCAGCTAGTTGATGCATAGCTAAGCTGTAACAAACAGCAATAAAATCATATTGGAAAATATTGTGCATGCAGTTTACAACAGTGATACATTTAAATTCAATGACATTATATTTATTGGTGTTATTGCATGGCTGCTCATTAGCTTCATGTGTATTTCCAACTGTAGTTAACAGGACACGGTATAGAGAAGACAAACCTGGGTAACTGATGACAGATCAACAACTCATGCAACAGCTGCTGACACTTCAGAATACCTTGCACTAAATATTGCCTCTGTTTTGGGGTCATGCTCAGAAATCATACATCCAAAAAGACAAATGACAGATGAATACACTTTTCTTATATGTCACATAAACAGACTAATTTCAGAACAGTAGAGTGGTCCCAGTGTTGTGCTTCTATTGGTTTGTAAGTGAAGAGAAAAAAGTTCTCCAATACTGACATCCCCAGGATAAAATCCTCTCCTGAACTAGGCTGAAATACACTCATGATACTGACCAGTAACCACAACAACAACATTTGAGATACACTGAGGTTAAACAGATGTATATAACCATGCGTTCCTCTCTCTACAATGTGACCAGGTTCTTGGACAATACCTCTCATAGAACTTCCCCTAATGGGGCGTCTGACAGAGTCATTTGCATTGTAGTCAGTATCCATAACTTTGATGCAAAACACTTGCTCTTACTGGAAGATGATTCATTCACAGTTGCCTGAATATCATTATCAGTTTTTACAATCTTCCATCTTCATCTGATAAACTGGGTTGGACAAAGCAGGTTCCTATAGCATATTGAATCATGTAATTTCTCTTATTTAGGTCAGTGACCCCACAAACACTGTAATACAGTTTGCATTGCAGTCCATGAGAGGGCAGCATACTACACATCAGCTATTCACTGAGCAAACGTCATTTGATGAATATAAGAAGTAAAAAATTCAGGAACAATGAAGTGTGCATTGAGTTATAATTGTATTGACACATATATATATTAGAGAAATTACATGATTCAATATGCTATAGGAACCTGCTTTGTCCAACCCAGTTTATCAGATGAAGATGGAAGATTGTAAAAACTGATAATGATATTCAGGCAACTGTGAATGAATCATCTTCCAGTAAGAGCAAGTGTTTTGCATCAAAGTTATGGATACTGACTACAATGCAAATGACTCTGTCAGACGCCCCATTAGGGGAAGTTCTATGAGAGGTATTGTCCAAGAACCTGGTCACATTGTAGAGAGAGGAACGCATGGTTATATACATCTGTTTAACCTCAGTGTATCTCAAATGTTGTTGTTGTGGTTACTGGTCAGTATCATGAGTGTATTTCAGCCTAGTTCAGGAGAGGATTTTATCCTGGGGATGTCAGTATTGGAGAACTTTTTTCTCTTCACTTACAAACCAATAGAAGCACAAAAGTATAAAAGTTCTGAATTTACTTAGTCACATTCCATCTTTGATTGTAGTCTTCCAGGTTTGCCTGACCTGGGTGTATTATAAGCTAATACTAGCCCTACTACTACTACTAATGTACAATATAAAAATGTCAATGGTAATAAATAACAAGATAATATATATACAGTGGAGCCTCGGTTTTCGTATGCCCTACTTCTCGTACGATTCGGTTTTCTACGACTTTTTTTTGTCAAAATTTTGTCCCAGTTTTCGTACATCCGCTTGGTTTTCGTACAGTTGATTGGTCGGTTCAGCGTCATTAGTCTGTACCAAACTCATCCACCTGCCCGCGTGACTTGGCCACTCATTTCCTGGAAGAAATGTGTGAAGGCAAGTAACCCCGGATAAGGCCTTGATACATGAAGTATGGAGGGGGATTCCCCTTCCAAACAATAAC
>NW_018127974.1:1844617-1865388 GCF_001952655.1 Monopterus albus | reverse complement strand
CATTAGTCCGTACCAAACTCATCCTCCTGCTCGCGTGACTCGGCCACTCGTTTCCCTGAAGAAATGAGTGAAGGGAAGTAACCCCCGATAGGGCCTTGATACATGAAGTCCTTATGGAGGGGGAGTCCCCTTCCAAACAATAACGTCTCCTCCTCCCTCTCCCCTCCTCGCCGTCTTCCATACGCCAACAAGAGTCTTCAGTAAAGTTAAAAGTGATGTTAAATGTTCATTTATCCATTTCATTAGTCATTTATATTTATTTCTCATTGTTTTCTGTATGTAAAAATATAGTTATTCTCTATAAATATAGTTGTTCTCTAAAAAATGTATTTTTTGTTGATATTGTTGGGTGTCTGGAACGGATTAATTGGATTTACATTATTTCTTATGGGAAATGTTGCTTCAGTTTTCGTACGATTCGGTTTTCGTCGGACTTTTTCGAAGGCAGTGCCAGCCTTCATTACCTCCAGCTCTCTCTGGGTTGGGTCTCTCAGTCCTCACGCCTTGTGGGCTGTGGACCAGATCACATAAATAGGCTGAATGCTGTTCTGGTGGTGCAGACCAAGAGGGCACCCAGAGAAGCAGGGCAAACTGCATGCAGGCAACATGACTTCATCATTGTGGCGACTGGTCTGTGTCATTCCCATTCTGGTGACAGGAATACAGGGAACTTCCCAGCTTCCATCACAGAAACGTCAAATTGTCTCAGTTAGTCCTTCAATCCCACAAGTGTCCCTGCAAGTCACTCCAAGGTTCTATCAGCGCTTTGAAGACATCACATCTATGGAACACACCTCTGAAGAAGTGCCAAGTGCTGAAATGATCCAAGAGCTCCAGCTGGATGATTACACCTTCCACGGCTTCCAGCAGCAGGAGGAGAATGCCCGGACAGGTAACAAACATAGTGCAGGTGCTTCATGTTATGTATTCAAGTAGGCTGTGTTTGTTTTCAGAGTAGTTAGCCTACTATCTTGCAGCTGTTTAAAGTATTAACAGTGTCAACCAATGAATCATCTACACATCTGGATTTTAAAAAAAATATGCTGCAAGATTCCTAACTTGTTTCTCAAGCTGCAGGAATATTTCCTGTCTAGTTCAATTCTTCTTGGTGACTTTGTACCAGACAGAAAATACGAAGATGTTAACCTGTATGGAGATATAATACAATGTTGCACCAATATACACCAATGATAATAAAAAGTTTTGATTATTTAAATCATCTAAATTCTTTAGGGGACATATAGTGTTGTTTAATGACCACCTGGACTATTCAAAGCTCATTTGTTATTCATTTGTAGGTAAGATGGTTGTTAACTTTGTGACTTGAATGTAATGTAAATATACATTGTTAATTATATGCAGTATATTTTAAATTAGACAATATGATTACATCAGTAAATGTGCAGATCACTAAAATATCAAGTATATATGGTGTATATGTCTTCGGCAACAGCCTTAAACTTTGTAGTGCAGACAGTTCCATGTGACATTCACATGGAAATGATTATTTAAACTAATAAACATTAATGTATGCCTGTCATGTTGCACCTCATTTTACTTGCCTTAAACCAAAGTATCTGCTGCTCTGTTTTCTCCTCTGTTTTTTTCCTTTTCCCTTGCCAAAGCTGGAGGCACTAATTCCAGGTTTTATCACTATCAGCCCTCCCATCACCAGCTGCATCAGAAAAGGCGGACGGTCCCACAGCTGCAGCACGGTGCTGCACCATTTGCATCTCGGCAGCGTGCTAAAGATTCAAGTGGCTCTCCTGCATCGATCAGAACTGCTGCAGGTAGCCATAAGTAACACATCCTTATTGAACTGCCAAGGGACAGATGTGGAGTTGTGGATTGTCTTTCCAGGCACACATATAAGTTTCACAGATCACTGAAATCAAAAGCCACCATAGCCCCCTAACATGCTGTATTTTTCCATATTATTTGATCAGTCTCAGTGACCTTTAATTACTACTTACAGTAATACTGAGCCATGCCATTTAGAAAAGATTAGTGTTGTGTTATAAAAGCAAGCTTAAAGGTACATTGCCTACTTTTCTCATAGTGCCCTCCAGTGCCAGAATGTGATCAGCACTGAGTCGGAAGGAAATCGTGGCATTCTGGGGTGCTGTTAGGAACATTTGTCATGACATTTTCAGGGATTTAATCTTGTAACTCTAGTTTTTGAGGAACCAGTCACATCACAAGGCCTGATTATCATTCATTTGTCTTTAATATCTACTAGCAGGTGTTTTTTTTACCCCATTTTTATTAGTGAGGCTACGCTAAATGGCAGGATCGCCTCTCTGTATAATGTAGTACAACAGCACAAACTGATCATGCAGTTGAATCAACACCTCTCTTAAACAAATAAACTGACAAATGAGAAAAGGTCAGCAACTTTCTATTGTTCCATTCATATGTGATACAAGTGACAGGGGGGAGGTGTGCCTTTTTTTGTACTGATAATAGTAAGTATTCTATGCTGTCTCAGTATTTATGTTTAATTCACTGTGATAGAAGGTGGAAATCACAGTGTTTTGGAAATGTCTTTGTTACATGTGTACAGAAAATGACTGCATCACTGGGCTGTGTTGTATTCCCTTTGAACAGTCTACAGCAGCATCAGAAACACACATTAGCTATGCTAAGCAGCTATAATTCTCGTGGGCTCCATGTGGTATCTCTGTAGCCACCATTGCCCTGACTATGCATGTAACCACTGAAAGAGCAAATTAACAGTGTAAATGCAGAAAGCATACACTATAGGAAAAGATCAGGAGAATTCCTTTTGCACTATTAAGAGCTGTAGCAGTAACTTCAGTTCAAAACATTGAAAAATACACTTTAAAATCTATTTATTTCCTTTTATTTTTTTGCAGTGACAAGATCCAACTGCAAAAATCGCCCTATAGACCTGGTCTTCATCATAGATAGCTCCCGCAGTGTACGTCCTTCTGAGTTTGAGAAGGCCAAGGAGTTCCTGCAAGACATGGTGGACAGCTTGGAGATAGGGGCTGACGCCACACGAGTAGGCCTCGTCAATTATGCCAGCACAGTAAAGATTGAGTTTCTACTCAAAACATATTTTGACAAGTCTGCCCTGAAGCAGGCACTGGCCCGTGTCGAGCCCCTTGCCTCAGGCACCATGACAGGCCTGGCTGTTAAGAGTGCCATGGAGAAAGCATTCACTGTGGAGGCAGGGGCCCGAGCGAGCACTATGAACATTGCCAAAGTGGCCATCATAGTGACGGACGGGAGGCCCCAGGACCAGGTGGAGAGTGTATCAGCAGCAGCTCGTGCATCTGGGATTGAGATCTATGCAGTGGGAGTAGACAGAGCTGATATGATGTCCCTCCGCCTTATGGCCAGCCAGCCACATGAGGACCATGTCTTCTACGTGGAGACCTATGGTGTCATAGAGAAGCTCATTTCCAAATTTAGGGAAACCTTGTGTGGTAAGGGTGACGATAACAGGAGTGCGGATATTCCAGTAAATGGTGGAGTTGATAATTATGGACTAGACCTAGATGGCAGGAAAGACGTTAATGGAATGAATAGCGAAAATGACGATAAAGGAAACAACGGTATGTCAGACCGTCATCTTTTTAAATTTACCTGTGATTACATGGGCAGCACCATAGAGGGAATCTCCATTCTAAAGTAAATTGTCCTCTTCTTTGGTCTTAAGAAAAAGGGTAAGGTAACAAGTGATTTACAGCCACTTGCTATGTTGGGATTGGTGTTTACTAAATGTTGCCATGTAAATGGTGAAAATGTAGTGTAGTATTAATGCACTCAGCATTAAACCTATACAAGTAAGTTAACCACTAACCAACCTAAAGAAGAAGAGAAACCTCTGATCACTGAGTGAAATTCTCACACAGGAATACTTTAAAATGGTTGAAACCTAATATGATGCTGCCTTTACTTTTCACAGGGAGCTCGATGCTCTTTGCACTCTGCACTGCATTTTGTGCCACGTGCCGTGCGCCCTGCTCAGTTACCTGAAAGTGTACTTACAGTAGCTGCCCATATCCATCATTTGGGCTTCTGCTACCATTAACGGCCACTTAACCCTGCAAGGCAAAGACAAAATGAGCTTGTACTAAATTTGAATAAAATATATTTGAATGGAAAATGTTAGGTTTTTAAAAAATTTTAAGATAATGTTAATTTTTATAATTGCTCAACTTAGGCTCTGAATGCAGCTATCAGTTATTTTTTAAATATACTAGTTAAAAGAAAAAGCAATGGAAAACAGTGATTTTCTAGCAGCACAAAAACAGTAAATGGGGAAACAACTAATCGCGCTCTGTCTGAAGCGAACACATTCTGCCTACCAGCATATTTAAAGTTTAGTATTTAGCCCATTATATCTATGTTATTATCTGAATCTAATCTGTACAACAAACAGATTTGTTGTTTTACAGCGGTCATGTATTTCTTGGCTTGGTGCAGTGACTTCCTGCTGTCTACAAAATTGCATGCAACCTCATGATGACAACAATTCTATTTTAAAAAAGCACTGCATTTCATGGAATTAATAACTTTTAGATGTTTCCAAATTTGGAAAAGGTGACTGATGGCATAAAGCATTAAAATATTTTCTGCTTTTGCACATTTATTGTAGTTATTCCGTATAGTATTCATAAAAACAATTAAGTATGACGGGTTCAAAGTACAGTATCATTCCTAAATCACTTTGCACAGAGTCCCTAAAAAGTCACTGAACTACTTTTGCATTCCCTCCTAATCCTAATTTTGTGTTACCTTGCATTATGTAACTGTTATGTTTATAATAGCCTAGCAATAACTATAATCACGGTCACAGCTCCAGCCACGGCTTCAGCCATTGCTCCACCCACTACCAAGCATGCATCTGTAGCTTGGCCTTTTTCTATAGATAAGGAAGATACAAAATGTATTAAGAGGGAAGGGAAAATTTTCCTCAAACAAAAATGGACTTTAAAATGTCAATATTTACTGCCAATGTTATACATGTTAGTCATGCAACATTCTCCTTTTTGCACATTATATTAAAAGTCATGACTAGGTTCAAGTCACTCAGATGAAAAAGCTTGCTGTTGAATTACAGCTTGAACCTGAAGAGTGTGTTCAACCTGTGTTTCAGTAAGAGCGACTTTACCACTGAGGACATGAGGTTGTTATGAAAGGCAGTTGCCTTCAGTAGATTTTGCATTCGCATGGTCTCTACTGCATGGAACTTTCTGCTTGAACGTGAAGTAGGTAGTTTTTCAGGAGACCTAAATTCAAAAGCCAATGTAACAGTTAACATTTCAAAGTGACAAATGATTATATCGCTGCCTTCACAAAAAATCAAGACTTGAACCAGCAAAATCACAATAGCATCAGTGAAGTTGAAGCACAAAGGTCAAGCCAACTAATCAGCATGTGGCTGCTGTGTAGAATAAAACTTGAACAATTAACACATACTTACAACTTACTAATATTCCTATGACACAAAATTATCACTTAACTCGACTTAAGCCAATCAGACATTACAGTGTTTCTTTTCAGGTTTGGATGCATGTGCTCAGGGACACAGTTGCCAGCACATCTGTGTCAACACTGGCTACTCATACAGCTGCAAGTGTCACTCAGGCTACGTCTTGAATCCAGACAAGAAAACATGCTCACGTAAGGATCTTTATTCAATTTATTTATTTATTTATTTTGGCCAGTGGATCAGCATCCAAAATCCCAGTTTGTTTGGTTGGAAAAGCAGAACATGGCTACAAGTTGCATTTTGACAACATTTTTCCTAAGTGTTGATTTGTCTAACTCATAAAACAGTAAAGGGTGCACAAAGTCTGTTTTGACTGTTTTCCCCAGACTCAAGACTACATTGGTAAATACAGGCATGTTTCTTTTCAGCGTCAAATGCGTGTGCCTGGGGCCATGATTGCCAGCACATATGTGTCAACAGTGGTGACTCATACACCTGCAAATGTCGAGTGGGATTTGTGTTGAATACAGACCAGAAAACATGCTCACGTAAGAACGCAAATGTCTCTAGATTTGCTGTTTGATTTTTGGCCTGTTCCACATGTATGTTTATCATATGACTGAGTATTTCAAAAGTAACAACTGCCAATCAGAAACTCCACAATAAAAGCTTCATGTCATTCCGATATGGGAGTTTAGCGTTTCAGGCTTAGATACACATTCCCAGGGAGAGGACTGCCAACATTCTAGCAGACCTGGCACAGATTTAACACAAATTGTGTTTAGTAAGATGCTATTATTATGTACTAAAACAAAGTTTACGCAAATAACCTGACTTGGGAACTGGTGAGATGATTTTTTTATCACAACAATCAAGTTGGGGTTTTCACAGTCTTTAGGTTGGAGCCCCTATAGAAAGTGGCCCTTCAGGCACTTCCATACTGACTTTAGCTTCAGTTGTGGTGGTTGGATCTGGGTTATTCTGAACAGCAGAAAGTGAATGTTCAGTTCAGCTTGAATCTTTATTAGGGTCAGGCACAGGTCGGCTCTTGTGACTGTTTTTATGGAGTAGGCAGTAGTGTACTACGACTGGTTAATGAGGTCAGCTGCAGTCAGTTACATGTTGACGTGTCTCTCTACAGATTTGGATACTTGTACTTGTATCAGCATATTTGTGTCAAATATGATGATTCTTAAGCCTATATGTGTCACGAGGGATATGTGTTGAATGCTGACCAGAAAACATGCTCACGTAAGCACCTTTATTGTTTCAGTAGGTTTGGAGTGCATGTTTTTGTCAAGTGTCTACATCAGCATTTAATATACATATAGCCTATTGTGTGATTAACCACAGTTAATGTTCTTGATTGAAAGCAGAAAAAAGAATATAGCATGTGTGAATGGAAGTTACATTTTTAATTCATTTTTACTACTCATGCACTTCACCCAGGAAGTTATCTGTGGGAGTGTCTTTTTTCAGGTGTGGATGCATGTGACCAAGGACATGACTGCCAGCATATCTGTGTCAAAAATGGCGATTCTTACCTTTGCATGTGTCATGTGGGATATGTGTTGAATCCAGACCAGAAAACATGTTCACGTAAGAATCTGAATTTCACCTCTTCAATATATGTTGTATCTGATAGACATGTCCTGACCCAAAGTGTCTTGTCTAGTTTAATTAGACTGAATTAGTTACCATATGAGAGTTTTCCTTTTCAGGTTCAGATTCATGTGCCCAGGGACATGACTGCCAGCATGTTTGTGTCAGCACTGATGACTCATACATCTGCAAATGTCGAGAAGGATATGTGTTGAATGCAGACCAGAAAACATGCTCACGTAAGAACTTGGACTTATACATCTCTGTGGTCTTGAGTAAATGCAGAAAAAGGAATACCTTTAATGGCCTTTATACATTGTTAATTAATTTTGGCCACTCAAAAAATGGCAATTCTTACCTTTGCATGTGTCATGAGGGATATGTGTTGAATGCAGACCAGAAAACATGTTCACGTAAGAATCTGAATTTTACTTATATACTGTAATTGATATGCATATCCTGGTGCAAAGTGTCAGGCGTCCAGCCCATTTCCAGTAATTGAGGTACTTGAGCAAAAGCTACAAAAGCTAATTTGTACAGGATTTTTGTGATATATGTGTTTTACAGAAAGAACTAGTAAGGTATTTTAATATAAGGTTAATGGTGAATTTGTTTATTTGTAAATTTATTGATGTATTTTTATTATGATCAGTAAGGACTGACATGGGTGATGCATACACTGGTATAGGAAGTACATTACCAGTCATAAAACTATAGCTGGAATGGAAATTGGTGGCCCATTACAAGCTCCAAAAGTGTTGCTTGGATACCTGGCTGATGAACATGACTGCCAGGGATCCAAGTTAGCCTGAGCAAGCTGGACTCTTGGGAGGCAGATAGCATCAATTGTAAAAAGGCTAATAGCCAGACAGGCTCCAACATTCCAATCCCTGATTGAATGATGTCATCAGATGTCATATCACATGTGGACATGTCTCTTTTCAGGTTCTGGTCCATGTGCCCATGGACACGATTGTCAGCACATGTGTATAAACAATGATGACTCATACATCTGCAAGTGTCGAGTGGGATTTGTGTTGAATACAGACCAGAAAACATGCTCACGTAAGAACTTGGACTTATACATCTCTGTGGTCTTGAGTAAATGCAGAAAAAGGAATACCTTTAATGGCCTTTATACATTGTTAATTAATTTTGGCCATTCTTCAGCTACATTTGGTATGTCATCAGTGATGGTGTGACTGAGTGAGCTGTGGATGTCAGCTTAGGAAGTGTCTCTTTTCAGCCTCAGATGCATGTCTCCAGGAGCATGGCTGCCAGCAAATCTGTGTCAAGAGTGGCAATTCTTACCTTTGCATGTGTCATGAGGGATATGTGTTGAATGCAGACCAGAAAACATGTTCACGTAAGAATACATTACTGTAAATGCTTGACTGTAATGCCCCATCATACTGTGGGTTCTGTTACTGATCAAGGGCTCTTACATGGATGTAGTCAGATGTGGGAGTGTTTCTCTTCAGGTTCAGATTCATGTGCCCAGGGACATGACTGCCAGCATGTTTGTGTCAGCACTGATGACTCATACATCTGCAAATGTCGAGAAGGATATGTGTTGAATGCAGACCAGAAAACATGCTCACGTAAGAACCTAAACCTTTCTAATGGATTTTTCCCAGGATCTCACTGTTAGTTTCTGGACTGATAAACAAAAAGACATTGGCTGAACCAGTTGATTGAATTGGTTTGGGAAGTTTAGCTCAGTCCTTCAGTTCAACTAAACAACCTCAGTGTGCTGTTTTGAAAGAAATGGAGAAATGGACCAACAGCTCCTTAACTGATGGACTAAGTCAGTCAGATATGGAAGTGTTCAGAAGCATGTGTCCATGGATATGATTGCCAGCATATTTGTGTCAACAGTGATGACTCGTATATCTTCAAGTGTCTGGTGGGATATGTGTTGAATGCACAATATGCTCACGTAAGCACCTGTATTATACAAAGCACCACTTTGGAAGTGTCTCAACAGAACTGGTTCATCACAAATTTAAAGCCTCTACCTGGCCAGTAGGGGGTGGTGAAACAGTTTGCCTTGTGTACATGTATCTATTATTTTTAAATAAATGTAAATGTTTCCATAATGCTGCTCAAATCAGTTTAGAACAAAACTTTGGCCAGTGTTATTAAGATATGGGAGACTGGGCATGTTGAAATGTATGGATCACACCACTGTGAGATCCACTTCTAACTCCAAAAATCCCAGTGATTATTTTTGATGTCATAAGACTAAGTTGCTAAGGTGTCAACTTTTCTTTTCAGGTTCAGCTTTGAATGCATGTGCCCAGGGACATGACTGCCAGCACACATGCATCAACAATGGTGATTCTTACAACTGCGAGTGTCGAATGGGATACGTGTTGAATAGAGACCTGAAAACATGTTCACGTAAGAATCTGTTTTTTTTTTTTCAACATTTGGTGACTATGTACTGACCTACATTGTTCTGTTTTATAAGTTGCTTAGTCCAGGATTCATCAAACTGTTAGCTTCAAATCAGTGTCATGTAATGCAGCAAATATTGTGCTCAGTCTGACTGAGCACATGTGCCAAAGTGGCACTGAGATGTGAGATTCAGTACATTGACGTGGTTTCCATGAGTCCTCCAATCACCTATAATCAACTGAGGCTTCAACAGCTGGCCAGAGGCTGAAATTATTATTTTTCTACACCAAGTACAGTAGTACTGAAATGTGTATTTATGTGGTCAGAAAACTAGGATGAGTCTAACCTTTTGTATGAAACCTCATTTGGTTGCATACAGAGCCACTGTGACTTTGACACTTTTCTGTTGCAATTTATAACACAAATCTAGACCTAGAGGTGAAGAATATCAGTTAATCTCATCACTCTTATACTGATGCCATGGCAGCAGGAAACTCCATCCTTATTGTTACTTTTGCCTGGGCACCAACCCATCGTACAGTAGTTGGAGTGGGTTCCCCAAAGGGGTCTAATGTCATTGGAAAGGCACACGATTGCCTTAGGATGAAGGATTGTAACCCTTATTATGTGGCCAAGGACCACAGATATGTAGCCCTGTTAATCTATACTCATATTACTCTGATTTAGCAAATAGTTAGCCTCCACATTTTCAAGTATTGCTTTGAGGGTTATCGTTTTGTTATACAGTCGTGGGTTAGGTGTTCATCAGAGTGATGGCCCGGGGGAAGAAACTGTCTTTGTGTCTGGTTGTTTTGGCGTACAGTGACCTGTGGCGGCGTCCAAAGGGGAGGAGTTCAAACAGTTTGTGTCCAGGGTGTGAGGAGGCTGCAGAAATCTTCTCTGCCCTCCTTTTGACCCGTGAGGTGTACAGATCCTCCATGGTGGGCAGGCTGGACTGTTTGCTGGAGTCTGTTCCTGTTTTCTTTGGTTGCTGAGCCAAACCAGACAGTGAGGGATGAGCACAGAACAGAATCAGTGATTCCTCTGTAGAACTGTATCAGCAGCTCCTGGGGCAGATAGAACTTCCTAAGCTAGCGCAGGAGGTACATCCTCTGCTGTGCCCTCTTGGTGATGATGCTGATGTTGGACATTCACTTCAGGTCCCTGGAGACTGTTGAGCCCAGGAACTTGAAGGATTCTACTGCTGATTCAATGCTGCTGAGTATGGCGAAGGGGTTCTTCCTGAAGTCCACTGTCATCTCCACTGTTTTGAGCATGTTCAGCTCCGGGTTGTTGTGACCACACCACAGGACCAGCTGTGTACAACCTCTTGTCTGCAGGCTGACTCGTCACCATCTCAGATGAGACTGAAGACTGTTGTATTGTCTGTGAACTTCAGGAGTTTAACCGAGGGGTCCTCTGAGGTGCAATCATTGGTGTAGAGGGAAAACAGCAGCAGGGATAGCACACATCCCTATGCTGATTGTCCAGGTGCTGGATATGGTTTTCCCCCAGCCTTACCCCAACAACTTCCTTGTTGTTTGTGTTCACACATACATTTTAGTGCACATGGTCAGTCCTGTAAGGCTGACTTGGGTTACAATGTGTAAATTTAATTTTCATACTTTTTATGTCTTTCTGTTTGCATTCCTCAGCTGTGGAGAAGTCTATAAGTGTCCAACAACAAGCATTACAAGACTTCTGCTGGTCCAACCATTTACAGCACAGCTTATAGATCATAAATGTGTGCTGTGCTGGTGTAAGGAATGAGAGATTACTAAGGCATTGGAAGTTATGGTGTGAGCTCGCTGAAAACTGCTGAAAGTAAAGGATTGAAAAGTGGTTGTAATTGATTTACCTGTTTCTTTTTCAGTGCTTTTGTATTATACATGTATGTGAGTATATTGTTTAAATGATTAACATGTGGCTTTAAATCCCATTTAAAGCTAATCGCACCTGACTTTTGTGAATGAATATTCTTGGTTTGTGATTCACTAGTTGAAGTGATTAAATCATTTTCAAAATATTTTCTAAATTCATTCACTGATGAAAAACCATGATTGAACCTAACCTCTTACTAAATTGTTCAATCAATATCCCCTATGCCTCCACTTAAAACAACACCTCGTAACATCAATTTTTGTTAGTTTCAAGCACATTAGGAAAAAAGGCTCATATAAAACATCATCAACTCTTTGAGGGTTTCAAAAAAATGTTGGCTGCTGCCATTGATACATAAAGAGAAACAGCCCATGAGTTGTGTTACTTTTTTCCTGCTGTGTAGCCAAAAGACGTTTTGCAAAGAGGCTACTCTAAACATTGTGAAACACCACTATCATGCTTTGACTTTATCAATATTTGTTTCTCATTTTTTCAGAGGAAGTGAGGAGTGAACTAAACCTTGATGCCTGCATGTGTGAAGCTCAGATTGTGTTCCAGAATAAAGTGAAGTCATCCATTCAAGAACTGAGCAGAAAACATATCCTTTTGATTCCAACAGTGAAGGATCCACGTAATGAATTTCATATGAAGAATATCTGCTTTACATTTTGTGTTCAAACGTCAGACAACTGCAGTAGCTTGGGCGGCTGCAATAATCTGTTTGGCTTGTTTGAACTTTTAATTACAATAAGTTATAGCTGCATAATTTTATCATTGCCCAGTGCCCTTGGTGAAGTGGTAATCATTTCAGATTTTCCTTGACTGTCTGTCCACTTGATGAGCTTTCAGACAAAGTGAACCTGATTGAGGGCCAGCAGGAGTATTAAGAACAGTCAGGACTAGCATCCACTTTTCTTGACCAGCAGCAGTCATCTGTAACCCTCAAAAGCCCTTCATGTTTCAGTTCAGATATCTAAGATTTCATAGATGCATGTATGCTATTGATTACATATTCAGTATAATGATAGTATTATGATTTTATATTATAACTGCCTTTTGCATTCACAACACTCTCTGTTATAAATGTTTACCTGTACCTCTATATTTATAAGAAAAGCTATTTCCTCCTAAACTTGTAAGTCATTTATTTGAGACTCAAATCATGTATGATTATTAGGGAAGGTAAAGAATAGACATGTAAACATTAAATTATAAAAACAATTTACATGTTAAAAGTTTAATCTGTGTTTTATAATGAATGTTTTAATTAATCTTTGGTGGAGAACATGTACCACATCCTTTTTGTGTATGCGCTGCTCCAAGAGCACTTCTTGGCAGGCGATTTTGTGTGGGGTTCTCCATACGATAGAAAGACTTGATCCATAGTTATAACACCACAACTAATCTCTTATGCAACAAGATGATTGTTTTTTTAAATCTCTCTGATTACATAATTATTATGCAGTGAAAAGACTTAAATTAAACCTGATTCAACTGGCCCCTAGCAGTGTTAAGTCACAGAACAACATTGTGAACTGAAATATTTCACAGTATTTACTGTTAATTGTTGTTCTGTTGTAACACATGGTACAGTTTAGTGAGTTTTTGGGTGATTGAACCGCTATAAAACGCACTTGGAAAGTCAAGGACCAATTATTCTGGCCATTAAATACTAACTTCAGCACACTTAGTTTTGAAACTGGCAGATTCTGAGGTCAGATCCATATCGTATTTCACTGTACAGCAAGTTTTCTTCATACACTACACTTGTGTACTGTATTTTCTACTTTGTCAAATCAAACATGTGAAAACCGTAATAGGACTGAGTCTACTTGTGGTGCTGCAGCCTTCTTGTAAACTAACAAGCTATGCCAATGACATACTTTGGTGCTTGTGTAATTCAATGAAGTAACTTGGGAGTAAAATTACATAAATAAATATTCTAAAACTTTGGATCAAATACCCTCTTGTATTGTGTGTCTTTCTATATTTTGTCACAAAATATGGAACTTTAGCATCCCTTTTGAGGCTATGTATTCGCTGAAACACTGCAAAAACTACAACTACCAGAAGACCCCAATCCTAGCGCTTCCGGTTTAGTGTTACCATGGGAGCTGGAGCTTTGTGGAGTCTGTTAACAGGAACAGTGGAATGTCGAGTTTTGGTTGTTTTTGTCTCATTGCATTTGTTAACGCTATTCACCATAACTGCATCAATTTGTGTGGCTGCATTTAACGTTAAAGTTCGGCACTAGTTAGGCATTTAACTAGCAAAGCTAACGGTATAATGGCGCTCGGTTGTGAAAGTTAGCTCAGTATAGCTTGTGTAATTTGACGTTCATTTGGTGTCTTGTTATATTAACCAGTATAGCTGACGTTACGTTGTAAGCTGTTCATTTCGGACTGAGCATAGAATTCGGTGAAACTATCACCACCGCCATGTTTATATACCTCAGCAAGAAGGTGAGTGCCTAGGACACGCTCCTGTGCTCAGCCACCTTCCTTGTCACTTTATTGATAGGTGGCGTCGCCAGTTAAAACAGCCTTGTTAACAGTGTGACTCCTATCTTCTTTATTTTGTAGATTGCTGTTCCAAACAGTATTCATCTAAAATGTGTCTCCTGGAACAAAGATCAAGGCTTTATTGCTTGTGGAGGTGACAACGGTCTCCTGAGAGTACTCAAGCTTGAAACTCAGGCAGGTAAGTTCAGGGTACAAAACTAATAACCTGCTTTGGGTCATTGCTGTTGTCGTTTTGAAGTCTGCTTTGGGTCATTGCTGTTGTCTTGGCTAGAGTGTAATACAGACTAAATTCAGACAAATCATCCCAACTTAAATAATCATTTAATATTACAATTATTCTGAACAGAGTAGTAGTTAACTAAGCCATCTGGTAGTTAGGGAACAGAGAACAGAATCACTCCTCCTGCAATGGAATAGATAAAGTATTAAATAAGAAGATTGTCAGAAGCGCCAGTCAGTCTTGGGCACAAGGTCCGGTCAGAGGTCCAGTCAGTCCAGGGGAGGGGTTCAAACAATTTGTGATAATCATAGATAATGATAAACACATTGTTCACAACTATTAAAACATGGAATGTTCAATGCAGTACACATATATGCGTTGTTTGACATTTGAAATCCTTAACACTGAATAACTGTGATATATTCTGAACATAAAAGGACCCAGATAAAATCACTAAAGTACTGTTGCAGCGTCCACATGTTGTTACCTGTAGCGCTGAGAAATCTTTTAACACTAAGTTGTTAAAGTTCCTTTTTAGTTTAAAAGATTGAAGACCTAATAACATAATAGTAACACTTACAGTTACGGTCAGAAATATTCAACCCCCTCACCTCAAAAGACATTATAGTGATGTTGATGAAAGATAATGACAAAAAATACCTCATTAAATAACTAAATATATATATTGATACATATTTGAGTTATTTTGACAACAGAAGTTGACTTAACTTTGTAGTTCAAACGAAAAATGTAACTCTTGTAACACATGAGCATGTGCAGTATTATTCAACCCCCAGTTTCAGCACTTTGTGGAGCATCCTTTAGCTTTTATAACTTGTAACAAACATTTTCTTACACCTTTCAATCGGAATCTTTGCCCATTCTTCATGTGCAAAAACCTCTAGCTCAGTGATGTTTGATGGCTGCAACTGCCTTCTTCAAATCCCACCAAAGATTTTCAATTGGATTAAACTCCAGGATGTTCCCGGATCTTTTTCTCAACCAAGCTTTGGTTGACTTGGAGGTGTGCTTGGGATCATTGTCTTGCTGGAAAATCCAATGATCACCAAGGTTTAATTTGTCAACAGAAGGCATCATGTTTTTCTTTAAAATGGCCTGGTGTTTCTGGGAATCCATGATGCCAGGTACACGATCAAGATTGCCAGTTCCTGCTGCAGAAAAACAGCCGCACATCATCAATGACTCACCTCCATGCTTGACTGTGGGGATGGTATTCTTCTGGTCATAAGCTTGGCCTTTTACACGCCAGACATACCGCTGGTCCATATGTCCAAAACGTTTCACTTTGGTTTCATCAGTCCATAGAACTGTCTCCCAGAAGAGTGCTTTGAAGTGCGAATGGGTGAATGCCCAAACAGCGTGAAAGAGCTTGGAGTATTCTGTAATGCATAGAAAAGCGCTATATCGCTAGACCATTTACCTATAAACTACAGTGAGTGTCAGACTTATATACTGTATAGTTTACTCTTGACAGTTACTTGCTATTAATTATTTGCTGTTCTCTTTCACTTTGTGAATAGATGATGCCAAACTTAAAGGTCTTGCTGCACCCAGTAATCTCTCAATGAACCAGACTCTGGAGGGTCACAGTGGTAAGTTAGATTTAGTCATTGTCAAACCTGGAGTTACTATAGTATGTTACAAACAACTCATGTCTACAAAAGGGAAGTTGTGTCAGTTTGAAAAATGCAAAGATCTCAATCGAGCTGTAGAAAAATTGTCTTACACGCCACAATTATTGTACTTGCAGGTGCAGTACAAGTGGTCACGTGGAATGAACAGTATGAGAAGTTGACAACCAGTGACCAGAATGGACTCATCATTGTTTGGATGCTCTACAAAGGTGCAAATTAAACTGCAAACACAATCTGTCTTGTCATAAATTAGCCTTATAAACTTTTTTGTTTTTGTTCCTTCCTAAGGTGTGTGGTACGAGGAGATGATAAACAACAGGAACAAGTCAGTGGTGAGGAGCATGAGCTGGAATGCTGATGGGCAGAAGATCTGCATTGTGTATGAGGATGGAGCAGTCATTGTTGGATCTGTAGATGGTAATAACAGAGGCAGAGTGTGATAAAATCTACTGTAACAAAATACTTTCCCAGCAGATTTATCCTAAAATCAATAATGGCTCTTTTGACAAGATTTGCTTTGTTTACATAATGGGCTAATAAACAGCTAACACACAGCCTTGTTTTGGTAGGTAATCGGATTTGGGGAAAGGAGCTAAAGGGAAATCAGCTTGCACATGTGGCATGGTCGCCAGACAGCAAGATCCTCCTCTTTGGCATGGCCAGTGGGGAAGTACAAATTTATGACAATCAAGGAAACTTCATAGTGAGTGCATAACCCTAAGTCAATAAGAAATTTCCCTTCATTTCATTACAGAGATGCATGGCACTGGGTGCTAATTTTACAAATAGAAATGCAGATGCAGTGCAGACTCGAGTCTACAGAGGAAGTGGCAACATTGTTGTCATAGATGCAGGCTTTTAGCATACATGGAAACAGAGCAGGTTTCTATCAGATAAGGCACCACTTCTCCCAGAAAATTGTTACAATCCCAAATTCTTTGGTGTTCTCATGTTTAGTTCTTTTACTTCACCTCCATCAACTTCCATATAAATTCAAGCTGATCTGCAGGCACACGGTACAACAGTGTCAGCTCACACTATCCTTAACTGTGTGTATGACATTATGAAACCTGAAGACGACCAATGAATTTGGGGTGCATAGAAAGTTGGGTCTCCGTCAGAGTTCATGAGTCTTACAGCAGGACAATGACCCAAAGCAGACTTCAAAAAGCACCAGAAATGGTTTCAGTCAATGAGCTGGAGAGTTCTGAAGTGGCCAGCAACGAATCCAGATCTAAATCCCATAAAGCAGCTGTGGAGACATCTCAGAACAGCAGCTGGGAGAAGGAAACCTTCAAATCTGAGAGACATGGAGCAGTTGGCAAAAGAAGAGGGGTCCAAAACTCCACTAGAGATTTCAGTTATTTTATCCAAAGGGTGTGTTACCAAATATTAAGCTGAGGGTGGCTATAATTCTGTCCAGTCCATTTTTGGAGCTCTGTGTGTAATGGGTCAGATTTGGCTATTTTCTGTTGCGCTGTGTGGTTAGTTTCATCTACACAAGAACAGCCAGATCTCTGGAGACATAGCCTTGAGACAGTCCAGGCTTTTCCACTATTGTGCTTCTCAAACCCTCAGAGGCCATAGTGATAGATGTAGCAATCCCAAGCGATAGCAACATCAGGAAGAGGGAACACAAGAAGCTTGAGAAATACCAAGGGCTGAAAGAAGAGCTAGAAAAGATGTGGAAGGTGAAGGCACAAGTGGTCCCTGTGGTAATAGGAACGTTGGGGGCTGTGACCCCCAAACTGGGAGGGTGGCTCCAACAGATACCAGGAACAATATCTGAGATCTCTGTCCAGAAGAGTGCAGTGCTAGGAACAGCTAAGATACTGCGCAGGACCCTCAAGCTCCCAGGCCTCTGGTAGAGGACCTGAGCTTGAAGGAAGGAATACAAGACCGCCCCAAAGTGGGGAAAGCCTCTGTGTAGGTGTAAAAAATGTTAGTTTAGTTTAGTGACTCATAGTATTGACACACTGCACCCACATGAAATGAATGAAAATAAATAATCTGATTGACCTAATGGATTTGCTGTCCTGTAAACAAATGCCTAAGCACATCAGATCTCATTGTATCCTGATCATTTATTAGCATATGTTGACTTTTTATAATTTCTGTTATGTTTCAGATGAAAATGACCATCAGCTGCCTCACCAATGCAACTGGCCCTGTTAGTATAGCAGGTATCCACTGGTATGCAGGAACTGGGGGTTATGTTGAGCCAGACTGTCCGTGTCTTGCTATCTGTTTTGACAATGGAAGATGCCAGATCATGCGCTATGAGAATGATGAAAGTAAGCAAAACAAAAGCATCTACCAAAAGTTCCAGTATATTCAGAGACATGTTCAGTAATGGTGCCATGCTATGCTGCTGCCTGTTTTTTGCAGACCCAGTGTGTATTGACACATTGATGAATGTGGTCAGTATCCAGTGGAATCACTGTGGCAGTGTGCTGGCAGTGGCCGGTTCCCTCAGAGCTTCAAATATGGAGAAAGAGATTAATGTGGTGCAGTTCTATACACCATTTGGAGAGGTGAGGGTGAAGAGTTTGTTCCCTTATGTAGGATTTTTGACATGAAGCTCAGGCAGATCAACTCTCATGTTGTGTACCTGTTAGTATCATATGCAATATAGACTTGATGTGCTATTAACACCTGTTAGTTGGTTTTTATTGATTTTAAAATGAAATACAGTACCTTGCAAGCTAGTTTCTTGGTTGTTACACTGTTTGATTGTTAAGCAATTGCAATTGTTAGTTAAATAAATAAATTGATTAATTGTTAGTAAAAGTGTTACATTTGCCCACTGTTAAAACAGCATCTGAGAACTCTCAAAGTTCCTGGGAACCAGATGACAGGAGTTGCTTGGGAGGGAGGAGGGCTACGTATTGGCCTGGCCGTGGACTACTACATCTATTTTGCCAACATAAGACCAGACTATAAAGTAAATGGCAACACCTGTGACACACACAGTCCAAAACACTCTTAATTAAAATACTTCTGAAAGTATAAGAAACTATTCTTTAATTTTTGTTACAGAAATTATTAATTTAGCATGAGGAAAAAAATGTTGGCAGCTTTAAGTTCCCAGGGTGTTTATAAGGGCAGAAAAGAGAAAAGTTAACAACAGAGGTTTTCCCAATCTTGCCACGCTTTCATCTTTCTTAACAGTGGGGCTACTGTTGCAGCACAGTGGTGTACGCCTACACAAAGCCAGAGAGGCAGGAGTACTGCGTGGTATTCTGGGACACCAAAAACAATGAGAAGCA
Organism: Monopterus albus; assembly: GCF_001952655.1. Classification (NCBI taxonomy): domain Eukaryota; kingdom Metazoa; phylum Chordata; class Actinopteri; order Synbranchiformes; family Synbranchidae; genus Monopterus; species Monopterus albus. Next base: position 1,846,375 of record NW_018127974.1, on the reverse strand, counting down.
TGTGAAATATGTCAAGAGCTTAATGTCCATCACTACCTCAGGCGACTTCTGCATTCTGGCCAGCAAGGCAGATGACACTCAGCCTCAGGTACGAATACATTCTTACATATCAACAGTGAGAGGAAAGCAAAACAACAGCATCTGTAATCTATAAAATATTGGAGGTCATCTTGATGCACAATTTACTACACTGTATGACTAAAACAAAATTATTACTATACTGAATAAACTTGTAAGACATATTAGTAGAAACTGAACCATAATAAGAAAGATGACAAATTTTTTTTTTCCGGTCTTGCTCCCTGTTTTTTGATTCATTGCCTCACAGGAGGATTCTGAGTTAGAGTTGGGAAGCCATGCACGGGTAATGTACAAATACAAACCACTCCTAAAATGAGGACTATTTGTTTATCACAAATTGACCTGTAGGAAACTTTGTTCTACTTTGTGTTTTTCAGTATATTCTGATTCTGTGCAACTCCATTGGGACTCCGCTGGACTCAAAGTACATTGACACTGGTGAGCGAATACAGTGAAGAGGTTACAGCCATTAGTCAACACATCCTTCAAAGTAGACCATGCACTAAACAAGCTGTGTGCCCTGCAAGTTTGCATACAGAAGTGAACTTGGTAAAAAATGTTGTGGCACAAGAGTGGGTTGATAAAAGTCCTAATTTACCATAAAGCTGTCATACTGTATTCTTCAAGCCAATGTGAGAGATCACACCGTTTGTATAGATAGATGTGAAATGGTGGTTGGAGTTCTGCCTCCTGTCGCCCACACGTGCATCTTTCATGTGCCCTCAGAATTCTATAGCAAATAGACCATGAGAACTGGGCACCTTTATATCTCACAAATGTTCAGAATTACATTAGAGCTACAGACATGGCCAAATGTTTGCTGAGAGGCTCAGGCCAAGACAGTTCAAAGTCTCAGTGGTCTGAATGGGTTTCAGATATACAGTGCCTTGCGAAAGTATTCGGCCCCCTCGAACTTTGCGACCTTTTGCCACATTTCAGGCTTCAAACATAAAGATATAAAACTGTAAGTTGTTGTGAAGAATCAACAACAAGTGGGACACAATCATGAAGTGGAACGAAATTTATTGGATATTTCAAACTTTTTTAACAAATAAAAAACTGAAAAATTGGGCGTGCAAAATTATTCAGCCCCCTTAAGTTAATACTTTGTAGCGCCACCTTTTGCTGCGATTACAGCTGTAAGTCACTTGGGGTATGTCTCTATCAGTTTTGCACATCAAGAGACTGAAATTTTTGCCCATTCCGCCTTGCAAAACAGCTCGAGCTCAGTGAGGTTGGATAGAGAGCGTTTGTGAACAGCAGTTTTCAGTTCTTCCCACAGATTCTCGATTGGATTCAGGTCTGGACTTTGACTTGGCCATTCTAACACCTGGATATGTGTATTTGTGAACCATTCCATTGTAGATTTTGCTTTATGTTTTGGATCATTGTCTTGTGGGAAGACAAATCTCCGTCCCAGTCTCAGGTCTTTTGCAGACTCCATCAGGTTTCCTTCCAGAATGGTCCTGTATTTGGCTCCAGCCATCTTCCCATCAATTTTAACCATCTTCCCGGTCCCTGCTGAAGAAAAGCAGGCCCAAACCAGGATGCTGCCACCACCATGTTTGACAGTGGAGATGGTGTGTTCGGGGTGATGAGCTGTGTTGCTTTTACGCCAAACATAACATTTTGCATTGTTGCCAAAAAGTTCGATTTAGGTTTCATCTGACCAGAGCA
>NW_018127974.1:1829983-1844341 GCF_001952655.1 Monopterus albus | reverse complement strand
ACCTCTGAGACTATCACAGTGCAGGTGCATTTATACGGAGACTTGATTACACACAGGTGGATTCTATTTATCATCCTTTGTCATTTAGGTCAACATTGGATCATTCAGAGATCCTCACTGAACTTCTGGAGAGAGTTTGCTGCACTGAAAGTAAAGGGGCTGAATAATTTTGCACGCCCAATTTTTCAGTTTTTTATTTGTTAAAAACGTTTGAAATATCCAATAAATTTCGTTCCACTTCATGATTGTGTCCCACTTGTTGTTGATTCTTCACAAAAAATTACAGTTTTATATCTTTATGTTTGAAGCCTGAAATGTGGCAAAAGGTCGCAAAGTTCAAGGGGGCCGAATACTTTCGCAAGGCACTGTACCTCCTTGGTAAATAATCAGAGTGAGCTCAAGTATGTATGCCCTCTGGAGGTGACTCCTCTTGTGGCCACACGTTGGCTTTTTACCCCAAACTAGTCAAAGTGTATCCATTTGACAGCGCACTGTATTATCTTCTTAGAATTTGCATGTTGTTAATTATTTACACAGAAAATGTCCTCAGAATTTCATAGTTCAAAGGTTCAGAAAATTATTACAGTGATTCACATGCTCTTATTTGGCTGATTTTTCTATATGACATGGTAAACTTTACTATAGGAGAATAAAATGTGAGCATTATATACAGACAGGTGACAGATGAAAGGAAAAACCAACATAAAGTGTCTCGGTAAGGTGCTAGGCCACTAGGTACCACCAGAACAGCTTCAGTGCACCTTGCCATCTCTTATAGGTGTTCACCAGGGTTGAGATCTGGTGACTGTGAAAGCCATAGCATCATTTTCATACCCATCGGTGACCCCTCGTGCCCCGTGGCTGGGGGCAATTTCGGGTTTTTCATTTGTCACCTGCCTGCATACATACTGTAAGACTTCGTTTGAGATTAACAAGGACTAACACAAAGCGCTAAAGTCCTCCTAACTGGGGCCATTGGTAACAGTCCTGTGTAATCAAAATGTGAAACCAAAAACTGAGCACACACATGATCCAACAAATAAGCAGCTGATACAAATTTATTTGCTCACAGTAGACACACAATTATATACACTTTACACTCTGCTCTTCATCTTTGTAATTAAGTCTTGTCATTTGTTTATTTGTTCAGAACCGTTATTTGTCACCATGACAAAGACTCATGTGATCGCTGCATCTAAAGAGGTTTTCTACCTGTGGCAGTACAGGGTGGCAAAAAAATTAACTGCCCTGGAGATCAACCAGGTGACCAAAACTAAGAAGGAGGGAAGAGAGCGGTGAGTTGTTTCAGAGACTGGCATAATATTACCTGTACAATGGAACTGCACCTGATGTCAGGAGGACTGTATTTAACAAAGCCATGTGGTGGGCAAACTAAACAGTGCCACATCAGAACTTCCAGGACACATCAAGCAAATCGTGGAAAGTTAGAGAGGCAAGGCAGCCACTGGTTGTTACAGTGTGGAGTCTTGATACTGACAGTACTGTGAAAAGGGTTCATTCATCTGAATCAAATGCCAAAGAGGGTTCAGACTGGGCATGACTGAATGTTCTGCCAGAACTGTCCTCTCATCTAAACCACCAGACCAGTCACCTCAGTGGCAAAGACAGTTGTTTGCCTGTATGGCTGTCTCATTCTCATTTGTTTTCACTTCCTGCCTCTCTAGGGTTTATCACATTGACAGCAATCCATCTGGAGCCAATGACACTGGTCCAGATTTAGCTAAAGCCTTCACAGTAAGTGACAAGGGCATTTCTGTGCAGTAGAAGATTTATATTAAATTCTGTTAAATTGTTAGTTTCTATACATAATTAGTTATATACACATACATGAAATACTAATGATATTATTAGCTCTCAAAGGAAAACATTTAAAGTGAAAAAAGTAGTTTTGTTTTTACTAGAAGGACATAAATGATTATGGTTTGTATGTTCCTGTTTTGTTTCAGGTAACCCAAGATCCCATCTGTTGTATCACAGCGACAGATAAAACACTGATTATGGTGTGTGCATTTCTGTTTTTAATTATATAATGTTAAGCCTGCAGTTACATTAAGTGTACAGTGAAAATAAAGTCAAACTGCAGTAAAACTTTGCATGTCCCGTTGTATGTGTTTTTACAGGGCCGTGAGTCTGGCACCATCCATAGATACAGCCTCCCAAATGTTGTTCTCATCCAGAAATACACTTTGAACAACAGGGCCCACTATCTTTCTTTGAACTGTAATTCCAGGTAAGTACTGATTGGTGTTATGAAATGACACACTGTACAAATATCCATTGTTAATCACTGTTTGCTCACAGTTTATTTCATTATGGGACATAACACTTGCAGTGCTGACACATATTATCATTATTTTCTTTAGTCGTCTGGCCATAATCGACATTGCAGGTGTGCTGACTTTGTTGGACCTGGAGGTTCGTGCCTCCACAGACGACAATGCTGGGAACCAGGCATCTGCAGGAAATCCATCCAAATTTGAGCGTAAGGATGTTTGGGACATGAAGTGGGCAAATGACAACCCTGATCTGTTTGCCATGATGGAGAAGACCAGGATGTACGTCTTCAGAAACCTAGACCCAGAGGTGAGTGCTCGGTCCTTGTGTGATGGTCCGGTAACATTTCATTTAAAGCCGTAACCTCATCTGCACTGTTGTACTGTTACTAATTAAACTTTTGCCAAATGTTTCAATTATTTATTGTATTGTAAAAACAGGAGCCCATCCAAACATCTGGATACATCTGCAACTTTGAGGACCTGGAAATCAAATCTGTCTTGCTTGATGAAATCATGAAGGTAAACCTTCAAAATAAGTTGCACTTGAGTTGCCTTCAGTGTCAGTTGAAGGTTTTATTTTTCATCTTAAATATCTTAAAGAATCAAGATTTGCAGAGTTGTTAATTTGTCTTACTTGTATGTTGACTAACATGAAACAACTGATTGCAAAATGCTAAGAATGACCTTGTAGTGTTAACAGACATGAAGAGAGACTCTTCACCTAACTACTATAGAGCTCTGTTGTGTTTTAAAGGGTGCAGTTTGTATCTGTTGATTGACTTGAAGCACTGAGTTATGGGAGGTTGCCTTGCAGGATCCTGAGAGGCCCAACAAAGACAACCTCATCAACTTTGAAATCCGCTCCCTGAGAGATAGTCGGGCACTGATTGAAAAAGTTGGGATTGAAGATGCTTCACAGTTCATAGAAGACAATCCTCACCCAAGACTCTGGTAATTACAAAATAGTGACCTTTACTTTTGATTCAGCAAAGTTTTGGATTTTGGTAGTATCCTCAATGAATGATCATATAGTGATATATTGTTGCATTTTCTGGTAATGAAGTTGACATGGCTGCTACTCACACCAGCTACCCTTCTACTTTTGCTGGTGTCATGTTTCTGTGGGAAGCAAAAAAGGAATTTCTTGGACAATAGATTGATTTTTCCATTCAACCTGCACATGTAAAAACTTCCTTGAACTTAGTATAGTTTGAACATACAGTATATAGTGATGAAAAGCGACAACAATGATTATTGAAGTCAATTCCTAAATTGTCTGTTTTTGAGAGAAAAATCAAAAACAGTCACAAACCTTGTTCTCGGGTTGCATTAGCATGAATAACTAGCTGCCGTCACTACCCATTTTCATCTGCGCATATGTGCTGCTGTGGGAGGATGATTTGGCAGAGTGTTATAGATTTATGATAAGTTTCTTGAAGAAGCAGTGTGACTGCTATGTGTGGTCTCTGGCTAGTGTGTTAATTTTTGCAGGATCACTCAAAGTCTGGCACCAAAAAATGCCCTGTGAAAATGACTGTGACATGAAGGTAGCTTGTACACTCATCTCAATGAAAATGACTGTGACATGAAGGTAGCTGGTACACTCATCTCAAAGTCATAAAATCATTGAGTTTAACACACATGGATTAATCAATGACATTTACTTTGTAAAAACCACTTAAATGCTGATTTGTAGCTATGAATATCAGTCATAGTGATTGATGAGTGACTTCATACGGCACTATTAGTAGCTCTGTTTTAGTTTAAACCTAATTTAACCATTTCTAAGGATTTATGCATTCACATCATGGCAAACCATCTGGTGATAATAAATAACCACCCCCTTTTTCTGTTGTCAATCTGTCAGGCGCCTTTTGGCTGAAGCAGCCCTGCAAAAGCTGGATTTGAAGACAGCTGAGCATGCCTTCGTCCGCTGTAAAGACTACCAGGGCATTGAGTTTGTCAAGCGCCTGGCCAACCTGCAGAGTGAGCCCATGAAACAGGCAGAGGTGGCAGCTTACTTCAGTAGGTTTGAGGAAGCTGAACGCATGTACCTGGACATGGATCGCAGGTACAACTAGCCATAGGCATATTTGATGGTGATGTCAAAACTTGCCCGCACACTAGTGAGTTTGGTTTTGTGCCTGTTATTTTTAATGTTACCTTATAAGATGTTTTGGCCTGATGGTAATGGTGGAGGATGGACATGTCCTTTATAGGGACCTTGCCATCAGCCTCAGGATCAAGCTGGGAGACTGGTTCAGGGTGCTTCAGTTGCTCAAATCTGGTTCTGGGGACTGTGATGATACTCTGCTGGAACAGGCGCACAATGCAATCGGAGACTACTTTGCTGACAGACAGAAGTGGTACTGGGACTTTGTTTGCCCTTTTTTCTGATTGTCTTAATGTATACATATGGTATACTAGAGTTAGAAGTTACAAATACTTAGTAGTCTCTAGTGTATCACCTTTCTTCCCTTTTGTCATTTTCACATAGTAAATCAACACTTTGTTAATGGTTTCTGAACATGTACTTTTAAGAACATATTCTCAAGTGTTTATTAATGTATTTGTCTTGAGTTATAAATAAATAATTTGATAAATAGAATTATAGTATACTTGATATTTCATAGTTATCTAAAATTATTACATCTGTGTTGTATTATTTTGTCAGTCATTGTCATAATCAACTGTAGTGAACCATAATCAGCTATACGTAAGTTATGGATGCTTCATCACAGTTGGACAGTAGTTATTGACAAATACATTGATAAACACTTAAAAATATCTTTGTCTGTTTACAGCTACATTATAGTGGGTTTTAGTCACCATGTATCAGTTGTTTATATGATGCTTATAAATGCAAAAGAGGGGGTTAAATTGTCATCCATTAGTTTTACAAACTGTACAGCTGTACACGCTCAAGTTTCCAACATCAGCATTTTATTTTGTTTGTATTCTTTTGTTATTTAATATGTTTATGTAAAGAGTAGATAGCCAGCAGTTGATCTCTCAGATGTCACCATTTCACTAATGGTATTAAGATTGCTGATAAAAAGATTCCATTATCTTGACCAAATGAAAAACTGCTTTACTTAAACTCTTATGTACACTTTTTTCCTGTTTCCAGGGTCAATGCCGTGCAGTACTACCTTCAGGGTCATAACCAGGAGAGACTAGCAGAATGCTACTACATGTTAGAGGATTATGATGGGCTTGAAAGGCTGACCGCTGTGCTGCCACAGAACCATAAACTTTTGCCGGTGAGCCAAATATTCAGGATTGACCAAAAATAATCTTTTTTTTTTATTTTCATGAAGCTTTATGTGGAAGCTAAATGACTAAACTAAATGTACAGTTTTTCCATTCTCCATCTCTGTGTTGTAGGAGATTGGACAGATGTTTGCCACTGTGGGCATGTGTGAGCAAGCTGTGAATGCCTACCTTAAATACAACCAGCCCAAAGCTGCTGTTGACACCTGTGTCCATCTGAACCAGGTGAGAGACAGACAGAAACTTGTGGTGTCAGACTCTCTAAGTGTCTCTCTGAACACACATGAAATTCTCTCAGTGACCTTCAGGTTCAACACGGTTTAACGGCTTTGGACAGCAGCAGTCACTGTGGCTCCTGCTGTCCTCCCACTCCCGTACTCTCCCTGAGTGATATTTAGCTGTGAAGTGTGAATGCTGCTCTCAGGCTGTGGTCCTACAGTGTAGATGTTCAGATCGGGGTTCAAGAAAACATTGGTCCAGGATCAACATTGCATAGGAGAAAATGTTAGCATTATGTGTTTGATAAGAATACTGCCTCAAAATCTTCCATGTATGCTTCAACTATTGCACTTTGTATAAGGTGGTTAGTCACAATGGAGTAAAGGACATTAGGTTTGTACTGCTCTGTAACTGACCCAAAAGGAGAAGGCATTAGCCGTCCCAGCTTCATTTGTTCTAGGCAGTTTCCCCTGCTGTGCTAATGCTCTGTTTTTGACAACAAAATGAACAGGCTGTCACTTCAGCTATTGCCATCACCTAATCTTACTTTTGCCACAGATGGTTTGAAAAATACAGTATCTTTGGATGTTATCTAACAGCTGTGCTCCTACTTTAAGCAACATATGCAGCTGTGGGTCCTTTTTTAGAAGGGTTGTAAGTACTAGGAGCCAGAAAGTGATTTTAGCTCAAACAGATTTTCTTTGAAAGCTAAAATAAAATATATAAAAATTGCTCTGACTTTTAGGATTATTTTCTTTTGACAAAAAACATGTTCAAAATGCTACAGGCAAAAGTTAATGGTCTTTTTTTTTGAATGAATGAATGTTGTATTTTTCTTACAGTGGAACAAAGCAGTAGAACTCGCCAGGACCCACAATATGAAGGAGATTAAATCTCTTCTTTCCAAATACGCTTCCCATTTTCTTGAGAAGAACAAAATTCTAGAGGTGGTGGAACTGTATCGGAAAGCCCACCATTTTCTTGATGCAGCTAAACTCATGTTTAAGGTAGGCTTGTGTATGTAGGCTGAAAATCTGCTGGCACATTTCAGCATTAAACCTTCCTCATAGCAGTGTATGACAGGAATGAGCTCTGTCTTTATTAATAATACATCATGTGATCACCAGTCAACAGAAAACAGTTACAGCTGTGCACCTCACTGTACAATGTTTCATCTATTGCCAGTGATTACCTTCCATCAGCTTCTACAGAACAGTGTTTTTAATCATTTGAATACAGGGGGATCACAATTGGGCCCTTCTCATTGCAGGCCATTTTTCTCATGTTGTGGTATGATCAAGTTTTTCTAAAAATAATAGGCAATTTAGTAACTATGAGAGAGATTATTTTTAACAATGGTGGATCTGTATACTTGACCTAGAATAATAAAAATTAGGCATTATCACTCTCAAAAACGGATGGAGCGTATTGTGTTCTAATATAGAGAGAATTATTTGCCTAAATTGCTTGTTAGTGAACACATCTAATGGCATTTGTTGGCAGATAGCAGATGAGGAGGCAAAGAAAAGGACCAGACCGCTGCGGGTAAAGAAGCTGTATGTGCTGGCAGCATGTCTCACTGAAAATTACCATGAGCAGGTGAAGATGTCACAGCAGAGCAAAGCCAAAGTGAAGAAGTCTGAGGTAAGATCACTACAGTATACTCTACATACATACATTATATATTGTTTATGGTCTATCCTGCAGCTGGACAAAGAATCGTACTATAAATGTATAGAGAAACAGTACTGTGCATATTGTATATTTTGCTACAACTAGGCAACATTTACGCTTGCTGGGTTGCTTGAGGAAGATGCAACTACTTCAGATAATCGTATTCTGGACAACGCCTGGCGGGGTGCTGAGGCATATCACTTTTTCCTGCTTGCTCAGAGGCAGCTGTACGAAGGCTACAAGGAGAATGCCATGCGCACAGGTACACAGGTCACCACATTAATAAATAATTGACTATTCTCTAGAGCTAAAACGATAAGTCACTTTAGATTTGGGTTTTGGATTGTTGGGGAAACAAAATGTAAATATTGTAAAATATAATATTTGAAGACTTCACCTATGGTTCTGGGAAATTACAGTGGGGCTTGTTCACTATTTTTGCAACATTTTATCAAGTAAATGATTAACTGCCTATTGATTGTCTTATTCACTTACCTTCAGTCTAAATCGTGTATTATATTTTGGACTGTTTCTACTTTGTACATTTATCTTTATTGTGAAAACAAGGTAATGGATTTTACTGTTGCCCATATATCTCTCTACATACTGTTAGTAGTTAGTATATTGATTGTAAGTAAAGAATTGGCTCCTATTTTATTCTTAGATGCATTTTAAAATTGCTTTATTACTGACTGGCACTAAAAAGTCAGAGACAAAGTCCTATCATCTTCATCAGTGTCTGTGGTAATTTGAAAAATGTCTCCTCACTTTCCTACAAACTAATCTAAATCTAAAAGGACTGAGCTTTTACAGCTTGCTGCAACATTTTAAGATGTTTTATTAACAACTCACTTGTATAGCTTGTATTGATCTGTATTTATTGCCTCCTTTATTTATAGCACCCTGGTATTTACTCAGTTTTTAAGAGATGTGACCTGAGATGGTTAAAAACAGGAACGCAAAGTTATGCTAAAATCAATTCATTTTGTGGGATACTAAAATTAAGTTCCTGGTCCCTTTCTGTTGATCTTTAGAAATCATGGAGCGGGGTTGATAACTGGTTGCATTTTATGAGCAGAGTGTTAGCAGTGTTTTGGCTGTCATGAGAATGCATACTGTATATAAGGAGTGTATGCAACATGGCCTGTACACAGCTGGGTTTGTCTTGCATGTGAGGCCATTAGACATGTTGTTATTATTATTATTAGTGTTCCAGTACATTTGACAATACCTCAGCTGAAGGCAAACCAGCTCCAACATGAAGGGCAGTTACCCCAGCAACCAGTCATATGTTGTCAGACAATTGGTTGGAAGTTGTCATGAATTAATTTTTGCAGTCAAGTTAGTTCCCTATCCTACACTAACCCAAACAGAGTGGAAGTTCTAATTTGTCACTGTTTATCTCCATTTTTAAAGCCCTTCACCTTCGTGAGTATGAGGACATCATCCCAGCTGTGGAGATCTACTCTCTACTTGCCATTTGCTCTGCAGTCAACTGCGCATTTGGAACATGCTCACAGGCCTTTACCAAGCTTGAATCCTTGGAGAGTCTGGAGCCTGAGCAGCGGCTGTTATACGAGGAGCTGGCTCTGGAGATCTTCACCAAGCACACTCCAAAGGACAGCCGCATGATGGAGCTGGACAGATCATCAGAGGGGTGAGGATGCCAGTGTGTTCAGATCAGCTAATCACACTGAAGAAAAGGAAACATTCTTCAGGCACTTTTAGGCAGAAGGAGTAAGCCTTTACATAGTTGGACATACTAGTTAAAATATCAACCAATTTCAACCTCATTAGGTCGTAATCTGTAAAAACTGATTGTTTACACCTGGTACTCTTATCAATAATGCACCAGATGTAATGTTATTACAAATCCAGTGAAATAATGTCCAAAAAAAATTGCCAATCATAGCACTGGAAGTGATGTAGTCAGTAGAATTATCAGTATGGAAAATGAGACTTGCAGTATTAAAATGGCTTATAATCTATTTCCTCATTCAAACCTGTATATACTATGGCTTCAATACTCTGCAGCAGTTTTTTTTAGACCTTCAACAGACTGCCATTGCATGCATAATGTTCATAGATTTTTTTTTTAAACTCTGATGGCATATTCATGTTGACTGAGGCATCTATTGGTGAGTCCAGTGTAAAAACATTTACAGTGACAGGTGAGGTGATATACTACATATGTGGTGTTGCAGTTAATGAATTGTTTATGTATGTTTTTAGAACAGAAATATTTCTTCTGCTGTACTGCACAGCACATTATGGCAATGTTTGTAGGTGGTAATCAGAGGCCTTTTTAGCCATTCCTTTTCACCAACTAACTGTGAAACATGTAGGACTTTTTTTGGAGGTTCACTTCCCTAACTGTGGGATCACTCTTAAGTATATCTCGATTAGATTTTATAATATTATAAATCTGTTGAACTTGTTTACTATAATACATCACCACGTATGTACTAGACTAACTCTTTGTATGTCTTGTGGAGTTCTCTGTAGCAGTTGACTGTGCTCTGTAGAGATGTAGAGACAGTATTTTGCCTAAAATATGTGTCCGAAACATGTAGGGTCACACGATAAGAGCAGGCTGCTTTTGGAAGCTCCTTGTCTTCCTTTAAACCTTGTTATTGTTTCTCTGCTGCTGTCCTGCATATCAAAAATAATCCTTGAAATGACTTCTAATAATTCTGCTTTTCCCCTTTTAGAGCTGAAGGAAAGTTACCCACGTGCATTGTGACAGGTCTGCCAATACAGGAGTACCAGTTCTGGATGTGCAGTGTGTGTAAACACTGCGCTCTAGAGAAGGAGATCAGCAAATATAACTGCTGCCCGCTGTGTCACAGTCCAATAGGATGAAGCTCAATCCTGTACAAAAACTTTGAGGGAAAAGCAAATTTCAAAATTGAATTACTTTTATTATATATGTTTCTTACTTTGTACATATGATCTGAAATTATTTACATGTGGAAGTATTTTACGTGCGGTTTGAATGTAATGCTAAAAGTTCTAACATGCAATAAAAAAAAAAAAACTGTTCCAACATGCTTTTTGTTGTTAATTTTTGAATAGGCAGCTGTGAAAGTGCTAACAGAACCATATAAATGGTCACATCGTGTCAGCAATCAAAACAACAAAGTATCTTCAATGTATATGTCATTTAAAATTGTGCTAAATGTATTTCTTTTACATTAAATGTTGTAAAATACATGACTATAATAGCTTTAACAGTTTTTATATTCAGGTCTCCAGTGACTAAACCACAACATAGAACAAGATAAAATGGATTTAATTGGAATGATTTTGCAATCTTTCATTGCCTTTCTTGACCACTGTAAAACATGAGGAAATACTGTTAAGAAAAAGACAGATGGCATCCAAGCCATTTTCACCAGATAAAGCATTTGTGAACTAGCGATCACTGCTCACACCATCCACCACTTAACAAATGTGTGTCTCTGCAGACCATTTGTAAGGAGCTCTTAAATACTTTTATCTTGATCTCCAGAAGTCACTTTGGTTTAAAAAAATAAACTAAAATCTGACCATGAATCAAAGGGAGACTGCTTACAGCAAGTCATGATTTGTATTCTTGGTACATTTTCAGCCTTGCAAAAACGTTTGCCTTGAATTCAGTTTTGAAAGACTTCACCATTACTTACATTGTAAAAAGTTACACAAAAGCAATGGTTACAGAAAATAACATTAATGAAGTAAAGGTAAAAACTGTTTCCTAATGACTCCACCACTAACATCTGCACTGAACTGACTCTTGCTTGTTTCCCATGCCAGTGTCATGCTGATCAGCTTCTGATACAGGCTTCCTCTGCCATCTGCTGTCAGTAAAGAGCATCAGTGAAACGGCTACAGCATCTAAAACAGTGAACAGTCTTTTTCATTTCACTTTTCTCATCTGACTCAGTGTACTATTTTGCATATTTTATGGATATTTTGCATAATGCAAGGAGACCCCTTGTAATTCCTTGATTTGATCCAACCCTAAAAGGCATTTGTGTGCCACAGAATCAGATTAGTGTGTCCACGTCTTCATCACAAGTGTTTTGTCTCATCAGTTTAGTGACATGACATTTAACGAGAAGTGACATGATGAGCAAAAAATGCTGTATGTTCACAGCAGGTCTAATGTGTTTGTAGGCGTTTCAGATCACAAAAGGAATCAGTTCTATCACCACATCTGGCCACATGTGGCTTTGCTTTTTTTTAATATCATGGTTCTTTTCACTTGGCCACAGCCACTGTTTATGTCCCATGTCTTTGTCCATATGTTCTGTACACACTGTACCTATAATTGCTTACACTTGTTATAAATTTAATGAATCATCATCAGTAATATTTTTATCAATTCACTGTTTGAAATGTGATTGTGTTTATATGCACACTGAATTAAAGTGTGTGTGGATGTACAGTAATTTGAAAGTGAGATATGAGAATTATAAAGCAAGTTGAATTTGGAACAGTTCATTAAGTGAGATAAATTCAACATGGGGGCCATCACATATTTGGTTTAATCAGCGATGGAAAAATGTAACTGGATTCAACAGGGAAACTCACCAATGCACCAGTTCTCATATTGGACAAAATAATAAACCTGCTGCCAAGGTGCTTCCAGGCTTCAGCCTTTTGTTGAGTGGCAATCTTAAAAGAAAAACAGATGAGAACAAAATGGCTATCTTAATTTTTGGTCTACAATGCTAATGATATTTTTGCACTCAGCATTTATTTATCCTCACATTTCATGTAAGTGAATATAATGTAAAAAAAGCATCAAACTCATTATTAAGCATCCTGTAAGAATGAAATAAATACTAGCAGTTGTGGTTGCCAGAATCAAGATCAAAGTGTTTGTCATATTGTTAGAAATTAATAAATCAGTCAGATAATTATTAGACTTTAATGTGTTATTAATGCAGTTTAGTAAGATTCAAAGTCTGTTCCTGTGTGCTCTGCTTCAAGGTTAGAAGATAATGTTGACTCTGAGAAGGGTACCTTGGCACCAGTTATTCTTGTATTAATCTTGTGTAAGAATTATGTCTGAATGAATGTTTAGTCACACATCACGCATACAACATACACACACATTGAGCTACCTCATTTTGTTATGACTAGGTAACACGTAGCTGCTCCAAGTATGTGGAGCTCTAGATAAGAGATGGAGTCTGTTTGAACTGTCTTGGCCTGAGCCTCTCAGCAAACATTTGGCCATGTCTGTAGCTCTAATGTAATTCTGAACATTTGTGAGATATAAAGGTGCCCAGTACTCATGGTCTATTTGCTATAAGGGCACATGAAAGAATGGAAAGAATTGACCGCTTCATTGCCCATCCTGCAAAATCATACAAAAATAGCATTCTGGTGAAAAGGAGACTGTTCATTGAGTGTTCATGATTCACCCTGACAGAGGCCATCAGTCTTATTTTCTCCCATTCCATTCTTCTGAGTGTTCTGAGTCTATATATAGTGACAATGTTCAGTAGAAAGCCAGTGCATCATCCAATACCGCTGGTTCAATCTGACATTCGGCCATAGCCAAGTGATGCATCTGCAGGGACTCCATGAATAAAAGTCTGGTGATAAACTTTGATTATAATCAAAAGGTTTAAATACCAGCACTGGTGGCCAAAGCAGTGTGAGTTACTCATATTAAGAAGAGGACAAAGGCAGGACAGATGGTAGTGAACCAGAGACCTGATGATCAGGAGGCAAGATCCATTCTTTTTACTGGTCTCAGCTTACTGAAAACCTCAGTGGATGTTTTACTTTTTTCTCAGTCCTGATGAAGTACACAATATAAAGATATTTACCAGCATTTAAAAGAGTTCTTAATTGCCATCGTGTGTAACATAATGCAGTGATAAAAACAATGGAAAAGAAGATGAATGCAACCACAAATATTCTTCTGATTTAAATTATTCTTTAGAATTCTGATCCAACAATGTTAGATGTCAAGTTTCAAGTTTGTGTGTAATCCAATTTACAGTATGATGTGCTATGCAAGAAAGACAATTAAGTAATTTAAAGTAATCTGCAGTTTTAAAGCACCACTATTGTAAAAAGGTTCCACATCTAAGCAATACTAAACTGAAGGAATGTTAAATTTCACTGAGAAGCTATTGAAAGCAATAAGAACTTAATGCAACACATTTCACAGTGGTCTGAACAATTTATTTACTCACCATCTGAAATGTCTGGAGGTTTGTAGTGCAAGCCCACGACATTTTGGGTTATCTTCTTCACTGTGCACCTCCTAAGTTCTGGAGTTGATGTACTCAGCAGGTCTGTCACCTTGAATGTAGAACAGGAGGCATTACAGGCGTAGAATAAGACAAGTGTCACAAATATAGATGTGATGAAAAAATTGAATTCTTAGAAAAGCACATGTTTAGCATTTCCTACACAATATCTAACCTTATAGGTACCGAGCAGTTAATCAACTTAACATGCATTGCCTCCCTCAATCATATACACACACATTTTATATATATAACGAAAAATTACAAGACCATTACTTGCAGCTTTATACAAGTCATCCTCCAGTTAGTCTTCATTTCTAGATACTCAGACCTTTAGTAATCTCAGTGGCCGTGCATTTGGTACCTGGGCCTTCAGTGGAGACTTAACCGACTTATTTCACCTCTTAATACCACAACTGTACGTCGCAATTATAGAAACCATCAATGCTATACAAAAACGCAATAAAATAAAGTGTGGCGTTACAGAGAGAGAGGTATTTCACGTATTGAGGGTGAATACCGTTTTTACTAAAGCAAGAAACCCAGTTAAGACAACTCCAAAACCTCTACACTACAACCGCAACTGTGATCTCTGCGTTTCAGTTCCATCGTAAGCCCTTTTCTAGTTTTGCTCTGACCAA
>NW_018127974.1:1828639-1829394 GCF_001952655.1 Monopterus albus | reverse complement strand
AAAAGAAATACATCTGTGTCAAAGACCGGTGAGACATCTGTGTCAAAGACCAGTGACCTCTAAATAGTGAACTTGGGTGCTAATGTTAATCCAGTCCAGATATATTCAATATGCAACACTACAGAGCCAGGATAGGTGACTAGTTACCGTCATGGCAAAACTTCCTAGAAGGAAGTTTTAATAATTAACCTCGTTGTTAAAATGAAGATGCTGAAGCCAAACAATAGCGCACCTGAAGGCTAACCACACATGGAGCTAATTAGAGGACACACGCCTGGTTTGTCTTCAGCTCGAAAGGCTTCTTGCTAGCAGAGTTGTGCTAACGTTACACGCCAACATCCAATCAGTAGGGCCGAGCTCCAAATGCAGCTATAGCTATTTGCTGCACCCACTCTGTGAATGGACGCGCCCATAGCCACTGGGCGCAAATTTTTAATGTTGGTTTGTGCATTGTAACATGTAAAAATTACAGACCTGTTCCTTTACTTAGCTTTTGTGACAAGTGAGCATCGAGCCGGGTCTTTAAGGTAAGGCTACACTGTTCTTTTATTCTGTGTTTTCATTATGTATTAAGATAGTATATTTGACGAAGGTTAGACGCGCTAACGTTGTCACTGTATTGTACTTTGAGAACCGGAGCCTGACACAACGCTGTCTTTCATTTTCAGGCAGGGCTGTCACAAGGTTGTTCTGATGACTTTTTGTTGTTCCGTCTTTTCCAGGCCTAAAAACCATGTGAGGATAGAAATATGTTC
>NW_018127974.1:1804219-1815070 GCF_001952655.1 Monopterus albus | reverse complement strand
CAACTAACTAGCCAGCTATGCGCTAGCGCCTACGCTAACAGTGAGCAGAACACCTGCGTTGTCTTTTCTTGGGTTTTATTGAGCAGAATAGAGAATGCAAAATAACTGTGATTTATCTGGCACCGTGTGCTCACAGGAGAAAATGAAATAGCAAACAGTAACAACATTCCCTTTTCCCTCGGGGCATCCCGTGTCCCGCGCCAACAGAATCTAAACAACACGCCCACCTGTCATCCCTCTTATCAGAACATTTTAGTAGAACAAGGTGACAGTTTTAATTTGTCCCACAGTTAATATCACAAAAACAAATGTTAGGGAAAATCTAGCTGTTATTGCTGCCGTCTTTTTCATTCGACGGTCAGTCAGACGGTGTCAAAATTGTACGTATAACTCTAAATATTATATTAAAGTAGGTCGGTTTATAAGCCGATTTGAAAAATAGATTCGAACGATGCACTCAGTGTATTAATTCATAATTTGTAGAACACATATCTTCTCTGACAACAACGTCCATGTTAGATTGCGACTATTTTGAATGGAAATTTGGCGAAAACCCGACTCATGAGATTCACTTGACTGTCAGTTCTACCACACAGTGGTGGTAGTGCTAGTAGTGGCTGGTGGATTGTATGGCAGCTTGAAGAGTCCAAAAATCACTGTACTTAGCAAGCTTAACCTTTAGTTAAAGTTACTTAACCTTTAAGTAGCTCTCTATATATTCTAAGATGCTGAGTTGCACAACGCTATTGTTTCACCTGTATGTGCCATGTAGATAGCTCTCCGCTGAACCGAGCTCAGCTCAAAAGCTAGCATGTTTGCTAGCTTGACTCGGCTAACTTAGCTTAGTAGCATATTAGCTATTTCTGCTTAACCATCTACAACATTAATGTTTACATCGGGCACCTATATATGTGGATATGGCACATCGGAAAGAAGGTGAGCATTTTCACTGTCACTTACAACATTACGAGATTTAATACAAAAACTGGAGTTTTGTTTGTTACTAGCTGGCTAACGTAGCTATCCGGGTAATTCTCGCGTTAATTAGGTTAGTAGTATGTTGTCAACAAATACACGTTTCACTTCCGAATTGTAGCTGCTTTCAGTTTTTCCCTGTTTCTGTTGTAATGCGTGAAAAGCAGGTAGTGGTTGTTGTGCTATAATTAGTACAGATTAATGCCTAAAACATTCACATGAGCCACAAAGCAGCAGTATTTTCAAGCTTCTTGGCCAGTTTTGTTTGGTTTTTAACTTTAGTCACAATTGGGGTTGATAATTTGCTCCACTTTGCATTGAATTGCATTCTTAAATTGATAGATTTTAGCTTTCAGTTTAAGATCAGGTTTTCTTACACTATAAGAAGTTGACAGGTATCTGTTTCCATATGCCATCTGATTAACAGTGTATTTTTTTTTTGTTTATTTGTTTGGTTGTCTTCTTTTCTTATGTCTTCTGCAGTGTTTCTATCAAAAGTACTCCAGAAGCTTTATCCTGCAGCTCTCATAGTTGAGGAGGAACCCAGCCCAGCCCAAGCTGGAAAAACGTACATGAAAGGAAAAGCCTGTCAGGGGGACACTGCTAGTGGTAAGATCAGATTCAGTTCTGCGGTCTAATATATGTGTGTGTTCTTTATCTTTTCCCATTCATTTTCTTTGCTTTTTTTTCAAAATACACATATTAGCATATCAGCACACCATAAATACAGAATTGCTGTAACCCTCCTGCTATTAACATTAGGCTTCATTACCATCCTTTTTTAGCCACTTCTGTTTCAGGAGATGCAGGCCAAACACAGAGTGCAGCCAGTTCCAGCAGGCGGATGTACACGGTCCTGCCTGCTCCTGCAGAGACTCATTCAGAGAAATCTTTCATCCAAATAGAAAGCAGAAATAATGCCAAGGGCCAAGCTGGTAAGTCAACCATAAGCTTACATTTATGGGCTTGGGCTATGTGCCATAAAGCTACAGTAGGAGTGATCTACTGCATGGGTTTTTCCTAGCTGGCTCTCGGATTGTCTCTGCCACTCTAAATAAGGGAAACAGACAGCGATAATCCACATGTTCCTAAGGTGAAGAGAATTTGAATGCAACATGGATGGCATTTGAAAAGGTGAAAAAGACAGAATACCTCATTAGCGGAAACAGCTGGCACAGTGAATGGCTGGAGGGAAACCCACAGTCTTGTAGCCCTCGATGCCACATTATTGGACACTACTGGAATTCAGATGCCCTACTGGTTTTAGCTAGTCTTTTTCAACATTTCTTTAGCTTCTTCCAGATTGCAAGGTGACCACCTAGATCTGTTCCTCTTATACTTGGGCAGAAGTGCTTATCAAGACTGTAATGGTTGAAGTTTTAATGATGTTTTGAAACTAACCAAGACAGTTTTGTTGCCCACAGAGGAGATTGTCCATGACAGCAACGAAGAACTAGACAAAGATAATGAGCAAGAAGAGCAGAAGAGAAAAAGGAGAAGAAGGAAAAGGAAACCAACTCCTCATCAAGACTCTGAGCAAGATGGAGCAGCTGCAGGGAGCGAGTCCAGCAGGAGTCAGTTCAGTCAAGCTCCTGTGGATGAGGGAGGAGGGTGCATTAGCAAGAACAAGAAGAGAAAGCTGAAGAAGAAGAGGCACAAAGAAAAGCTACTCTCCATGGGTCTGGTGCCCCGGGCGGCTGCCCTGGAGTTCATGTACCAAAAAGATGGGGAGGTGGAGGATAATCAGAAGAGAGCTGCAGAGGTGTCAGACTTCCTCAGGACAACACTGGAAATCTATTTGTCAGATTGTAAGTACTGTGCAGAGGCTGTTTTATTGTTGTGCTTTCTGGACTAAATATTCTAGTCACTGCTAAAGCTACTGCTCCAATATCCCTCATTTAGCTCAGATTAAAAAGGCCATGAAAGTGTGATATTTTTTTTATATTCATTAGGGTGTTGGCACACACAAGTCATAGATGAAGTTTACAAACATAATTCTGCATAATGCTGAAAGCCACTGAAAGCTGTTGCAAACAGCTGGTGGCCATTTGCAACAGCTTTGCTTGATTGTCAGTATTTAACATTCATTTATAAGAAAACCAAGCAAACATGACTTATTAATACTAAAGGTGCAATGTGTCAAATATAAAAGTTAATAAATAAATTGTTTAATAGAAAGAATTTCTGCAACACACTAATGATGCAAAATGCAGCCTATGGGAAGCAGTTGCACTCTTCAGTGAGTTTTTAATCAAGGCTTTGAACTTTCTGAGAGAAACAAGTTCATTAATCTGCAGTGTGTGCTGAAGATTAGGCAATGACCAGTGAGCAGAACAAGAGAAAGCTCCTTGGTGCTTTATATATAGTAGCACGGTCTTGTAAATGAGTGAGACTAATACATGGTGAGAAAGCTCAGATATAAATCACCCAGTTTGGTTTTGTAAATTAAAAATTATACTGTAACATTTCCTTTATTGTGGTGACACAGAGTCAAGTATATATAACTGTATATTAGGTGCAATTTATGAATATACATTTCTTTATTTTGTCAGCTCCAGCTGAATTGCACTCTACTAGATACTGAAGTTACAATAATGCAGCCTTTAGTAAACAGATCACCTCTCACGCCCTATGTGGTCCTTCAGCCTCTTTGCATGTAGACAAGCCTTCTCTCCTGTCTGGGACAGTGGATGAACTTCTGCGTCGCATATCCAGTGGTGGTAACCCCACTCTCCTCCTGAAGCAGCTCTGCAGTCTCAAGGCCTTTGTTCAAGAGAAAGAGACAGACAAACTGAAAGAGGCACTAGAGGAGCTGTACTGCAATTCCTTCATGTCTGAAGGTCAGTGATGCATCAGTTGGTCAAAGCATCGAACATTTAACCCGTATTTTCCAGGAAGAGTGTTACAAGGTTAGTTACGGAAGGAGACATGAGAGAGCTTGACTTGTATTTAATGTTGCTTCATGCCTGTTACGTGCATTCATACCCAGCACTGTCCATACTGGCCTCCTCTTGCAAGGATATGCCCCAGGAACCTCACTGAGCTGTCCCTGCAGGTGAATACTTGCCTCTGCTTGCCTCCCATTCTGTGTGCCCTGACACTGATCTTTGTGTACCTGCCCTTACTTGCTTTCAGTAGCATATACCTGTACGTATATGCCCTTGGTTTCCAATACTAGAGTTGTGCATGTTCCAGCTGACACACAGGTCACCTAACATGTTTGAGCTTGTTCCTCTTACCTTAACTCTGTCAAAAGCCAAAACATCTCTTCAGTCCCCAGACACTTTTTGAGTGTGTGTGTGTGTGTGTGTGTGTGTGTGTGTGTGTGTGTGTGTGTGTGTGTGTGTTTGTGCAATTGCTTGGTTGGCTAGCTTGCTGCATAATAGGATCAGCAGGGACTTTGCTGACACGTGTGTGTGTGAATAAGAGTGAGACCAGCCAGGAGATTCAGGCCAGTGCCATCTCACTGGCCACCAAGTGACACTTGTCTCCGTCTGTCCCTGCTGGCGAAGACGACACAGCATAAAAACCAGTTTGCTACAGTATCTCATAAATTTTGCTGTGCCTAACCTCTACATGCACCTGCTCCATAGCTGCCTAAAAGCTTTTCTTAATGCCCCTCAACCTGCCCCATATTATGTGAGCCAGGCTTCCTTTCACTGTTTTTAAATGCAACTCTACACTCAGCACTTTGTATCAAAGCAGAAAAACATGTTCTTGTGAATTAATCTTTATCATTTAAGATGTGTTCTACTTAACTCATCTTTGTTAGGTTAGCATTCTCACTGCATTTGATACATTTTTTAATTGCTGCAATAAGTTTAAACTTGTACTTTTAAACTAGCATCCACCTTGTTAAATCCTTCTGTATTTTAATGTTACCCACATCCACTGCCATGCAGGACCTAATCCATTTGCTTTGAAAGCCTTCAAGCAGGTTTACTCCAGCTCTCCTCACTCCTCAGTCTATTACAGATTTTCTATGAGCATATTTTTCTGCACCCTGAAGTTTCTCTCATGAATGACAGTGGCCTGACTTGCTCCCTTTATACAGCCCATTTTATGTTCTGGCCAGATTTACTCTAGCTCTAACATTTGAGAATACAGTAAGTAAAATATTCTGTCTTGGGAGACAGCTATGTTAGGTTGAATATTTACATGCAGGAGAGCTAGGAAGTATATTGCACACTGGCAGGAGAATTAGATTTATTTTGCAGAAAATCTACCAGCACATAAGTATCATTGGTGAAAACACTGACTGCTCCTCTGGTTCTGTGTTGTCTGCACTCTCAGCCGTAACTGAAATATTGTCCCCTGTCTCTTTGTGTTTTAGAGGAAACCAGTGCAGTCAGTTTGCTGTTCCAGTACTGGATGACAGACATTCTTCCAATGAAGGGAGCAAAGAACACACAACTTTCTTCAACGCACCCATGAGACTGTCAGTCACAGTGAAAATGAGATGCTACTGAAGGATCATTTCTGCCAGGAGCTCCTGAAAATTTCTTATACGCTGCATTTCAAAAATATTGATAATGCTATGTGAAATATTTTTATTATTAAATATTTTCTTTTAATCTGTGCCTTTTGTCTAATTCATTTTTATGCATTATATTGTACAAGAAGATGATAAAGCCAGTTAATCCTGAGCTGGGCGAATCCTTCCATCCACCCCGAGGAAGCTTGAAGTTGTCATCATGTAGTTTAAATGGGCATTTAATTGCTGTTAACACTCGTCCTCCTCATCTAAAGCTGTACTTGACAGAGAAGCAAATGTCAGCTCTGCTGTTATGACATTTAAACCCAGCCAATTAACCTAGTAGCTATTCAGTTATCTACAGTATGCTCTCCACAGATCGATTTTTGACCACATTGCTATTCCATGTGCCTTTTCGAATTTGCTGTTTTGCTTAGCTGCACTCAATGAATTGATAGTATTCAGGGAAGTAATGCTGGTGCAACTAATGATCCCTTGGCAGGTATTTTGGGACTGTGATAAACAGTCCCCCTGTTTTTTTACAACTATTTTTTTTTTCCTTTTTGGCCATTAACTGTTTTCTGATTATAGCAACACAGTATGTTGTTGATGACCATGGAAACTAGTACCCCCCAGAGAGTTAGTTGCTTAACCTTCCACATTAGCAGACCTCTCTACAGCTCAGGTAATCAGCTCAGGCTTTCCCATAGCTCACTGCCAGCAGATGGGGTCAGGATTAGTTTGGCTGGACAGTGCCGTTGTGACTGAGTGAGAGCTCTCTGCCACATACCAGCTTCACAGGAACCGTTGTCATTCCAACTGGGATGCACCAGCAGAGACCAGCAGGTTCTACTGTAACACAACTGTGAGTGTGTCATATTACAGTGGTGAACAATTAACATGAGCTGCCATCTGTGGCCTCTGTTCATATGGATGCGCCCAGTGCTGTGGCTGATTGATGGTCATGAATTCATTCTGCAGACATTAGCCTGTGGAGACAGTCTCCTCTCTTCTCAGAGCACGAACAAGAGGTCTGTTACAAAGCATTCAGCTCAAAGAAGCTGTGCCCACGTACAGCCTAATGGAGATGCTACCCTAGAAAGACAGTGGATGTGATAAATGGCCATGAAATCAGAGTGGCGTTGTGACTTTGCAGCATTATTGCCAGAGTTTAACATTATTCAAGGATGCACGAGTTGGGCGGCAGAATTGGGTGCTGTTACCTGAGATGAGAAGAAGGTCATGGTGGCTGCTCCCGCTGGAGAGGATTCCTCTCCTCTACAGAGATAGACGTTATCCGCACAGCTACCTCATTATAAGACCTCACTCTGAGCTGATGACCCTGAGGCCAGGAAGGATATTAAAAGCTTAAAGAAATCTGCTGACTTGGCAGGAGAAGCCATTATCAACAGCGACAGAAAAACATCCAAATCAGCTCACTTGGCCGATTCAAATAGATTCTAGCTGTCCTAACTTCTATTGACTCGGGGCTTCTGCATAAGGGTGTTAAAGGAAATGCTGAAGTCAGAAATCACTGGCACTCACGCCAATGTACTTTACTTAAATTAGTAATCGGCAAGTTCTCATTCATCATTTTCCATTGCTTAGGTATATGACTCATATTGTTCTGGCATCAGACTCCTGAAAATATTCAGAGAGAATGCAAAATATTGAAGATGACAGAATGCACAGTGTTATCTGTTACCAAACTGTGTAAAAATAATCACACTATTAACTTATATATTCAGAATTAAGAATCTTTTGTTATTTTGTGTAAGAGTGTATTCACAAGTGTTTCAAATGTGTGGAAGATTATGTTAAATTAAGTCATTACATTTTGCTCTGGTATTAATTTCAACTGAATTTTGTAAAATAATACAGCATTTCAATATGATGCCACTTAAAATTTAAGTATAACCCAGTCCTACAGTCCATTCATCCTTCCTTCTGTTTAGACTGATGTCTTTGTCTCTGTTTGCCAGTTCCTATAATCCCCTTACACTTGCTACCTGCAGACTGCCTGTTAAGTAAAGACAGGAAGGACGAGTTATAAGGGCTGACCAGACCACCCTGCATCAGAGAGCTGAACACAGGTTGAAGAGTCCACGCACACACCTGGACAGGCCCTCTGTCAGTGGAATTCTTGTCCTGGGAGTCCAGGGAGACGAGCGTGTGAAGGAGAGCCAAGTGTTGTCTGGTTCTTTGCTCATCCTTGTTCTAACAGGAAGACCACTGTGGAACACCCAGAAAATGTTTTTCAGACTCCCACGACTAACTCTGAGCTACATCAGGTTGCTTCAGGTGAGAGTGAGCAGTTTGACAAATTGTGATGAGATCAATTGTTTTGTCAGTTTGAATATTTATAAAATGAGGTGAGCCTGATTGGGATATTTGAACGCTACTTTATCAATACAATAATCAATCAATACAAATAATCTGACACTAATAATCAATACAATCATATCAATTGTGTTCAAGATTTTGAGTCAAGTAGATACTGTAATTGCCTGAAGAATATTTTTATATGCTTTGATTTTTATTCTCAGGTGCATAGTGACACTAAAGCTGTCTGTATATGTGGGGTACAGTTGAAGGGGTGACGTCTGCAGTGGGTTGCCTTTGCAGTTTATCTGCACCAGGGAATTGTTCTGCTTTAACACCCTTAAAACAAAAAGGCAGAAAACCTTCTTAATGGCTTGGATTTGAAGCCTAGACTGCATGATGTGTGGGATCCTTTGTCTTTACCAGTCCTTAGCTATGGGAGTAGAAGAAAGTGACAGTTGACAATCTGACAATTCTGAGAGCAATACAGTGCCATCATATTATATACATAAATTGATTTCCTTTGAGGAGGAGCAGGTGCCATTCATCAAGAAGCCTTTTTTTACTGGCTACTGTTTCAGTAAAGGTAGGATGTATTTTGTTTTAGCTCACAAAACACAATTACATGTTTGTGGTGTTTACCACAAACAAGAGAGTAGTCTAAGCCTGTGACAATCTATTGTGTTTTAAAGGGAAATGGGTTAGTGCGCCAGAGGATTGGGCTCTTAACTGACTGTGACACAGCTCCATGAAGTTTCTATTATTTACTCCTGTGTGCTTTTTATAGTTGTCAAGGCCCTATGAAGGAAATTGCCCGTGGTTTTTAATCTCTTGGGGATTGGTGGGGGTTTAGGACTGAGCATATTGTGGCATTCTCATTTAAAGCAGGCAGTCTGGGAAAAGGGCTACACGACATGATGTCCTGTCTTTATAACTACAAGTGATCTTCCATGTACTTGGGAAATTAGCAAATCATAACTCTTTGGGCATTGTTTGCAAAAGAGTTGTATTATCTCTGTACTGCTGTCATGTAGCCTGATGAAAAACATTCTTCTGATTGGATTTCACTCTTGTCTTTTGTCCTTCTTCCAGACCCAGGCCTACCATAATGTGTCTGTGGCACCTCCAGCTGAGAAGACCATGCCTGGTATGGCGATGCTGCTGGGAGCCATTGGGATTGCTACGTGTGGCTATAGCTCCAGGCAGCTGGCTCTCCATCACAGGCCCTCCGCTCGTGTGCTGCAGTGGGCTGGCGCGCACACTGCTGCTACCATGGTGGACACGGCAGCCCATAGGACCCCCCTCCTGGATGTGACCTGGCAGGCTGGTGCCTACCAGGAGATCCCACCTCCCTCCTTTGTGGGACAGAAAGCCCCCTTAAATTAATCTGTGATGTTAGGTTGGATTTACTGTAGGTTTGCACATTATCGTAGGTTTAGTTCTAGTTACCACACTTATGCGCATCTAAGATTGTAGCTATGCTGGCCCATTGCACCAATGAGGCCCATGTGCTCTCTGAAGATACGCAAGTCTGCATAGTTGGCTGAACCTGTATGTTGGCAGGAAGTAGGAAGTGCTGTCTTATAGTAATATGAAGTATTGCAAGTAGTGCAGAACATAAAAATAACTTAGGATGTACTGGGTTGATTAGTCACTAATATTAGAGTCAGTGCACTGTGAGGGCACTAAGCAATATGAATGATTGGATGACTGTGTAATGATGCTGGAACTTCCCAAAGACTGCTGCTGAATGTGGCTTGAATTCACTGAGTGGGTCAATGATTTCTTTATCTCATGTACACATACAAGCACTCACATGTACAAGTTCACACTCAGGTGGCACCTACAGAATTACACTGTCTGTGTATAGGCAAAATCAGGGAAGAAGACTGTCAGCAGGTAAACATGGATAAGATAAAAGTTAAACTACTTGAAAAACTGTTTTTGCTAATATCTTATGAGAGAAGAAATGCATTCAACACATTTGTTAGAATCCAAAGAAATACTCAGTCTTAAATTAATGCAAACATCTTTTGTTTGTTTACATATGTAACCCGGGCTTAGCACACTGTGAAATATATGTACAGATACCAGACTAGGTTCCTTTTTCTAGGAGGAGTGGGGGGGAAATATATCACACAACACAGACCTACTTGAACCACAACATATAGCTGGCATTTATTTAAGTGACTGTGTGTGCGATGGAGGTCAAATATTCCAGTACAGGGTGGACCCCATCTCTCTCCCAGTGTCAGCTGGGATTGCCTCCAGCCCCCTGTGACCCTATTCAGGAATAAGCGGTATAGAAAATGGATAGATGGATATGTACAACTAATATTTACAGTAAGATATGTAGGGGAATGTACGATATATAACAGGCTATGGATTTAAATTATAAGTAATGGATAAAGTACATTAAGCTTATAAAACACTAAGGCAGTGGGATGAAATGGAATGAAATCATGCAGAATAAGAAGATAAGTTACATGAGTGAACAGTGGAACATCAATGGATGTAAGTAGTGTAAAGATAAAAATGAATAATTTACTCCACATAAATAAACACTGTGTTCTGAGGAGAGCAGAGCAGGAGGGGAGGAGAAAAACCCAGAGCATCATGCCCCCCCCAGCAGCCTAGGCCTATAGCAGCATAACTAAGGGAAGGCTCAGGGTCACCTGATCCAGCCCTAACTATAAGCTTTATCAAAAAGGAACGTCTTAAGTCTACTCCTAAACGTAGGAGAGGGTGTCCGCCACCCGAACTGAGACTGGGAGTTGGTTCCATAGGAGAGGAGCTTGATAGCTAAAGGCTCTGCCTCGCAATCTACTTCTGTGGATTCTAGGAACCACAAGTAAACCTGCACTCTGAGAGCGAAGTGCTCTGTTAGGATGATAAGGCTCTACAAGGTCTTTAAAATACAATGGAGCCTTGTCACTAAGGGCTTTGTATTAAAGGCTCTATTCCATTATAAAGCCTCGTCCGGTTCTTTCAAACCAGGAACTCCGAGGGACGACTCAGACCACTTGAGTATATAAAAAATATAACCGTGCTGGTTTATTCAAAGAGTCACAGGCAAGAAT
>NW_018127974.1:1803426-1804085 GCF_001952655.1 Monopterus albus | reverse complement strand
AGAGCTATGTCATCTAAAGTAACTATATGATTAGACAGCAGATTTCTAAGGTTTTCAGGCCCAAGCACAATGACTTCAGTTTTGTCAGAGTTTAGTATTTGTGCTCAGTATTGTTAACGTGCCTCTTGGACATGTTTAAAATTCTTTATTGTTATTTTGTTGTGTAGTTTTCATGGTAAAAAGAGGAAAACAGAGAAATAGATTTTCTGAAGATGTCAGTACATGACGATCCTTTGAACCAAACTAGAACTGAACCAGTGCAGCTACAGTGAAAACATGTGTCTAAGGGGTCGACGGCTCAGAGTGATGAGTGAAAACGTGTCTCTAACATGGCCGGTGATTGAAGTAAGCAGTGAAGACGGGCCTTTGACAAACCAAAAGTGCAAAGTTAAATGTGATGTGTGTCAGAGATGAAGAAAGGAGGGTGCCTGACCACCAGCAGCCAAGGTAGAAAGGTGATTCCTCCTGGATAAGCCTGTGCCCTCAGTGGGGATTAATCGAGGTGGAAAATCATTCCAAGCACACACACATGTTCATTAACCTGAGATGGTATTATAGAGGCAGGGACTGTCTTTAATATTTACTGCCTCTTATGTTTGAGTATGTATGTGTAGAAATCTATTGAATCTGACTGATGGTGACATAAGTAATTAAAAGGG
>NW_018127974.1:1761520-1802803 GCF_001952655.1 Monopterus albus | reverse complement strand
AGTGATCTTCTCCACAGTCTTTACCACTCTCTGCAGGCACTTGTGGTCCATAGCAGTAGTGCTGCCATACCAGACAGTGATGCAGCTGGTAAAGATGCACTCAATGGTGCAGCTGTAGAAGGGAGGATCCTAGGCGACATGCCAAACCTCCTCAGCCTCCTCAGGAAGTACAGCCATCATTGGGCCTTCTTGACCAGCTGTGTGGTGTTAAGTGTCCAAGTGAGGTCCTCACTGATGTGGACGCCCAGGTATTTGAAGCTGCTCACCCTCTCCACTTCGAGCCCCATGCGGGCCAGCACCACTCTCTCAAAACACTTCATAATGATTGGGGTGAGTGCCACTGGCCTGTAGTCGTTCAGGCAGGTGACCGGGCTCTTCTTGGGAAGGGGGATGATGGTTGTGGTCTTAAAGCAGGTGGGATCGATGCTCTGGCTGAGGGAAAGGTTGAAGATGGTGGTGAGAACATTGGCCAGTTCATTGGCACATGCTCTGAGAGCCCTCCCAGGGATGTTGTCCAGTCCTGCTGCCTTGTGGGGGTCCATGCTCCGCGGGACTTTGCGTATCTGGCCTGATGAAGCAGTTAGTGGAGGGGAGTCGGATGGTCGAGGTGTGTACATGCCTCCTCTCTGTGCTGTAGCTGGAGGTCTCAAAGCGGGTGTAGAAGGTGTTGAGGTCATCCTGCAGGCTGTCTGTGGAGCTGATGATGCTGGTGGTGGCCCTGTAGTCTGTGATGTGCTGCAGGCCTTGTCACATCCGTCCGGAGTCAGCAGTAGAATAGAAGCCATTCAGCTTCTCTCTGTACTGCCTCTTGGATGCTGTGATGGCTTTTTGGTTTTTAGAGTCCTAATAGCTGCCCTGCTACTTCAGCAGGTCACCAAAAAATGTTCATAATTCACTCAGGAGTTGGGGCTAATGGTTCCAACTGGCATCAGATGCTGAACAATTGATCACCTTACACTGACAGAGATCGGCACCCACAAATAAGTTTGTAATGGGCTTGTGAGGGTCTCAAAATAACAGGATACTCAGTGTGTTCATACACATGGGAGAAAAACAGAGGCTATATTGAAGTTTTTAGAACTTTACTTTCAAGAAAAGATTCAGATACATGTATCAACTGACTTGGACTTGTTCAAAAATCCAATTATAAAAAGTACTCTTTTTAAAAAGTACTGTATTTGACATACTGGCACCAAATTGCATGTTATAGGCACTGCACTCCCATGAGTGTGAAATCCATGTGTGTAGGGGTTGGAGGTTGCTGGTTTTGATGTATTTTCTCTATACTGCAGTGCTGCACAGAGCAGTGTGAAAACATACTGACCTCAATCAGAAAGCAAGGTAGAGCTCATCTCCTCACTGCAGCAAACTTCCTGTTTCACTCAGCAATTGTACAGTATACAAAGGAGAACTACCAAGACAGTGCACTGACAAAAGGGATATCTCCAGTAAAACCATGTTGCAATAAATACATGGAATGTTTGAAAGCACATTCTGTGAGTTTCACGCATCGGTGCTCATCCGTTTCAATCTGTGAATGTCTTCTATTGTGCCCAATAAACAGGAGCTTTGTTCTGTTGTAATTAATATTGAGTCAAAAAAACGTTTGAAGAGATTTACAAAATAAAAGCATTTGGCCAACATGCTGCTCTACTGTTGCACTTTAGTTACACCTGTGGATCAGACTTTCTGTAGAGTTTTTGTACTAAGTGTTTTGGAATAGAGAAAAAAAATATGTTTTTAGTGAAAGTGAAATTCATGCTGTTTTGCTGTAACTACGTTTAAGAGGTTAGACATTGATTTTACAACTTTCTAACTTTTAAATATTCATATGCAGAAAACAGCCTCATGTCGTAGGTTGGTGTCAATCTATAGTGGAGCTTCGAGAGTTTGAACCTAAAAAGACAGTGACTTTCCAGCTTACACCCATTTGTTCACAACTCAGAAAATGTAGGAGGCACCTATTATACTATAGGTCTCAAGGCCAAATACAGCATTAAGCAACTCAGATACAGTATACTGGCAAAATAAAAAGATTTAGTCTGGAATAGATTTATCCAAAGAGCAAATGCAGATACTGATACTGACACTGCAGACCTCATAAAATATACAATGACTGTGCAGTATGTGTTGTACGTTCAAATATATTTGACCTATAAAGATTAATGTCTTTCTGATAAATTAGATTCTCATATCTTTGGCCATCCTTAGTGTTTTTCACCCACTGACTGCATATTTCCTATGGTGGCATTACACAAATGTTTCTCCTTCACATGCTGACTTTTTTACTTGGTGCTTTTATCCAGGGAGGACAATTTGAAGGTAGATAGCAGCTCAAATATCTGCATGAAGATGGATCCAAGAGCAGAATTTGAAAATGCTGTAGGCAACATCGAGTGGGGAGAAGTGGTTTATAATCTCCAGGTGATGATTACAACAAATGCGCCACCAGATGCACAATACCTTCAACCTCAGCCTCTTCTCCTGGCTGAGCAAACATGGAACCTCTAACTTGACCCCCAGTTACAACTGCCTCCTCAAACCATTATGCAGTCAACTGTATAGTCAGGCAGCTGATCTGTGGGCAGAATATGGAAATGGGTACAATCCCCTTCCACTGGTAGCAGTTCCATGTAATTATTGGCCGCCAGCGATGGCTACTCCTAATGGTGGACGTGCTGCTCCATTCATCCACCAGGAACCATTCTTCTGGTTTTTGTGATTGATCTTACACAATCTATGGCAGTGGTCACCAACTGACAGTCTGTAAATAAACCAGACTTACAGCGTAATCAAATTAAAACCACCTTATATTTCAATTCTTGCAGCTTTCTGTTATTTGTCTACCAAATGTACTAAGCTTCTTTTAATGGGGTTTAGTGTACAGCACATTGCAGACACAATGAATCTTACATTATTCTTCATATTGTTTGGTTCATACATCTTTCCTCAAAGTCTTACACAGTAGTAATGACAAAAGTTTTGAATTTACACAATCACAGCTAGGACTCATGACAACAGAAGACATGTCAATGTGCTGAACATCAGTTCCAACATAACTGCTTCACTTTGCAAACTGTAATCTGACAAAATCAGGACAAAAGTCAACATAGGATCAAACCTTGTCTGAAATTACTATTAGAAGAAGAGATGTAATCAATAATCATTCCTCACATCTACATTAAAACATGGATCTGTGTTTGTGTTTGTAGCTGACTTTGAAGCCCACTATGTCCCAGCGTCTGAAGCTTGGAGCAGGAGGATTTAGATCAGTTTATGCTGGGACCAGAAAAGCTGATAATTTACCTGTGAGTACTGCATACAATATGTATTCACACATTGCACGTGCACACACACACATTCGGTGCACTAATCCATATACTTGTGACTCTATCCTGTAGGTGGTGATCAAACACATCCCAATAGCAGATGTGAGGAGAGAACCAGTGGTGAGTGATCTGATCTAATGTCCCAGCAGCAAGTGTAAAAAATTATAGATGAACTTGTTACTTTCTGGATGATGAAAACATGCACAATGTACACTACCAAATCCTTTTAAAACACTAATTTTGTTATGTATTATATGTATCTTTTAGTGCTTAAATGGGAAGACACATAGGATCCCTTTGGAGGTTCTTCTCATGCAGAAAGTGGCACATGGAACAAATGCGGTGGGCAAATCTGCTGCAGTCTCACTCACTGACTGGTATGATTTGGAGCACGAGGTTCTCCTGGACATGGAGAGACCAGTACCGTCTATGGACTTGCTGAACTACATTGATAGCCTAGGTCTCCTGGAGGAAGACGTGGTTAAGGTACTAAAACTTGTGGAACATATTTCTATTTGTGAACAGTTGGATTTTCAAGCTGGCTACTTTAGAGAATGTGATATTTTTCAGTGCTATCTGTTTAGGTGGAGAGTTGTTGGCTTCTATCACACCAACAGTTTATTTCATTAGGTTTAATCCAAAACAAACAAAAAAAAAATCCCATTGTTTACCTGTTTGGAAACCACTCTCTAGCATTCCATTACACAGGCTTTGTTATTGGATGGCAAATGACTCACCACTTCTTTTTTTTTTCCCAGAAAATCATGAAGCAGCTGGTGGAGGCAGCAATTCACATGCACTCTAAAGGGGTCTTCCATCGTGACATCAAATTAGAAAACATTCTGGTTGAACCCGGCTGCGATGGCCCTCGAGTGCGTGTCATAGACTTTGGATCTGGCTGCTTTGAGAAGAGAAGATACAAGAAGTTCTCTGGTATGTAGGAACCAGGGCCTTCATCCCTCCACAGTTGCACAAGAATAGGACATACACAGCCAGGCCCACCACAGTCTGGCAGCTTGGCACACTGGTCTATGAAATGATGGCTGGACACAGACGGTTCACCACCGAGAAGTTCCTTGACAAAAAAAACTAACTACCGTTGTCCTGAGGTAAGACAATGCTGGTGGCACTATACTACTTGATGTTTTGTACTGATACTATATAGAACTTGTTCCTAATGTTTGCTTTGCTGCTGTCCTCTCCCCTCTCAGACTGCCAGGATGTCTTGGACTTATGTTTGGCTCTAAAGCCTAAGGAGTGCATCACTCTGGAGCAGATGCAGAAGCACCCCTGGCTATCCTAACTCTGCACAACACAGAACATAAATCAGCATTCATCGGTGCTTTAATAAACCTAAACCCTGACTATAACCTGACCCTGGCCTTGTTCTCTATCCCAACTCCCTTAAGGGGAACTAATGCTTTGCACATAAAAACAATTCAGCTTACAGTTTTTTGATAAGTTTGTGACATTTACATAGAAATTACCAACCAAAAGTCTGTTGTTGCACAAGAAATAAATAACCAAAAATTTTAGCATGTGCATGCAAAAACCTTTATCATCCTCTTGCCACTGTTCCTGAAAAATGTTCTAGGGGAAACATTGATCACACTTTAGTTGGCTGATTAAAACAGACAATGACACTATAATCCATTATTGTTATTGTTAGTCCACCACACTTGTTTTTATTTTTCACATCAGCCAGGGCGATCGATAGCTTCTCTGGGGAATCCAGGTTCATTTTTCTTTTGGAGACAGTGTATTACAGGTCACAGCCCTGTGGCCTTTGTTTCAGCTATAAATGCAATGTAGAAGAAACATTCACAGGCTCTAGGAGAGGCACCTGCTGCTAGACGACTGGCTAAAACTCCTCACTTGGAATCAAATGTCACCTTTTCCCCTCAATTTGTGTCATCTCGGCTGAAGCGACAACCATCTCACTTCATTTCCACACATTTTATATTTGATTGCAGCAGCTCTTATTCTCATTTTCTGTTGATGTGTTGTCTCAGTATCGGGTGATGATCTTGCACATTTAGTTGCCGTATAAATCACAGTGGTCTACAAAACCTGATGATCAATAAATTATTTATCAAGCAAAGACATCAAACATGATCTTTTCCAGTTTCTCAAACATGGTGATTTGTTTTATATTGTTGTATATGATATAAATATTAGGCTTTGCACAGTCGATTGGACCAAAGAACCGAAAGATGTCACTATGGGCTCTGAGAACTATTGATGGGCATATTTGATCGTTTTCTTTACTTTTCATAGAGCAAACAAATCTATTGACAGAAAAAAAGGAGATTTTCTGATCATGAACACAGCAGATAGCCCCAATTCATAAATCATTCTTTCATCAGCTAAAACGGACGGAAGAAACCAGAATAATATATGAATAAAGAACAGGATAGCATAGTGTGGATGCATCCACACAATGAAGAGGGGCCGTAATTTCCCAGAAGCAACAGGTCTGTGCCAACACGGCCCAACTGCGCCCTCCAGTGGACACATTGAGTCATCCTGTCATCGCTCAGCACTGTCCAGACTTTTCGCTCTCGGCTTTGTTGTGTGGAGTAAAACCAGTCTACTTGTCAAGATGTTTCCAACTGTAAAATGTTATGTGAATTAAACTCTTCCGAAACGAAATGCGGTCGCATTTCTGAAGCAGCCCTCTCCTCAGCGAAGACGCACTGGGGCAGTGCGCTGGTCTGAGCAGCGCCGGAGGAAGCGACGCGTGGAGAAGAAGAGTTCACCAAACTTAGAACGAAAGGATTTGGAATTTGTTTGTTCGCTTTGAAAAGGGTTGGCACCCATTTTTCACCGATCTTCAAGGTAAATGAATGGCTTTTAACAGAACGTACGAAACGTTATGTCACCTTTCTTACCACGACTCCAGACTCTTGGATTCACTCGTTCTGCTGTGTAAAAAGTTGCGCGTTAAGTCTGTGACGTTAAAACAAAATGATGTCGAGCTTTGAATTATTTTCTTTCTCAGATCGGACTCGTTTTGTTGTTTCGATGGCACACTCCTCATATATCCGCCTCGTTCAGACGCATTTAATGTCATGTCAACAGCTTTGTTTGTCACATGGTCACCTGGCGTGTCCTGCCTCTGGCTGATCTCACCTGCATGGTTTAGCCTCATGTCGCTGATATACTGATTTTCATACCATTCAAATGAGCGCCATGAGTTTCCTGGACAGTGTACCGTGAACTTTGAGGAAGTCAAGTCAAGGGATAGTGGCTGAATTATTTCTCATCTGGTTACCTGCGCATAAGTGTATGGCTTCATCCATCGTTTTACTGGATGCCCTGTGTGTGTGTGTCTATAGGTCACCCCCATAGTGCCAGTTTGGTCTGGTCTGAGAGCAGCTGCAGGGCCGCCTTAGTGGCCCACGCCTCATTACTGCAGTATGGGCAACTTTACCAGTAAGGACACCCACGGACCCACAGGTAGGTCAACACACACACACACACACACACACACACACACTTCTGCAATCAGTCTTTATGTTCTCTAGTTCAGGTCAGTCACTTCTTTTGAATCTTCTTTGGTCTGTATCTGCATTGTGAAATTGATTTTAAATATTTTTCACTAGGCAAAGTTGCCTGGCAGTGTGTGTGTGTGTGTGTGTGTGTGTGTGTTGATTCATGTAGTACAAAAGGACAGTAGAAAGAAAAAAGAGGAGATATACAAGAAGAGGGAGCATACGTCAGTAAAATTCCTTCTAAAGAGGGAGGAGTAATCAGGAAAGTGAAAGCAACAGAAGGAGAAGCAAGTGGATAAGGCTGTGCAAGTGTGTGTGTGTGTGTGCGCGCACCCGTGGCAGGAAGATTTCTTGGCAGCCTTCCCATATCAGTGGCCATTCTCCTCGTGGCCATCCCTGTGTGATTTGTTCTGGCCCAGCTGTGGTGAGTCAGCAGAATTCCCCAGCTCAGGACAATAGCAGTAAATTAATCACAGAAAGCCTAATGCTGTCTGACACACAGACATGCAGACTTGAATGGACGCACACATACCCACTCACTCAGTCAATCTGCTACCTTAAGGTTAAGGTAGCACATTAAGGTTTGGAATGAGGAAATAAAAAGCGAGTTTTAGCATGAGAACGTTATTAGACTATGCTGCCATTCTGTCTCTGTCTGTGACTTGGTGTATAGCTTTGCAAATGTTCAGCTCCTGCTCTTACATCATAAAAAAACATTTTACTAGCAGAGAGGCTCTTGTCCAAACAAGGCAAAGAAGAAAGAAAAGGAGACGTAAGACTCAGTGGTTCCCATAGTTTCTAAAGTTATTCTTGGAGGCTTCCATTGATGGATGAGGAACACGGAGACAAAAAAGTAAAAATCACTTTTATTATTGTTATTGTGTCAAGCTTAGAAATTTATATGTGGCAGACCACTGCAAATTCTTCTATGTATGGCAAACACGTCCTCTGTGTATGTGCATGATCCTGATTTTTAGAGAATGAGTGTCACAGCAGCACTACATGAGCAAACCAAGAGAAATGTCTCTCTTAAGGGGCATCGCCTGGATGTTTTCTGGCCAGTGGGGGTTTTGTTGTTCTGGTCACACTACACTAAATGAAGTGTGTTATGTTAACATGCCAGACAAGTGACTACTAGACTTTCTGCATTTCAGTTAGTGCTTTCAGTGTCAGAACATTAACGTCAGGTGTTTGATTTTGTCTCTAGGAGCCCATCGGGAAAGTGTCCACAGTTCCCCTGCTTCTCCACAGAGTGATGGACCTGCTTACATGTCCAGTGCCCCTCATCTCATTCACCCTACCTCACCTCAACCTTCCCATGCTGCCCCTGTTTCATCCACACCCCCAGCCCCTGTCATCACATCCACTAGGAAGAAATCACAGGCCACCACTTCCAGTCCTTCCTCTGATTGGAGCCCTCATCCACCAGTCAGCACAGGCAGCTCGACCATTGGTCCCGAAGTTGGCCTGGTGCACAACAAACCAGGAACTACTGTGGTTATAGGACAAGCTTCTTTGGGGATTAGTCCTCCTACCCCTACCCCAAACATTCCAGCCTCCCAGGCTGTCAACCTGGCAAAATGCCCCTCTTCTCTGTGTAGCGCATCACCTGTGGAGGGTGGCTCTTCCGGACAGAGCTGGAAAGGGAGGGACAATGGTCTGAA
Organism: Monopterus albus; assembly: GCF_001952655.1. Taxonomy (NCBI): domain Eukaryota; kingdom Metazoa; phylum Chordata; class Actinopteri; order Synbranchiformes; family Synbranchidae; genus Monopterus; species Monopterus albus. Next base: position 1,794,316 of record NW_018127974.1, on the reverse strand, counting down.
TCGGTCTTTACTGCCGGGTCATGAAGCTGGGGACAGCCATGGTGAGGAACTGGAGAAAGTGCTGGGGGAGTGCAGGGCGCTACTGGGTATCACTGCCAGTCAGGATGGGGCTGTGATCACAACAGGCAAGAGTGGCATATGTCAACATTTTGTTTCCTAAATATAATTAAATACATCCAATAATACTGAGCAGGGCAAATCAATTTCCTTGATGTTTTCTTGAGTTCAATATGCATGTGATGTCTTCTGACTTTTCTCTCAGAGATACTGAAGCATCTACAGACTGAAGTGAAGAACCTGAAGAGTACCTTGCAGGTGAGACGTGCTAGAAAGGATGTTTGTTTTTAAATATACTGAATTCACCGTTTGGTAAATCCCTCCCCTGAGAAGCAATTGTATAGCCCTGACATAACTGTCCAATTTTTGAGTCAGTCTGAGGTTGTTGCATATGGTGGCTCCCTTTGAAAGCTCTTACTGTACTTCTTGAATGTTGGCAGGACTCCTGTTGGTTTCATAGTCATGGATTTACAAGTGTAGAATGTGAAGATTGCACTACACCATGAATTTTGAATCGATCTGTTATCAGGTACCAAACCCAAACTGAAAAATACATGTGCAACAAGAATAAAATTCCATAGTCCAGTTTCTTAGTTATTCCATGCTCCTGTGAGGATGGTGATATTCTGTGGTAATTTCCTGTCAGTCGTTCATTCCAACTCCTGTCCCTCCGTTATGAGAATTGTAACCAGAGGCTCCCGGCTTCCTCTAGATGTGCCACAGATTACAAAAGCTGGAGTATGACCTACAGTCTCCCTCAGGCCCATCTCTGCTTTCCTCTAACTGAACTCTTATTCTTTTATTTTGCCATGCATTAGAATTAGAATTAGAATTAATTAACTGCATTATATTACAAGAAAGGGCTATTTATGTACTACCCTTCCATGTGGTGTCATCTCTTTCTCTACTGGATAGTTACTCCCTGCTATATTCAGTGTTTCCTTCCTCTCTCTCCCATTCTTTCACATCCCTATGAGGAACCTACAAATAACTAAACCTCAGAGAGACTGTGATGTAGTACTGAGAGGAAGCTGTGTGTTAGAAGTTGAGGCAGTCCAGCCCTGTGTTACATGGGCCCTCAGTAGGCCAGTATTAGCTAGCAAAGCTCCACTGTTTGAACCCTCTCAGTCTGTTCTGCTGTCCTGGGGGCTTTTCTGTTTTGGAGAGCTGGAGAAGAGGAGTGTGGTGAGGAGAATGAGGTTAACAATCGGCTGTTTTGGAGACAAAACTTGTTTTGTTCTGCAACAAGGGTGGGGGCTGCAGCTTGTGTCTCTTGGCCATGTATTATTGTGTGTGTTGCACGTGAGATGGAGGACTCACAAACATCGCATTGAAAGCCTTGGCAAGTACAGTTCGTTTTAGCTTTGTGGGGAAGTCTCCCTCCCTCGCCTCTCTGCTGTTTCTTCAACCCCTCATTCTTTCACCATCAGAGTTGACCGAGCATAAGATCTGAAATAATTACCCTCTGACTTTTGCTGCTTTCTTTCCTTTCTGACTTCTCCTCATCCCCCATCACACTTCCTCCAAACTAGTATATTCTTATACTCCAATTCACCTTTTAGTTGACCCCCAACTTCCTTAAGCATTTTTCTTTATCTCTGACCTTCTGTGTTTTGACCTTTTGTGTGTGTAATTTAAGCAGCCATTATTCTTTGTCACATTCTGCCAGCTAAGCCTGTCTTTCCTCCTCTTCATCCCCACTTTCCCAAATGCTTCTTCCTTTGTTTGTGTATCCAACAGTCATGATTTCATTTTGATGTTGTGTAGTCAGACTGAATTCAGATTTACAGTGTGCAGTGAACTACTAAGGTTTTTATCTAACGTACCATCTCTTTATGCCTACATGCACCACCAGTCTTCAGTTTTATTAACCAGCAAAAGTGAAAACACTCCATTCATCACTGGGTAGTGTGTGTGTGTGTGTGTGTGTGTGTGTGTGTGTGTGGATGGCTTGTCAGATTCGTGTTCCCTCCTGGAGATTTAGTTGATCTGAAAGCTTCACTTTGGAATCAGTTCCAGGTGAACGCTGCCGGAGATTTTCAGGAATGATTTCCAGGTTCCCTCTTCTTCTTCTTCTTTTTTTTATACCTCCTCACTAGACTGCTCCAGTAAACCAGAGTCAAAAAGGCTCTGTATCTGGAAGCCATAGAGACTGTTCACATGTAGAATGAAGCTTCAGGGTATTTAGGAGGTTTATATTAGGGGCTTGTGTGCATGCTGTGTTGAATTTGCTCTGCAGAGCAAATGGCAGTGACTTGGAACCCTTTTCTTTGATGCCTGTGGAGATTTAAATACGCAACAGTTATTGTCATGTTTCATTTGGGGGTAATTTTGGCCATGTTTACTGTATATGTGTGACTGTTATAGAAGGAATGAACTGCACCTTAATAGGCATCAGATGTGTTCAACCATTTTTGAATGCACACCACAAGCTGCAGAAAGCTCAAGAGAGGAGCCATTAGAGCAGGGCTAGGCAATCCCAGTCCTCGAGGGCTGCTGCCCCACTTGTTTTCCAACTATCCCTGCCCTACCTACTGCTGATTAGCTGGATCAGGTGTGTTCAGTCATTCAGAAGCTGGAAGATACCAATTCACTTTCTTTCCTCACTCCAGCTTCTTTGATGAAGATATTGCCTTAGATGAAGTTGGAGTAAGGAAAGACGAAGTCAGTTGGTATCTTTGAGCTTCTGATTGACTGAACACACCTCATCTAGATAATTAGTAGGCAGGGATAGCTATCCCTGCATCAGAGAGTCGGAATGGTTCTCCAAGTATGTGTTAGAAAGACTGGGTGTGGAGGTGAGCTAGGGACAGATGGTTGGAGTACATGAACACAAACCCAGAACACAATGCACTAGTGTGCTGCACCCTATCCAGGATTGTCAAAAAATCAGACAAGTGTGTATGTATGTGTGTGTTGCCTGTGCCTGGATACCACATCTGGTCTTGCAGTGGGGCACTAGGTCAGGCCTTGAGGGACTGAGCAAGTGTGTGATGTGAACTGAGGAGCGCCCCTTCCTGTTTCCTTAAACGGACATGCTCCAGTTGGAGTGTCTACATTCAGATAACAAAGAGTGAAGACAAGATCTTTCAAATTCAAGTGGGTGTTTTAGTATTACTTCTCCAAACAGGGACTACTATCCTGCCATTCATTTGACACATGTTGTCAAGGAGAGTGTGCTCCAACCTACCCTGAACATGTGGATGTGAGTGAGAAAACTTAACAATGTGGTTTGGTGGTGAGGCAGAGCTATAAGAGTGTGTGTGTGTGTGTGTGTGTGTTGGGGAGTGGGGCTGGTGAGAAAAAAGGGGAATACGATATGTACTGTATGTGTGTGTCTGTGTGTGTGTGTGTGAATCCTGTGTAATTGGGTCCAGCTGTGGTCTTGAGTCACTGGTCAAATGAGGAAATGACTTAGCTCACATATCACCTCCTCCTCCACATCTCTGTCCATTCTTCATGTAATTACCAACCTTCCCACTCCCTCACAGGACTCCATTTTCACATTCCCACTTTCTGATGATGGCTGTTTTTTTTTTTTTAATTACTCTGGTATCACTTACCTGTTGGCTTCACTGGTTCTTAGTGTGCCTTTTGATGTCTCAGGCCGTGTTTATGCATGTCAGAGGCAATGAGACTCTTAAGGAATAAAAACTGAAAACCCCTTCTACTGAAAGCACTCATCCTGATAAATATGACATTAACTTGGTTTCAGCTTTTATATAACCAGTGCAACTCATTTCTAATGCTTTCCCGTGGATTAGAAAAACACTGTGATGATGACACAGAAGGCAGTTTCACAGTGAGTCCTTGGCACGACTCCCAAAAACATATGCTTAAAATGTTTTTCTGACTGCGTCCATACTTGTTTGGCCTCCATTTATTCTAAAACCTGAGCATGTATTCTTCTTTAGTTGATTATAGATGACACTAGTAAAGCACTCTGAGCAAAACCTTTTGGCTCACGATTCAGTAATGCCTCATTAACGATAACACACCAGCTCCACTCTGTGCGTGCTGAGGCTTGCTGCTCAGTTCAGTTCAACTTGTAGCCCCCTAATGAGGGTCGAATGGATATTTGATTGTTCTGTTCATTTGATTATAGTCATTGTCTGCTGAGGGTTCAGTGTTAGCTTTTGATCAAGGTTGTTTTTAAAAATGCCAGTTTGTATCCTTTTTATGTTTTAATGTAGGAAATGATTTCCAGTATAGTAGTGCTTGTCTAAATGTAGTTGTGTGATTGTCCCTTTTATGCTGCAATGGAAACACAAGCTGCATGTGATACTGAAGAAAAATTAGCTTACAAATTTCTGTCAAAGCACTTGTAATAGTGAGTTGTGTTAGCAGTGCAAGAGGAATTATGTTATAATGGCGTGACCTCCTCTCTCTTCATTTAGCACTATCATCAGTCCAAAGTTTTGATTTAGTTCATGACCAAATGCGCTCATATACAAATGATATTCCCATCAGCCCAAGCTGCCCTTACTGTACAGTTTAGTGCTAAGTTTAATGTTATCATGATGATACATTGACCAAGATGGTAGTTAAATATGGTAAACATTTTACCTGCTTCACATTAGCAGGTTAGCATTGTCAATGTGAACATATTAACACGCTAATGTTAAATACATCCAATAATAATATAATAACTCAGCTGTAGCTGTGCACTTGGAAACAAGTTTACATTTTTTAAAACAGGACTATATTCTGAGCTAATAGTAGTAATAGGTGATATTCTTACTGTAGGATTTCAAGCACACTTTGAAATGAAAGATGTTTTTTGAGAACCAGATTAACTGTGTGAAACCATCTGACCTCTCTGTAAAGAAGGACAAGGCACTGCAAGTGTCAGTCATCAGCTGGAGTACAGTCTTCTGCACAAAAACAGCTGTATTGTTCTTCTTACAGACAGAGCGTGGGGAGTGGCTGCAGTTCCAGGCTGACCTTCAGGTGGCGGTGTCAGTGGCAGACCGCCTGAGAGCTGAGGCTGAAGAGGAGCTGGCGGCGCTCCGAACGGCTCATAAAAATATCGAGAGGGAGCTGGCTCTCACCCAGCAAAAACAGAAAGAGGTTGATGTGCAACTGGTCACCTTGAGAGGAGAGTTGGAGGAGAGCAGGCAGAGACTGGCTACTTTCACTCAGGCACAAGGCAAATATGATGCCCAGTGTCAGGAACCAGAGAGGCCCAATGGACACCCAGCCAACAACACAGACAGCACAGAGGTGACCCAGAGGGACAGGGAGAGAGCGGCGTGCAGGTTGGGACAAGAAGGGATGGATAGTAGGATTCCTGATGAAGTGACGAAGAATGTTGTCGGTGAGGAGCCCAGAAGAGACTCCAAGGGTGTGACAAAACGCTACCTGAGAAATGTGACCAATGAGGATAGGGGTGAAGAGGAGTTACGATCTGGTGAAATACCAAGGACGGTAACTGAGAGGTCAAGGTGAGATCACCTTGTGCTTTTTTTGGAAACAGGCCTACACAGAAACATGGAGCACTTCTGCAGCATCATATTGTGTAGTTAGCACATAATGTTTTTATACAGTCACATATTTCAAAACAAACCATATTCCCTATCATCCTTATTTTTGTCTCTGACAGCATGCCAAAAGTGGATAACAATAACCAGAACTGTTCAGGCCTGTGACTGTGGTTTCTTATGAATGTGTTGCACTCAATCTGCAGGCCTTCACAGGGCCACTTAAGGACAGTTTGAATAATTACATTTGTAGCTGGAGCCAAGTCGAACAGCTGTTCTGGAAAAATTGCTACTTAATTGCAATTTAGTTTTATTATTGTGTTTTGTGTTAAGCACTTTGGTCAGCTGTGTTAAATGTGCTATATAAATGATGATGATGATGATGATGATCAAAAACATTTGGTTTGTTTTCACACGTCTGATCTCTTATATGTGTATTATCGTGTTACAGAAGCCTATCCAGATTACCTGCGTCCTCAGACTCCACCAGCATGCAGAATGGAACCTCCCAGTCCAGTTCTGCCATAACGGTTGGACCCACAAACAAAGTGAGATATTTCAGATGTTATCCAAGAAGAGGTTAAGCTCTGTAGTAGTCTGCTGTGCATATAATAATCTGACCTAATTCAAATCTTGATTGTTTTCAAGACCTTGGCACAACTAAGAGGCCGAAGAAGTTTGGATCGGCAAGATGGCAGGTCAAGCACTGATACAGGTGTGTGCATGTGTTTGTATATGTCCCAGTGTGTTTGTTTGTGGATCCTAAAATTGCACAGAGCATTTTGCTAAGAAACACTGAAATATAAACAACTTTATATTCAAGAAAATTCCATGGGAGACCTTTTATATATGGTTCAAATGACTGTGAAAAGGGAGGTTCTTAAGCTAAAGCACAGGTGATTATTACCCACATTTCTCAGCTCTGTGAAGCATTCTTGCATCTTTGAGCTAGGAAAAACTCCCCACCCCCCAAAAACCCTTTAACTGCAGGGAAAAATGGAAGAAAGACAGAGGGCTCCCTTTTCTAGGACAGACAGACAGACTTGCAATAAATGTTGCATGTACTGAAGATGAGTTTTGCAGTTTTCAGCATAAAAGCTCTGAAAAACCGACACACAACCTGCTCAACATCAGACAGACGGACAAAGTTAGCAACTAGCTGGTGAACATGGCCAAGCAGCTAACACCTAAAGAGTCAGACAAAGGTCATGTGGTCATTGAAATATGACATAATAATGCTAATGTGGCTCTGTGTCTGATTGGATGTGTAAGACAATTCTTGGCTAACATTCTTGCCATTACAATGATCATATGTCAGCACTGGGTTTCCAGCTTGTTGTTCTGTCTCCAGGTGGCACAAAAATGGGATAATGTTGTCACATAATGCAGTATTGTTGTTTGTCCTTGCAGGGAAACGTGAAGAGTCTCTAAATAAGTACAACTCTGCCCTTACCGAGTTGCCTCACACGAAGTGAGTCTACACACAAGAGACCAACCAATTTGCTATATCCTGTGTAAATTCAGTTACTAGTCTTGACCCAATTACGTTTTGTCTGGTGCACCTATTAAGCTCAGTACTGGGAACAAAACACCTCTGTTACTTGAATCAGTGTGTTAATTGCTTTTCATTATCAGAGTAATTTATTTATTACTCATAATGGCAACTCCTACTGATGCCGTTACCAGTTTGTGTCTTACTGTTGTCAGGTCACAGGATGGTTTCAACATGCTGCTGCGTCGCCATGGAGGCTCCAAGAGAAACTCGCTGCTCCGCTGGTGTCAGAGTCGCACCCACGGCTACAAGGTGATCCCGGACAAGTGTCTTTCTTAAAGCTGAACTAGGTGATTTTGTGATAATTGTAGTAATAATTGACTGATTTGAATAATTCTTTGTTCAGAACATTGACATCACCAACTTCAGCAGCAGCTGGGCGGATGGTCTTGCGTTCTGTGCGGTCTACCACACCTACCTCCCCTCACACATCCCTTACAGCACTCTTAATCCTGATAACAAGGTGGGACCTGTGCCTGGTGACTGTGTAATGTGTAGGCCCAAGTGATTTAAGGTGTTCCAATTGATCAATTCACTCCTTTCTGTGCAGACGGAGAATCTCAGTCTGGCATTCAAAACAGGAGAGACTGTTGGGATTGCACAAACCCTGGTAAGCCTCTGTTTTAAGCAAATTAATTAAGTGGCTTCACAGTTGAGCCTCATCTCACTCCTCTGTAACAAACAAAGTAGATTTTGTACGTATATGCTAAAGTCAGTACCAGTCTGTGGAGGCGAGCCCCAAGCCAGCTCTTTCGCCCTGTACTTTATCCATGTCTGAACAGCCATGAGATATTAATGGATTTTTACATTTATGATCCTTGAGTGACTTTTTTCAAAAACTTTTCTTGACTAGAGGAATCCTCAAATTGAAGAGCACCAGAGGAATGTTTTTAGATTTTTCTACACCCGAGCAGCACTCTCTGCAAACCTTTTCCTGTTGATGCGTTATTTTATTATGCTCATGCTAACTACCTTATTTGCTTATAAAAAGAATTACTGCTGGGTAACTTGTGAGTTCATCGGTGATCAATACAGTCTTACGATTAAAATGCATTTAAATTAAATCTAATAGTGAAAAGTAACTAATAAATAAAGTTAAAATAAATGTAGTCGAGTAATAAACAATATTTAAACCCAAAATGTAGTGAAGTCAAAGTATGAAATAGCAGAAAATAAACATACTCAAGTAGAGATAACTCAAATTTTTACTTAAGTATGGTATTTGATAAAATGTACTTAGTTACTTTCCACCCTTGCTCATACATTTTTTTTTTTTATTCATCGTCCAACAGACAGTAGAGGAGATGCTGAGAGCAGGCGGCCCCGACTGGCAACGGGTTCTGAGCTACGTGGAGAGCGTGTATCGTCACTTTGAGATGTGACCGACGTAGGTACAAACAGACAATCCCACAGTGGATCCTTAAAGAGCCATCAGAGGAAACACTTACTGTAAAGTTGTTTATAGTCATGGCTGCCCAAAACCTACTGTGCGCTTTGTTTTTGTCTGGTGTCTGGAAACTGCAAACGCTGATGTTTTTCTGTTGCAGCTAATTATATCCAAAGGTTTGTAACTTGTTGGCATTAAAATAACAATTTGCTTGATGCTTAGTGCAAGATATCTTGTGTAAGTGCAATACCAAGCCCCACTTGGAGCCACAGGGGCGTTTTCAGATCATTCCCATCAGTCAGTCGCAGAAAATATCAGTCTCATAAATAGTTAACTACAATTTTGGAATTTATATTAATAATCAAAATTAACAAAATAAATGTTAAATCTAGTAAAATATTAGTGTTTAAATTAGGTCATAATTATAACACCAATTGATACTAAATGTAATGAACTTAATTGGAGTATTTCGATGACAGGCTGGCTTCAGCTAATATTAGAGCAAAAAGCACAATAAGCACCAATTGTTTAAATATAGCAGGACTTATTTTACTATGAAGGTGCTGTAACAACTATACAGCTAAAGCTTTTGGAGTGTATGCCTGATATTACTGGCACTGTGGATCCAAAACCTGTTTACACACTCACATTGTAGGGACTCAGCCTTCCTCATCATGTACATCACTGAATTTTAGAGTAACAACCCGGTATAAGGTTAGGTTAAGTCTCCAGGAAATTAATCTTGGTTAACTTAACTAGGTCAGTGGGTTCATCCCAAGACTCTTATAAGCACTGCCATTTCCCTCATATGCATCTTTTCCTTGCATCTTAGTACTGCCTACGTAAGATGTGAGGAAAACGTGAGGAGAGAGGACCCGAGGAAACATGTTATTAGCGACATGAGATGTCCTTTCTTCGTCTGAAGCATCCAATCACCGACTGATTTCTGATAAAGGAGCATCAGTTCGCAAAAAAAGGATGGTCTCATGTATCCTTGTTCATGGGTCCTCTAGCACGATCTTCAGTCCTTGCTCCTCGGTCTTCAGAGCCAATATAAGAGACTATGAACGTCCTACGTCTAAGAATTCTCATCTCATCAGAGAAATGAGTTGTACCCAATGTGAAGTCCCCACAAAGGTATGTACATAAGAGAAAGAAGAGGAGGCATTAACACGATGGCCATCTGTGGGCTTCAGGGACCACTTGTTTGAGAGTGAGCGAAATGCAGAAGATCCTGAGAACACAGAATAAATTCACAATCAAAACCTACTAAGCCTTCAGCATGAATAGGCAATTATAGGTAATCACAATCAGGTAAATTAAAATGTCAGCCTTTGAATTCTGTGTTGTAGAAGTATGCCAGGTCGTTTCAACTCATCAGCTGAATCACCTTGTTTCTGTTTAGTCCCTCACGTGTAAGGTGATGGATGTAAGATGATTTGTTAACATTTGGGGGAAATAAAAAGAGAAGCTGCTGTATTACTTCCTCCTAAAAACTTTGTGCTTTGCAGTAAAATTAACCAGTTAAAACAGCTGATTACAGAGTAAACACGACCAGGTATTTCACAATAGAACAGGGACCAGTGGTACAATAAGGTACAACATGAATGACCCTTTGCTTGTTGTACTTGTTTCTGCACAGGTGTTGTCTCTTTCCAGCTACAAAAATCAGGGCATGGAGAGGGAGAGCGTAGTCTATCAGATAGGCAAGAAGTGAGGTTATGTCAAAAATGGTTTACCCTGTGCTCTGAGTCTGTGGGCAAAGTTGAGGTAGCAGGGAGATAAGTGGAGGGTTGTGAGAAACTGAGTCCATGTGACTGTTACAGTCCCTACAGTATATTAGACACAACAATGGCAAAATGCCTCAGCTTAACCAAAGCATAGATAAACAGCAGCTTTGTGTATTCTGGTCACTTCCACGCGTTTGTAATGTGACTGATTCTTTTCTAGCTCAGGTAAGAAAAGAGGTGTGGATTGGACAGAATAGTAAAGTACTGCTTTCAGTCCAATATGATGCATGCATTCTGTTTACATACTGTACAATCATACGTTCTCATCCTAGTGGATGTGTTGAAACTGATATTTTTCTGATGTGGGCTAACATTTCTTCTACTTACAGTATTTCATTGTGCATGTTTGAAAAAGTTGTTTGTCTAAATAGATGCTGTAGAAGTGATCAAGCACCGAGGGCTATATTTCGAATGTTTAGCTGCCAATGCTGGTATTTTATTTCCTTTTTTTGTCATTTCTGTATCTTTTACATAGTAAGATTTAGTGAGTTTACAGGCTGAGAGTCTGACCAACTGAGGAGATAGGGGAAAGTATTAACAAAACACAACCTTTTAATAAGACATAAAGGCTATCATTGATCACCTTACATACGTAAATAGAGAATATCTGGATCCACTGAGGAAGCTGTGTGTACAGGTTGAGTTGTTTCCACACTGATGATTCATTGGCAGAAAGTACTGAATTACATCATGTCGTTCGTCAAGTGCATTTTATTTGCCAAAATATTTTGACTCTTAACCTTGTATGTAATGCTTTGCAAATATTTTCATTTCCTGGACCTTTTAGCACGCTACAAATACACACTTTTGTCTGCACTTTGTTGGTCTAATATTGTAATAATGTACAGTGCAGATCTGATAGAACACTTGGGCATTCACTAGGAAGGCTGCAGACCAGTCAGAGTGTTTATCCAGGTTAAAGGTTTTTTTTTAATGAGAGTTACTGTTCTTTGTGGCAGTGATCAAAAAAAAAATGCCTTCATGTTTTCACAAGTGTGCTGTTTAGGTGCTCAGGGATGTGCATTTCAGGAGTGACAAAGTACAAGCCTACACAGGTTTGCACATTCAGTTTCAACATCATATCACATCTCTCCTGCATCATCACAGATGTGCAAATGCACCGTCATGCTACACTAGTACTGAGAAACTAAATCACTGATGTTGTTATGACCTGTCTGAAGCTGAGTTTTTGCCGAAGTCGCACTTGCCAAATAGTGGACAAACACACCTTAAACTGTAAAACATGTTTATATGTAACTAATGTAAAAACAAAGTAAAAGAAATAAAATGTTAATGTGAAAGAAATAACGTTTGAGTGCTGTGTAACCATGTGACTTTCCAGAGTTTGTTACAAAGAAACAACTGGATATGAGCCATTCATTTATTGTTAGGGTTCTCATCTGGATTAGAAGTTGGAAGAAGCTCAGTTATAAAGTGATAAGTTCTCCTTGAGTCTACTGCCATCTGCTGGAAAGAAAGAGTTGCTACAGGCTTTCATTAGCACCTGCATCATGTTCCTCAGTGAAAACTGAAATTACTTACATGGTGGTTAAAACATGAAACCTGTATGTAGGACCAGTAGTAGCAGCTGTTTTTGGATAGGGAGTGTTTGGATAACTGCATTTTGCTGATTGATTCCCATCTTCTCTCAAGACTAAGCCTCTTTAACACAGATGTTCCTTTTTCCTGTCACCTTGTATCATAACAAGGCAATTAAAGTGTCAAACACATTTACCACGGAGCTGAATCGTGATTTTGTTTCCAAGGAGAACTCTACAAAGAAGTAAAATGTTTATGAAAGCGGTGCAGGCTAATTAATCAGACTCTGGTTTTATGCCAAGAAGCCAACTCCTTGGTGGTTTTGTGTTGCATTTCGCAAGCAGCGTTGTATTTCAAGATGCATCTTGTTGTCTGGATACAGGTAACACCAGAGTGTCTCGAGCCTGAATAGACATGCACCCCTAGGCAAAGGGTTAAAGAGTGTGTGAATGTCACCCTGCTCTACTTTGCTGTTGTGTGAAATGTGATAATATGTGCACAGTTATGTACTGTGTGTGTAATAGCATGTGAGGGGTGTTGACGTGAAGGCAGAAGGTGGAGTTTCGTTGCATTCAGTGCAGGTCATTTGAGTTAGTGGATGTAGTGGTGGTCAGTTTATTGTCTGAACCAAAAGTTGGACACGTGACGGTCAGGAGCATGTGGGGGATCTGGACCTTGATTACTTTTCTGGGAGTTGTGTGTTTTGCTGTGCCTGGTTTGACTCAGAATTCATCCAGGTAGGTTTGTTATAAACACAATCACAATCATTTTTTGAGCTATTCATATTTTATATATTGATGTAATACAATGGATTTGTTTAACCCTGTTCTTGCCTGTGTACATTTAGTACGTTGTTTCTGATGTCAGGGCCAGAGGTGGTACATGCTGGGACACCCACTACGCTGGCTCTCACCATCTTTACTGACTTCCCTGTCAGGGTAACGGCTGAACTGGCACTTGACAACATCACAGTAGCACAAACAGAAAACTTCCAAGGAGGTGACACTGCGATTACACAGATACGAGTTTTATTTGCATAATGCTTCTTAATGTTTGAGATGGCTAAAGCAATTCTTCTGTTTTTAAGGTGTGACCAGGGTCATCACACTCCCTCCTGTGAGTTTCTTCTTTCTAGAAAATCACTAAATCACTACAAACCCAGATGAGAATAGTACTTGGAAATTGTTTCCAAGCTTGATATCACATGCATGTGTGTATATATCACGTCTCTGATGAGCAGTCACCGGCCACATCAACCTGACCAGTGTTTCATTGTTTGGTGTGTCTTGTTGCTTTTCTTCTTTTGTCTCTCCTCTATCCACTCACCCCAACCGGTGTCGAGGCAGAAGGCCGCCCACCAAGAGCCGGGGTCTGTCGGAGGTTTCTTCCGTTAAAGGGAGTTTTTCCTCCCCACTGTCACCAAGTGTTTGCTCAAGGGGGATTTGTTGGGCTTTCCCTCTGTAATAATATTGATAACAGTAAGGTCTAGACCTTACTTTGTAAAGTGTCCTGAGATGACTTTTGTTGTGATTTGGTGCTATACAAATAAAATTTGATTAGTTTGATTGATTGATATATATTTCTGATTGTCACTCCAGATTCATCACTGTACTATCCAGAGTTGTCTCTTAAACTTGACGGTGACAGGCTACAGAAATGACATTCTCATATTTGCCAATACCACCACCCTAAGTTTCGACCACAGGAATGTTTCCACCTTCATCCAGACCGACAAGCCATTGTACCAACCAGGTGATACTGTCAAAATCCGAATTGTGTCTGTCCAGTTGGATAACCGTCCATACAAAGGCAGAGTGGATATCTCTGTACAGGTTGGTTTCTGTTTTCTTTGTAAAAGAACACAGCCACAGGAGCTTAAGTGATTTTTTTAACCAGGCATCATTGTCTGGTTGCCGTTCCTTTGTCACACACAGGATCCGAGAGGTAACACTGTTAACACTTGGGAGTCCACAGGGTATTTGGGGATTGTGTGGCAGGAGTTCAATTTATCCCTGGCGGCCCCTCGTGGATTGTGGGTCATTTCAACAACAGTGAATGTAGGGTTGTTTACACACAGACACACACACAAACACACACACACACACACACACACACACACATATATATATATATATGGTAGAATATTATCTGATTTGAACAATGTAAACTAAAAGGCACCTGCTGATTTTACCTTTTCTCATTACTACAGAACGTGACTGATAATACAATATTCACTGTGAAGGATTATGGTAAGAAACTTCTTTTTAAGTTGTTTTTGGAAATTGAAAAGTTTTAAGTGATTGGTTCACATTTTCTTTTCTAGTACAACAATGATCTGCCTAAAAATACAATGTGCTTTATTGGGCTTTGTAATCTTTTCACCTGAAAGTAACGACCCAGAGGAGATTCCTTCCTAATTTCAGTGGAAATGATGGGGAACAAAAACCACAGTCCTCATTTTGTTTATAAATGCATTCCAAAATTTAGCCAAAGCTAAAATAAGGGTTTTGCCATCTGAGATAGACAAATCAATCATTTTTAGTGCCAAATACCCTCAACCTTATTTGCTATTCTTTCATTGCTGCAGCTCAGCAGTCTTTCCGTACCAATACTCTGTCTATCCAAACAAAAATTGAGAATTTTATCATTTTAAAAAGGCTGTAATTTTCTCTTAATTTGTCTCATCTCAGACTGTTATATTCTTATATTAGCATGTAATAAAACTTTTGAATAGATTTTTACACAGGCCAAAAACTGGATTTTTGTAAGGAAGTGATCTTTTAATGGCCAGCATGAAAAAGAGTAAAGATTACAGTAAGCAAAATGTATTAAACAACCTTGAAAAAAATGTGAACTTACCCTTGAATTATTGCTATATCTGTGCTGCCTGGTGTTGCAGAGCTTCCTGACTTTGAAGTGCTTGTCAAGACACAGTCACAGGTTCTTGTTGGAGATCACATCTCAGGATCAGTGAGAGCACTGTGAGTTCAGTTGGCTCATTCACATCAATAACATCACATTATATATGTGGTAAGCTAGTATGCTAAAGTACCTTTTCTACGCTTTAGTTACTCATATGGACAACCTGTACAGGGAACATTAGATGTCTCAGTCAGGCTGGCACCTGACGGCTCTCCAGCCATGCCAACAGAAAGAAAAGGGGTGAGGTTTTATTGTCGTACTTAGTTTATGAAAGAATGCACACTAATAATAGACTGCGTGCTTTTTAGTCAGCATTTACATTTGATGTATCTGTATACTAAACAGGGATCAACTAACTTTTGACCGTTGTTTTTCAGATCTATGGGTCAACACAGTTTTTCTTCAGCAGAAATGCACTTGAAACCCTGCAGAACTCATTAAGCAGCGATATTAGTTTATATGTTGTAGTCTGTGTTACCAGCAACTCTACAGGTGAAATGTATTTAGAAACAGTGTTGGTTAATGTATAAAATACATTTAAGTTGCTTGTCCAAACTTGAGAATTTTGTTCTTTTGCCACTCAAGGATCTAAAGTGAACAAAACAGTTAAAGTCCGGGTTATGCAGAAACCATTCCAGCTTATGTTCCATGATTCTTCACTTACACTAAAGCCATCACTAAATTTTTCTACAAACGTAAGGAAATAATATCATTTTTTGAGTGTTACAGCTATTTTAAATGGACCTTTCCATGAGTTAACTATCCTTTTTGCTTCTCTTCCACAGCTCAGCATCTCTAGATACGACAGAAAGCCTTTGAGCTCACAGGATCTTATGAACTTTGCTATGATTAACATCACTCAGAGGACATCCAAGACAAATGCTAAACCTACGACTCTGATGCTCCTAGTCCCCAAGGACGGGAATGTTCAGATTAAGTTTCAGTTACAGGATCAAGTTGAGATGCTTGTTATTTGGGTGAGTACTTTGGTTTTCAGTAGCTGAAAGGTTGGTCCTCCAGGAAATGCTGAGGTTTCTTTTATGTAAGATAAGTAGTTTCAGTCTGATAAGATTACGCATGTTTACCTGTATGGAAAAAAATGGCCCCAGGACCAGTACATCTCTGTAAAGTGTAAGCAAACATGATTGTTTTTGTTGTTTTGTATTTTCAGGCCAGATTCCAATCCAGTGAGAAGACTCTGACAGTGTACAAGAACTATTCCTCTTCAAGTGGCTCATATATTCAGATCTCCCCAATCAATACCGCTGTACAGGTAACTCTATATGTGTATTTTGTAGCTTTGTGCTACAATAAAATGTATGTACTGTATATACTGAGATTCCTCACCCAAATGTATTGTACTAATGGTATAGCTAGACCAATTTCACATAATAGTTTTAACTTTCAGATAGGATTGCCGCTTCAAGTAGATGTGGAGAGCAACTTCAAGCCAACTACGCTTCACTTTGTGGTATGTTTGATCAAATAATCCATGACTAACCTACAGTACCCTGAATTAAGAGCATAATGCCTGTCTACATAAAAAATGACAAAGAGGGCTGTAGAAACCTGTAATCACATGAATATGGCTGTGGCTTAGGATGTAGAGTGGGTCGTCTCCTAACCGGAAGGCTGGTAGTTCGATACCCAGCTTCTCCAGTCCACATGTTGAAGTGTCTTTGAGAAAGACGCTAAAGTTTCTCCTGGTGATATCATAGGTGGGTGGATAGGCAAATAGTGTGAAAGCACCTGGAGGGTGCTGTAATGTGCAGAAAAGTGCTACAAGCATAAGGCCGTTTATCATGAGTATGTCAAAAGTTTATATCTGGAAAATGAATCAAGCAGCACTTGACTGCATACATCAGGAAATAAAAAAAAACTGCAATAGTTTTTATTTGTGACAATTTTAAGTATATTTTACAACAGAAAAGGAGAAACCAATATTAATGAAGCATGGGAACCAAGTGGAGTACATTTCTTGGTCTCCTGTCTTAATCAATTTATTTATATAGCACTTTAAAAGCAACATCTGGTCAACCAAAGTACTTTACAAGGGCAATGTAAAAGCCAGAATAAATAATGTGAAATAGAGAAATAAAACAACAAAGGAACATAAAGACAGGAAATACACAGAATCAACAGTTAAAAGAAGAAAGCATCAGACACTACTATGTATTAAAAGCCAAAGTGAATAAATATGTTTTAACCAATGATTTAAAAGCTGTCAAGTCTGTAGATGATGTAACGTTAAAAGATAAACCATTCCACAATTTAGGAGCTGAAACAATAAAAGCATGGTCACCCCAGCGTTTGTATCTGGCCCTGGGCACTTCTAACAAAAACTGGCTTGAGGATCTGAGTAATCTAGTTGGTTCGTGCCACCTCACCAACTCAGCAAGGTAAGGCGGTGCCAAACCATTAAGAGCCTTAAAAACAAAAATCACTAGCTTAAAATGGATTCTAAAATGGACTGGAAGTCAGTGAAGAGAGGCCAGTACCGGAGCTATATGGTCGAATTTTCTAGTACCTGTTAAAAGACGAGCAGCAGCATTTTGGACCATTTGAAGACGAGCGAGAGACGACTGATTAACAACTGATTAATGTCTATATTGATCTCGGATTTATCCAGATTTGATAACATCCTCAATGTTTGCAGTGAAGGTGATCCATTTCTACCATTTTTAAGGGAAGGACTTTTCCTCACTCCTCCTGAATCATCCATTTTTCAATACATACTGAATATCCCTGACGAGCTCGATCTATTCTATATCTGTTTGCACTGTAGTTATTGCTGCTTTACAGGCAATCAGGAGAACTTTACACACAGGTAGACTTCTGTTATGAATTCAAGATACGATATTTTACTGTCCTTGGGAATCTCATAGCTTAAAATAAATCTGAAGGTTAGATACACCTATCAGTCACAACATAACTGATAGGTGAAGTGAATAACATTGATTATCTGGTTACAATGGCATCTGTCAAGGGGTGGAATACACAGGGACCAGTCAGTTCTTGAAATTGATGTGTTGGAAGCAGGAGAAATGGGCAAGTGTAAGGATCTGAGTGACTTTGACAAGGGCCAACCTGTGATGGTGAGATGACTGGGTCAGAGCATCTCCCAGTCTGCAGGTCTTGGTGGGTGTTGTTGGTCTGAAGTGGTTAGTACCTACCAACAGTGTCTAAGGAAGGACAAATGGTGAACTGGAGACAGGGTCATGGACGCCCATGGCTCACTGATGATGAGGTTGACCTACTGTAGATTCAACTTTTAACTTCCATTTGTACTTTTCAAAAGATTAGAAATGTATTTGAATCTTTGTTAAAATGGTTGAAAATGAGAAATACTGTACATTGGTCTCTATGAAGAGAAAGAGTCAGGGGCTGTAGTGGTGATATCACACCTAGAGTGGTGAGGCTGTTGGATTGGTCTAAAAGGTTGTCTCTCACAACCATGCGTATGTATGTATGTATTTATGTATGTATGTATGTATGTATGTATATATATACTCCCCAAAATGTGAATCATTTCAAATGACCAGAAAATATGGGAATAATAAGTATTTATGGACCCTCATGCTCTACAACACTCCACTTTCTGGAATCTGTGTTACAAACACAGAAAACCAAACCTCTTCTGATATTTCTACATTTAGGTCTGACTGCCATTTAATACTGACATATAGAGTTTTAAAATTATTCTTAAATTTGTTTATTAGCTGCAGCCAGTGCATGAATCACTGTGAAGCCTGCAGAACCAGTATTTTCCCATGTTTGGATATGAATTTGTTTTACTGGTTATTACTATACCAACATATTGTACACTACAGATCATTAGGGGACATTATGGACCTCACCATTCTTATTGCTTCTCTTTGAGACTTGTGGTCAAATGCAAATAACAGCAGCGTCTTCCTTTATTGTTGTGCTTCTAGGTGAGCTCTAGAGGCCAGGTGGTGACTGTGGGAACAGTGAATTCCACCTCTTTTTCTCTCACTCCAGCAGTGTCCTGGTCTCCTGAGGCCTGTGTCACTGTCTACTGCAGCCTTTCCAGTGGAGAGATTACCAGTGACAAGGCGTGCATGCCTGTCAACCAACAAAACTACGTACTTTATTGTTCTTTCACTCTCTTCTGTCATGTTATTCAAATAAATCCCTTGGACCTGTCTGTGATTGTCTGTGTGTTTGCTTTTTTCAGATATCTCTAAGCTGGAGCAGTGGTGAGGCTCAGCCGGGTGATCAGGTATCACTCACTGCGACTGTCCTTGAACCCAGGTCCCAGGTAGGAATCGTGGTAATGGAGGTGGATGACGAGACTCCAAAGGATGACCAGGACTTAGAAGCGAAGCAGGTATGGCAATGTGTTTGATTTGCTCTTTTGCAGTTCAAAGCACAAATTTTTATTTTTATTTTTTACCTGTTGTAACTGGGATTTGTGTCATTGATAGGACCCAGATGCTACACTATGCTCTTCAGCCTTGTGTAAATGTTTGTCCTCAGACAAGAACAAAGTATAATCTGCTGAAACAAAAAAGCCACCTGTTTAGACAGCTTAATTTATGTCAGGGTTTAATTACAAAGCACCAGTCCTCCTAGTCACCTGAAAAGTTTGGGATTTTACAAGTTAATCTTAAACCATTATTGACATGTCCACTATTCAAGGAAACAAAGGAAGAATGTTTGTATTAAACAAACTATCATAGAAACTCAGTTAGCTTAGTGGAACAGCTGAAGCATCATTTGAGCCACAGACGAGCCTGGGAGGGAATTTTCACACATGTATTTTGACCTTTTTTTTTTTTTTTTTACAGCACAATTGTGTTCTGTCTAAAAAGCTTCAGAGTTGTGTGGAGAGCAAGAAAAGTTACTACGACTAAGACCTATTCTAACGTACATGTGGGCACATCAATATTGTTTTAAATTGAAAAATCCTCAACTTGTTGGATAATCCTCCTAGACATGCTTTTCAACTTTAGATATTGTATGATTCAGTGTGTCACATTGGAACCGGTTGTTCTGGATGTAAGCTATCTGTCTGCTTTGTTAGGAAGTGAATCCTCTGTTTCAAAGAGCCTGTAATTCTAGTGTTTTGGGTGCATGACCTGAGGGTCACTGATGGGTGCACAATAGAGGAAACAATGCTTGACCGCAGTGGGTTGTCTTAGGATGACCTCCTCTCCTCATTTTTTTCTTTCTTCATTTTCATTTAACCTTTATTTTACCTGGGGAGATCCCACTGAGGTTTACAGTGCCATCACCAAAGGAGCCCCGGCAAAATGATAGCACCAAAAGTTATAAACAAGTAAAAAACAAACAAACAAACAAAAAAACAAACGTGCAAATACAGTATTAAATCAACTATAAAAGTACTGTTAGAATGGATCATTTATCTCAATATTTATCAGTTACAACACTTTCTTTTTTGTGTTTTCCACACCACAGAAATGTAATATTTGGATTATGACCAATGCCAGACTGTATAAGGAAAAGCAGCCTGATGGACCTACAGATGGTATGATGATGGTAACACAGGGAATCAATGTGATCATTCTATGCATTTCTATTTGGGGTCCCGCATGTGGCCATTTAGAAAATTGTAATGGTCTAACAATTGCAGTTATAATGGATCTCACCTTCATTCTTAAGGCATAAATATAACCTGAACTTCCTCATGTCTTTCTTCTTTGGGGGTTTCCAGATGCCCTAGAGGTGGAACACTACTGGAGCCAGTATATGGATGGTGCTAAAACCTTGTTGTGGTTAAACACTAATGTTAGGTGAGTGCTGAAAATGTTCTGGGAGCAGGAGATTAAAATGATCAGTATTTGGCCTATGAAATACTTTTGTGTGTGTGTGTTATTCAATCAGTGATGGAACATGGACGAGTGGAAATATAACAGTGCCGGACGGTGTTACCTCTTTGAGAGCTGTTGCACTGGTAATGTCAGACAATCTGGGTTTGGGCTTCAGTCCTGTGCCACAAAAGGTAAGCAAATACTCATTATGTACCAGTATTAAGTCTCAAATTTGAAGTTCCCGTAATTCTGTTTACTTTCTTAAGAGGATGCTATGCTTCTGTTTTTACTGAAAGCAGGAGGAAGTGATTTGAGCCCTTTTCTGGTATTTACGGAGACTCAACAGCTTGAACAATGCTTGTCCAATTCATATACTATTAATAAAAAGCATCATCTGAATAAATATTGTAGCATTTTAATAAATCTTTTGGGTTTTTTGATATAATAATCTGAAAACAAGAGTCTACTGCCATGCTAGCAGCACTGTGAGGTATATATTTTGGGTATAGCTGTGTTTTATCTAAATCTCAACATGCTAATATGCTCACGGTAACAATGCTAGCACACTGATGTTCAGCTGGAGTAAAGCTTGCCAGGATCACCAGCCTAGTTTAGTGTGTTAACATGCTATCATTTCCTAACACAAATTACAATCATTTCATGGGACATTTTTAGGTTTTACTGGTATTTGGTTATAACGAAAGTAGTGACAGACTAAACTTTTAGCTAAACACTTGATAAAATCTCAGGGAATTACAAAAATGATTATAATTCATCCTAAAGGGGACATGAATCTGTGAAACAAGTAGAACTAAACTTGTGAGTACAGTAAAACCTTGGTTAGGACCAAATGTGTGGTCTGTCGTGTAGCAAAAAGTAAAAATGCCCATTATATAGCAGCATATTTAATCTTACTATATCTAATCACAGAATGAATTTATACCTGTAGAGTAACATAAACTGTCTCAGGCTGTAACCCCACTGGTAGGAACCTTCTTCACTAACTTGCTAACAGTGATAGCCAAAATTGCTTTGAGTTTATGTTCTCTTATCCACAGTTGCCTGTGTCCAAAAAATTCTCCTTATCTATGAATGCCCCACCATACCTAATCGAGGGAGAGGAGATTGTACTGGAAGTGGACATTATCAACCATTTAGAGCAGGACATAAAGGTATGAAGTACTACATTTGGAAGTGGTAAATATTTTTGATCTGCTGCTTAATATTCTTTTTTAGCCCTTTAGGTACAAATCTAAAAAAAAGAAAAATCTTAATGGATGACATTCTGTAAACCAATCTTCCATTAAGAAGCATCTGTCACTGTCATTCATGTCACACAGAACGTGTCACATTCTTTGTTTTACAGGATTGTGTTTTGTTCCTGTACGTTTATCTCCACAGGTCATCATAATGCTCTCACAGACCAAGGCCTTTAAGTTTGTTATGGAAAAGAAAGAGGGTGTCTCTGTGATAAATGCCCAGACACTTACCATAGGGAGTCATGCTTCTGCCTCAGTCCTGTTCCCTATAAGGCCTGTGGTTCTGGGTGAGATGGAAATATCTGTGGATGCTATATCTGAGGAGGCATCAGACAGCATAGTCTGGAGTCTGATTGTCAAGGTATGGTTTGAAGGAAATATGAGATGATACCTATGAATTTAGTGTGTGAAGTCCAACTTAGTGAGGTTTGTCATGGTGAGCTTATGATGAAGAGGTTTCTGTGGTATAAGTAGAAGAAGTGCACTTAGACTTAAAGAAGTAGTATCACATGCAGCATATTATTTAGCTTACAGTTAAACTTATAACAGTGAATTACGTCCATGTTCCTGTAGCCTAAGGGAGTCGAACAGTTCTTCTCTGAGACTCTGTTCCTGGAGCTGGGACCAACGATGCAGAACAGTTCCAGATCGGTCTCCTTCTTCTTTCCACCAGATGTGGTGCCAGGCAGCCAGTGGGCCAGTGTGGCATTGGTTGGTAAGTCATTTCCATCTGAGTGCAGTTTATGTTTACTTTTAGCCAATTACATTACACAAGCACATAGGCATGTGCTTGTATTTTCCTTTTGTGCTTCAATGATGAGCTTGGGTACAGATGCATCACATTCCTGAAAGCTTTTAGGTAGTGAATTTTGAAAAGGGGAAACAATGGACATCAAACAGCAATGTTTATGGTGGGCAGATGCTAAACAGCTGGTTTGGCTCCATTCAGATTGAGGGAATTTGGGCATTTGTTGTGGCAGACAGGCCACAAGCTTTAGGACTTTCTTCGGTTAGAGTTAAATTTGAAGTTTCTCTGCTTGTTGTGAGAGTCGCCTTTATGAAGAAAATGTGAGGGTTTTAGTTTTGGTCTGTGCTGTAGGTTTCTGCTTATGACAGTGTTTCATAGTTTCTCTTCTGTTCTCTCATGCCTTGTAACTTGAACTACTGACCAAGTGGCCAATTCAAAAGTATGTTTTTCTTTTGCATACTGTATCGTTCAGTAGTTTCCCTATTCAAACTGTTATGGTGGAGCCTACATTTTTCTTAAAAGCATTTATCATTTAGTAAAACACTGGCTTTTAAATACCAGAACACACTAATTTCAGGTTCCTTATTACTCCGGCAGGGCTGCCCTTTGTCACCGGTTCTGTTCATTATTTTTATGGACAAAATTTCTAGGCGCAGCCAGGGGGCGGAAGGAGTCCGGTTTGGGGACCACAGGATCTCGTCTCTGCTTTTTGCAGACGACATTGTCCTGTTGGCCCCATCAAACCAGGACCTCCAGCGTGCACTGGGGCGGTTTGCAGCCGAGTGTGAAGCGGCTGGGATGAGAATCAGCACCTCTAGGAGCTCTGTGTCACTTTCACTACACATGTTCCTGTTGAGGAGACACACAGGGAAAGTGAGGACCACACTGACTGACAACCTGGATCATTTCTTCTCACTTAGTGGATAATAAACTGACCCCAGACAGAGGAGACCAGGCTGCTGAGCATCAGGATGCAGCAGATCATCTGGTCCTGTGAGAGGAGACACAGGTGAAGAGTCAGAAACACAGGAGGTCACAGTTCCAGGTGGAAGAAGGAAACTCTCCAGTCTGACTTCATTCAGTCATGACAACACCTGATCCTGTTCATCATCCTGTTTGTTACTCACCACTGACCAAAAGCTTTTCTGACAAACGCCACAAACTCTGTGAACTACAACCACTGGTGTCGACTGGCAGATTAGAGACAAACCTACTGGTTGGTGGTCTCTGGAAACACTGGACATTTTAAGGTGTTCGCTGTTTGCAGGAACGTGTTTCTGCCACCAGGTGGCGCCACCTTCACGTAACCAACAGGAAACAGATTCTTCTCCTCAGACATCAGCTCACTGAGCCTCCACTGACTCTGACTCAATGAGGATGGAGATGTCTGTGCAGATTCTCAGTCATCCAGGTCATAGTAAGCTGAAAAAAACTTAGAAAAAATCAACTGAACTAGATTTCTAGGTCGAAGACGTTTCACCTCTCATCCAAGAGGCTTCATTAGTTGTGACTGACTGATGTTGAGCCGGGGATATTTATCCCCCTCGGTGGTGTTTCAGTCCTTTATTATTTATCCCCACCGAGGAGGGGGGATAAATATCTCCGGCTTAACACCAGTCAGTCACAACTAATGAAGCCTCTTGGATGAAAGGTGAAACGTCTTCGACCTAGAAATCTAGTCTAAGTTTTTTTCAGCACAGATATAATGATTGAAAATTTACATTATCAGGGTTGAAGCACAATTCTAGCTGCTCTTATTCTGTTAGTGAACATGTTGTGCAACTGTTAAATCCTTCTTCCTTCCCTCCTGTATGTAACTTTACACAGGTGATATCTTGGCCTTGTCCATTAGCAACTTGGATTCCCTGGTTCAAGTTCCCATTGGTTGTGGGGAGCAGAGTATGATCCACTTTGCTCCCAGTATTTATATTCTTCAGTACCTGAACAAGTCAGCCCATGACAATAGCGAGATCAGGAGCAAGGCTCTGACCCGTATGATGGAGGGTAAGCAGCCTTACTTGACTCTGGGACCACTAATAATAGACCATACCATACATACATAACGTGGGTGACAGAGCATCTTTTCAGTGACAATTAACTAATAAATGTAGGCATTTGTTACTCATTTTCATGTTACGTCAACATGTTATATTATCTGCACTAAGCGTATTGGAGGCAACTGTCCTTTCAACGAGACGATGGTTCCTTCAGTGCCTGTGGAGCCAGCGACCGCTCTGGGAGCACATGGTAGGTACATGGCAATGGCACAGGTGAGTCAGGTGAAAGAGCCTGCACATAAAGGTGAAATAATTTTTAATGCCTTGCTCACTTGTTTAAGGTGTTTTCTGACAAAATTGTAAGTAGATAACTTAAAACAAGGTTAGATTTGCAAAAAGTAAATGTCTATCACACTCTCCTTTCATTTGACTACCAAGTTGTTACAGTATTTGATTTAAACGATCGTTGTCTTTTTGGCAACTTTAATCCTTTTGTGTTGCACTGATATTCATTAAATCTACAGAGCTGTACACTGACTCAGACACTCCTTCTCTTCTGTCTGTGGTCCCAGGCTGACAGCTTTTGTGCTGCGGTGCTTCCTCCAGGCTAGGTCCTACATTCCTATAGATTATAGTGTCCTGGCCAGGGCCATGGCATGGCTCTTGAATCACCAGGGGCCTGGGGGAGAGTTCTCCGAGGTCGGCAGGTTGATCCACACAGAGATGCAGGAAGGCCTAGATAATGGCCCGGTGGCACTAACTTCCTTTGTACTGATCACAATGTTGGAGGACGAAAGCTTTGTGGTAAGTCAGGGGAGTGTGTGTGTGTGTGTGTCAGTAGACAAGGTGACATGACATGGGAATGACCTAAGAACCATGTTGTTTTTGTATCAACAGGAAAACCAGTTTGAGAATATGCCATATTAAAGGTGCATGTAAAGTATTGTATATGAGGAAAGGAAGTCAGTTACAGTAATGATTTCATTTTATTTATTTTTTTATGTGGCTCCTCGTTGTGAAGGAGATGTATGCAAAAAACATATCCCTGGCCCAAAGTTATCTGGAGAACAAAGTGTCCATTGGGGTGGTCAGTAACTACAGCCTGTGTCTGGTTGCTTATGCTTTAAGTCTGACCAAGAGTCCTACATCGTACAAGGCTCTGACTGAACTCACCAACAGAGCTGACCACATAGGTAAATCATTAAAGGTTTGTCATTTATGTCCAGGAGTGTGCAAGGCCATGTCTGTTATCAATGATGGTATTTCTTTGTTTTATTTCCACCATGATTCACTTTTTTTTTTTTTTTTTTTTTCAAAGGAGCTTCTGCTTCTTTGAAAGGAAACTTTTGTATCAACAAGCGGCTGCGATGTCACTGGGCATTTTGTACTGTAGGTAGTTACTGTATTGCGTAGCTGAGTTGCTAGAATGTTTTTGCAATTTTAAACTCAACACAGGATACAAAATTTAATTCTTATAGGGTTAAAGTTCCTAAGACCCAGATCGATCTAAACAAGAGCAGCAGCAACAATAAAAACCAAAGCTTCCGTACCTTGTGGTTAGATGCCTGATGATAGTGATGTAAATATATTTTTCCTGTGCTGAATGACATATACATTATATAAGAGTTGACATACTTGTATTGATTATTATGTCTGTCATTTCATTCCATAGATGGAGTTATGATGTGGAGATCCTCTGTTGGCAGGAATTCACATTCCCAGCATGTGAACTCAGTGCAGATCGAAATGGCCTCTTATATGCTGCTGACTCTTTTTAAACATGCCAACTTTGCTGAGGGCATTGCACTCTTGAAGTGGTTAAGCAAGCAGAGAAATTATTTAGGAGGCTACGGAACAACACAGGTGGGACTAAACCATTATTTGGTCATATGAATAACCAATGCTTAATGATACAGAAACACAGAAAAACCTGTTGGGTTCATTTCAGGATAATGAACACAATGTCTTCTGCAAAACTGCATACTGCATACTACCGATATACCATAAATTTACTTATTGTTCATCTCAGGTAAAGTTTCTACAGGCATTACTGTCTTTAAGATTTGACCAACTGATGGCAAGGAGTCTGAGTAGTAACAATTTCAAATATACATAACCAGGTTCTCTGTCAATGTAAATTAGCTGCATATCCCAAAGTATTCCCCAGTCCTGCCCTAAATTATCCGGTATACTGTATATTGTGATACAATCCAGATGCTGGTATTTTTACCCGTTATCCTCTTTCCTCATCAGGACACAGTGGTTGCCCTTGAGGCTCTGGCTTGCTATGCTTCATTCAGCGGTGCCTTCGCCATTGACCTCAGAATTAATATATCTGCCCCAGCATATTCATACACATCTCTGTTTACTATCAACTCCAACACCTATCAGATGTATCATAATCAAATGGTAAGAAATCTCTGTGGACTCCCATGGTTGATGCCTAATGCAGGTATCATTTGAACTTTTTTGATATATGATGCTGTATTTACTGTTTTGTTGTCAGTCTGGATTTTCTTCAGATTCCCTACTTGTTTTCTAGATTAATGCTGACAAAGATCTAAAATTAAATGTATACATGGAAGGAAGAGGATTTGCGTTATTTCAGGTACACTGTACAGTATTACTGTTCTGTCTGCTCTTCTTTGATTTGCTAAATCTGTTCAGGAAAATGTAACACCTAGACTCCAGACTGCCCCTTAAAATGCAGGTATGTTTCAATAGCTCCAACATACTCGGCTTAACGTGAAGAATAATTTATCCAGCTGAGCAGGACCAGAATTAAGTGAATGCAGCAGCTGTGTGTGATAGTTTGACCAAGCACAGTTTAAATGCTAAACCAGAACAGCTAAATGTGAATGTATTATGGTAATGGATTCTCAGCAGTTAGCATCTGGAGCACATCGTCATGTGTTGGGTGTGTCCAGATAATATCACTCAGGGGATGACTTTGGTGAAAGGTTAATCTTATCTTTATGCTCAGTATAACCTGTTATCTTTTTCAAATCCCTCATCTGCCACCTCCTTTTAAACTTTCTGTAAGTGAATAGTTTTGGTGGAAACAGGTTAACTTACAGAGATCCAGTCTTTTTTAACCTTTGCTTTATAGAATACAGAGTTTTCTCAAGATGAAAACAGTGGTTTCATTGACCATTTGTCTGTGGTATGAGGCATTTTAGCAAACTGTGGACTTCTGCTCTTAACCACTGAAACTAGTATTCTAAATTTTTTAAACATCTTCCTGGATCCATTCAGATGAATGTCTTTTACAACCTGGAGAGCAAAGCCTACGAACAGAGCAATGCCATAGACAAGGAGGATTTATTTTTAGCAGTTGATGTCATTAATGAACAGGACCTCAATCGCATGCTCTTGACTATATGCATGAGGTAAGAACTATAGCACTGATGGATTTCAAGTTAATTTTGTTTAACATTTATTTTAAACTAGTTTTGATGATGTAATCTGTCTTTATGTTGTGTTTCCATGCATAACACGAGGCTCCTGAATTCATATTACCTCTTGCTTTTATCCTCTTTAGATTAAAAGACAGCCAGGCTATTCCTCGTACAGGAATGGCCATACTAGATGTGGGCATACTCAGCGGTTTCCGTCTCTCTGCTGAAGCTGCTCTTCCAACAGACCTTGTTAGGAAGGTGGAGACATGGCCTGGGAACGTGATCTTGTACCTGGATTCGGTAAGAGTTTCATCGCTTCCACACGTGGAGAGAGGAGATGGGCTGCAACAGTCTTATTGGCCTTGTTAAATTGCCATCGGTGGAGCTTAATAACCAAGGTTGAAGCTGGGATTTTACAAATACAGAAGAAATTTTGGCTCTTCACTCGATTGATCATTTATGTTGATTTCTTTTTTCTCATACATTTTTCTTCCCTGCATGATTTAAATGGTTTGATATGGTTTCAATGAGCCTTTACCACATTGCAAAGATTAGAATTCTGCTGGAAGATTACTAAATACTTATTATTGTACATATTGAATTTCAATTGTACTTATTTATTGTTAAAAAAAAAAAAGTTTTGACTGCAGCCTCCTCAGGTCATTAAAGCCCCATGTGATCTCTGTCCTTAAAATGACTTGTGGTTGAGTTCTTAATGTAATTTAATGTGTAATATAGGATGAAAACAACATGACAGCGTATAGCTACAGTGGGACCTACAGTGTGTGATGTAGTTGGCTTAGCCAGGTCAAGCTAGCCCTCACTGACAAATGTAGTACACATA
This sequence comes from Monopterus albus, assembly GCF_001952655.1. Lineage (NCBI taxonomy): Eukaryota > Metazoa > Chordata > Actinopteri > Synbranchiformes > Synbranchidae > Monopterus > Monopterus albus. The sequence continues at coordinate 1,765,548 of NW_018127974.1, read as the reverse complement.
CTTACTATAGGCAGCGTGTTGGTTCGCTGGCTACTATCATTTTACATGATCGTTTTGCTCACTATCCAATTTCTAGTGGTCTGTAGCAGTACTGATATTTTAGCTCTAACAAGGAAGAAAAATCAGGAAAAAAATATAGTGAACTCATATTTCACTGTGAATTTCACCTGCACAGTATCCACTATGTTGAACAGTGTCTGTTTCTGTTTCGACATCAGATACACATATCCATTCACCAGATCTTCAGAGTTAATAAAATTATTAAATGGTATGTTGTGTATACTAAATTATGATTCACTTTTTGGTGTCATTTGCAGCTTAACAAGTCAGAGGTTTGCATCAGACTTCCAGTCATCAGAGAGTATAACGTGGCCCATGTACAGGATGCTGTGGTTCAGGTTTACGACTACTATCAACCTTGTGAGTACATTCTTTTAATGATGCTGTAAATTCACAGTATGCAAATGTATACTGAATGAATAAATAGCTATTTCCAGAAATTTGAAATTGGTACGATGCTTTAGTCATTTTGCCATTAATATCTTAAGTGATTGTTTAAAAGAAAGGTAATAATGGGTATAAAATATATCTTCTATATATTTGCTCTATATATTCCCTATATATATTTTACTGTATATATCCTCACTACTGGCATCACAGTCTGTTAGGGTAACACCACACAGGCAGAGAGGAAGGCTCTTCAAAGGGTCATAAAGACTGCAGAGAGGATAACTGGGACTGAACTGCCTGCTATGGACACACTGTACACACAGTGCTGTTGTAAAAGGGCAGAGAACATACTCAGGGATCCACTCCACCCAGCTCACTCTCTGCTCAGACACAAAAACTGCACCTACAGCCTCAGGCACAGCAGGGTGGACAGTAGCATCACACACGGAACTAGGCTTTACAACAGCTTGTTCCCTGCCGCAGTAAGACTGATGGCAAATACAAAAATGTGAGAAATGTGAGAATATATGTCCAATAACCCCTTACTGGACATGTGCAATAATAATACAGAAATGTTCCACAAGGTATTTTTGTAAGACCATCTCATCAACAGTGTTCTCTTGTGGGACATGAATAATAGCAGGACATTCTCCACCAAGCAATGGAAACAAGCCTGAATATAAACTGTGTTTTAGTACGTTATAACCCCTCACTACCTCACCAAGCATAATGACATATTCAACTCCACCATGTGAATTACAAAGTGCGATGTTTGAAGTTCACTGGGGAAAATTCTATTACTCTATTTTTTGCGTATTGTGGTTTTAATGCTTTGTTGCCTTTATGTAACTTTTTATTTTAAGACTAAGTGTTCTTTCCGGCTTTTGACTCCAAAGGGGAGCTGCACAAGAATTCCTATATGCCTAGACTGTCTGTTTATGCATAAATGGCAAATAAAAATCTTGAAAAATGTCATTTGATAAACCATCACGATAACTCACTTTGTTTGACATGTTTAGATATGGCCTAGTAAGCACTAGCTTTGGCCTACTCCTTTTCAGTCAACATTATCTTATTCTGAACCTAACACTGTGTGTAGTAATGTCCATTATGTCAACATAAGTACATATTGTGCATGAATATGTATATGGACTGTCTATGGATTGCTCATTCTTTCTGTTTTGTTTTTTTTTGGAAAAATAGAAATGCACTGAAACTAAACACAAAGTGGTGGACTATGACAAATGTCACCTGCCAGTACCAGATTAACATAACAGTAAGCTTAAAATGATATTATTTTGCCTGTCTTGCAGTGAGGAGAGCAGCAAGGACATACAACTTGGATGTTCTGTACAACAGGGATGTCTGCTCCTTCTGTGGTGTCAACTGTAGTCAGTGCCGGTCAGAAATCACCGTCATGTCGTCTCACTCATTAAGCAGCACCACCACCTACAGCTTAACTCTCCTATTTCTTGGAATCACCACCTTGTTCATTGTTGTCTAATTTTACTGTAGATGTAATGAACATACACTTAGAGATGTCGACTTAGTATTGCACGTTGATGCAGTTTTATACAAAAATGATTCTCTTGACAAATGATCTGCATGCTACCCTTTCATTACTGCACATGTGCCTTCTACTGTTTACAATGTGTGTGGCTTTGCATGGTTTGAGGAACAGAACTGAGTCAAAAATGCCTCTCTTGGAAACTCATCTGTTAAATTTCTTTCATGTACTCTGCATATTTTGGTTCAATACAATAGAAAAATGAAAGTATGTCTTTACTTACTTTAGTTCAGGAAACTTACCGTTCCTCCATATGATTTCATGTGCTGACTGGAATAAAAAATGTTCAATAAAGAGCTAATGTAGTGTTAGCAGCACTGCAAATGAAAAGAATGTATTTTGCTTGTGTCCTGTCACCATGTTATGCTGCGTGAAGTCATGTAAAGGTTCGACTGCCCTTTAGAGCCAATGACTGATTTGTGTTTAATATGCTTTTACTGGTGTTTATATAAAATACTGCTGCTTGAGTGAACCAGACCTGTGGCACAAAAGAGAAAATGCCCTGCACGATGATTTGGAGTGACATAAAGCCAACCTTATCCCCCTGCCATGTCACCTCGCTCTAAGCCAGAGGAATGCAGCCTGACCTACGGAAGTCTGTGGTGGGAGCACATATGTAAGTTCTCACTAGAGAGTAATCAGGTTTGACACCACCAATGTGTCATGAAATATGAATGTTATTTCTAAGCTTTCAATCCTCTGTGCTCAGCCCATGGAATGTTTAATTTTGTGCAGCACAAACACTTCACAGTGTGTTTACCTGCACATGATTTCCCTTTTGTTGTTCTACTAATCAGCAATGCCACTAGCAGCATTGTGCTTTTAAGGTAACAGTGCTGTTATTAAGCACCACACTACCTTTGGCTTACTGCCACTTTTTATTATTATTCTTTGTGGTTTATAGTATTTGGTTTCACAAAAAGAGAAACCGCAGTACCACAGTACCAACACTAGGTGGCAGGCTTGGCATCATAATAGTGATGGTTTCAAAACTTTGGTGAGCTAAAACCCATGTAAACTGACACCATCATATAAAAGAAACACTTTTGGCCTGTACTCTTAAAGAAATCATTTTAGGAGCATGTGATGCCACAGATAATATTAGCTTCCTTAGAGCATTTTAGCAGAGTTACAGAATTACTTTTGCAAAAAAAATAACTGGCCACCTGCATTGTGCATCCTGTCATATTCATTTCTTGTTAGTAAATAAATGCATTGCATTCATGCGTATTCATATGTGTGTTCATCGGGGCAAACACCACCCACATAAAGGTCATGTCACATGACCCCTTTTAACCAAGACCTTGTGGGTCAGGCTACAAAAACAAACCATCAGTGAAGTCATTTACTATGTTAGCGAGTTGACACTGTCTAAGTCCAATGACCTACACTGACAGAGCTTAGCTTAAGTGCAGTCTAAGTATTACAATTTTCAGATGAGACTAAAGAAGACTTCTGCGCAAAAACGTGTATGTGAGAGAGAAAAGGCAATTTTTGGTTCTAAGGACCATTTTTCACCACTTTGTTAACTAGCTGTGAAGAGCAACATAAGATTAAACAGAACAAAATGTAATCTACCCCAAAGTGAAGCCACCGCAGAAATGCTTTTCTATCTTCTCTATTTCTGCAGAAGTTTCTGGAACTTGTGGTTGGATCATATCATACCAAGAACAACACTGAGGTCTAAACTCAAAGCAGCTCAGTTGAGTCTGATGACATTTTAATATTCATCTCTGTCTGCTGTGAAAGCAATGATGTTGGAGGCAAACCTATCACCAAGGAAACATAGGTGGGCTAAACAAAGTGAAGATGATTATTTATGAGGTTAATCTCTTAATGGGTGCTATTAGAGAAACATGCAGCATTTTTTTATTGGACTCACCTTGATAGAAGATGACATGTTTTGTTCAAATAAGCAAATCACTTTGGCAGTAGCTTTTATAGATTCATCTTCAAAAATACTGTACAACAGAGAAATCTGTCTCCTGCTGACTAGATCTCATCAGACACA
>NW_018127974.1:1740828-1761360 GCF_001952655.1 Monopterus albus | reverse complement strand
CAACACACACACTTTAAAAAGTAAAAGTCAGGTAACAAGGCTGTGTATATTTAAGTGTAGTACCCATTGGTTTGTACACAGCTGTGACAGTGACATGTTTTATTGCAGTGATGTATGATAAAAGCTGTATAGTTTACCTTTTGTAACCACACAGTGGAGGCAGCAATAGCAAAGATGAATCAAAACTTCCAGCCAATGCTACCTAAACGATTGCAAATAGGTGGAGGACAATGTGTTTGTTTACCAAAGCGCGCTCCACTCACTGGGGCGAGTCATGGAAAATCCCTGTGAGCTTCCATCCCACCCAGCGTGAGTGTACAGTATATTTACACAACCTCCAGGTGACCCTGTGCAGGCTGGCCTCTACAGACAAATCCATCCCAGACAGAGGGGACTCTAGAGGAACAAAGCAGAGTGCTTAAGCTCCACTCAGTCATCCTGCTTAAGGTAAACCATCCCTGGTCTTATCACTGGTGATCCTCACAGGTGGAGATAATGCCAAACTCGAGAAGTCTGATTTATTCTTAATCACCACCAAAGACTGTGTTTGGGTGATTAGTAGCAGCGCATGCACAGGTGGACACTCTCTGCTTATGTGAGTCACTGTCTCTTGGTGTGTCAGCTGCTTATTCGGCTACATGTTCGTCTCTGCATCGCTGTTATTTGTACACAAACTGCAACAGGCCTGATGAGACATCATACCACACAGTGAAGATCCAGAATTATTCACTATGTATCACAGTCGTGCATGGTTGGACACTTTAGTCACAAAGCCATTCATAAAATGAGTTAGGGCCAAATAGCTGACAATGCAAATTCACTGCTAGTGACTTGGTTCTAGGGATGGCAATGCCAGTTGGTTGGTCCACCACCTTGATTCAGACTGAAATAACTCAAAAACTATTGGATATCCTGTAATGAAATTTGTTACTGATATTCATTGTGCCCAGATGATTAAATGATGAATCTGTTGCTCCCATGGCTTTTCCTGTAGTGGCACCATCACTGAAACATTTCCCAACATCAACAGTACTTAATGGAGTGTACAGATATTTATGATTCCATATGATGAATCCTGACTTTCACTATCCCCTGACCTTTGTCCTAGCTTGACAGTCAGGATGATATTTGGGATACAGAGTGAAATCTGTTGCACTAAATTCAGCACCAAGCCCTCCTTTAGCATCATCATCAGATCAAAATGTTTCCAGTTGTTAACTAATGACATTCCTATCTGCATCAGGTGGGTGTGTTTATTACTAATTAGCAGGATGGGTAACATTATAAACGTACTACCTGTTAAATATCAGCATGTTAGCATTATCTTTGTGAGCATATTTTTAGCATGTAGCTTCACAGAGTCACTAGTATTTGGTCTTGTTCTCCAGCTTACTGTCTAAGCCGCTGAGTGAAAATTTAATCAGCGTGTCTGTAATTAAAATGTCCAGTAGAGTTGTTCACTATGAATCTACACCGAATCTTCCAACAGCTCGTTGCTGAATGAGAACACTGGGCCACATTCACCAACCATTCTTAAGAACAAATTTGTTTGTAAAATCCACTTACAAAGTTTTAACAAAGATACTGGCATTCAGCAGTGTTTTATCTGAGATTTGTTCTTAGGTGAGAATAGAATCTACGCACTCATGAGCACATTAGAGTGCTGACGTGTGTGTGTGTGTGTGAAATATCTGGTTATTTAGTTTTCATCAGTTCTAGTTATAGAAGATTTAAGTTACAGTAACAGTTTTGTCATTATTAGTATTTCTTTTATTTGTCCTCCATTATTTTACAAGGCATTATGGTCTTTTAAAATGAACGCTACACTAAAATTACAGCAAGCCATTATTTTTGTTTTTAAGTTTTTAAAATTAGACTTTAACAGTGTGATTATTTGCAGTTTAGAATTAAGAAATGCATTGCTTAAAAACCAAACACTCTAAATGCATATCTCTATTTCTAATTTCTGTTCACTTCGTTAAGTGGCTCTCAGATATTTTGGCCAGTGTTGAGGCTGTCTGTGGAAGTGTTTGTTTGTCCATCTGAGAGCAGACTCGGAGCAGTTAAGAGACCTGGGTGCACACATGGAGGTTGCTCAGCTGGTGCCACACCCGAGAGAGCCGTGCATGTCCCCGATGCAGTGGTCCAGCTCAGATAACTCTGGGCCAGCTTGTACTCCTCCACTCTTCCGTGTTTGTTTTGTTGCTTGAGATTTGAGCTCAAACCATCTTTTTAACTCATCAGCTGTGCGCCCTTCTCCTTATACTGTTCAATACGTTAGTTTTGCTTTATTTATATCCATTACTGACGCTACTATATATGGCAGTTCATTTGTTGTTCTCCACTTCATAACTGCTCCAGGTTTTCTTTGTTTTGCAGTTTGTTGCTCCACCGTCTTTAGATTTTCATTGTAGCATTCCTGGCTTTCTGGGGTTCATCAATATAAGAACACAGCTGTGATCAATTCTGTGCTTTAACAACACCTTCATGAATCAGACGCAGAATTTTCTTAGGACCTTTCTTAGGAACAACCTACAAAGAATTTAAGAAAACGCTAAGGAAGATGTTGGTGAATGTGACCAACTGTTATTAGCTCAGCTGTGATACACAGAATGTTGCTTCCTCATTAAAAGCTTATGAAAAGACACCAGAAAGTGTAGAACCTATCATGATATGATAACTGTCACAAATAGGTACCTGCTGGGCTGTTAACCCTATGTGCAGTGCTTCTATAAGCTTAGTGTTATAATGAACTTATACTATACATAAAAGTTAACAAATTTAACCCTGAACCCTGCAGCCAATTTGGTCTCTTGTGTTCTGTCATCCTCAGTGGTGGGCCGTGCATTTGGTACCTGGGCCTTCAGTGGGGACTTAGCCACTTCATTCACCTCTTAATACCACCTATCAACAAGGTGTGGCATTACCGTGACTGTGCCATGTACATCATCTGGAGTAGTGCACAATCAATATTTATCTAAAAACATGACAAAAACATGCCAAATTTAAATTAAATACATCATACTCACCAGAGATGCTATTTATTTATAGACAAACTCCATCCTCCTTTCTTTGCGCAGGAAGACTTCAATGACTCTGTCATGAAGGTGATCTCTGCGTTTCACTTCCATCAGTAACTCAAGTTTGCAAACCCTCTGTGACTCCAAACACCAAGTCGATCACTTACAATTAACAGGCATTCCCAGCAGTATAATTAGCAATGCTCCTCAGAGACTGTAAGCTAGTGGTACCACTCGTAGGCAGTGGTCTGGAAGTGGTGAACAAACCCTTTCCCACGCTGGGACAAGCTAGCTAGCTAGCTTCGAGGTTGGCCGACCTCTCCTAACGATGTCTAGCTTTTCTGAAAAAGTCCGCCTTGAAAATGGATTTTTAAGTATGTCAGAGACCAAGTCAATTTCTCCTCCTCTGTCAGCCATTGTGGGCGTAAAAAATTCTAACTCAAATGTATTAATGTGTGTGCAGATCGCTACATCAGCCAGCACTACTGATTCTGAAAGCCCTGGGCAGATTAGACTGACATGGCAACACAGAGAGGCTGAAATCTGATTGGACAAAAAATCATCCACATCCACATACTGGAAGCGGTGCAGCCATGAGAAACGCTACAAAATGGAGAGAATAGACTGTTAGGATTAAATTCATACATTTTCATGGAACAAATATTAGAATTTAGGTTGTAAATGTAGGTCAGTGCTTCTGATAGTGTTTAGGCCAGCAGAGAAGGCCTTGCTGGCCCTGACGGCCCGCCACTGGTCATACTATACACGCTGAATGACTATCAGTGTAGAAAACAGTGAACATACAACATAATCAGTGGTTTTGAATTGTTCTACTGAACATAAAATTGGTACAACAGAATGAAGCTGTTTACATTGTGGTGAGAGAGCATCACTGCTAAAGGCTTCAGTGTACCAACTTTTGGAGTGGGGCTGATTGATTTTGTCTGGCTCGGTAGTTTCTTGACTCTTTGCCTCCGGCCTCCATTTATCCAGCCTCATACTCAGACCTGGCAGTGAGTCAATCAGGCTCTGGGGCTCTGTTAAATCTTTGTGTTTGTGTGTGTGTGTATACTAAAGAGATTAAGAATGAATGATTCACAGTAGAAGACAGACTAGACGTAACCAGTCTTGGACACACAGGCACACAAAGGCAGCAAACCCTGCCTCCAAATGTCAGGATGACTGTTTTTCACTTATTTTTCACCAGAGTCAGTTTTGGCAACCACAGAATCAGTTGTCATAGTTTTTCTCGACCTTACTGGCCAATTAGAGTCATTGGAAACAGGTTGAAACAGGTTTACACCACTGCTCCTGCATGTGTACAGTATATGCTCATGCAGTACAGTTTGTACTGAATGTGGGCATAAGACAGAGTTGGACAGATGAAAAATGAAGATAGATACTCAAAGCAAGACTGTATGTATGTGTGTGTAAGGCAGGGGCAAGCTTTTGTAAGTTACACAAATGTCTTTGTGCAGCCAAAATTGACTGACATAGAATGATTATGTGTCTAAACCACTGAAGGAGTGAGAGATCCTGCAGTCTGATTAGGACCCAAACACTGTCCGAGTCATCTGGATTTGTGTGATCTTGGCTTTGATTACTTCACACGGAGGAAATGGACAGGCCGAGCTAAACATGTGATGTAAGTGTAGCTGAGACTGCAGGATTGATGAATGTGGTGCAGTGGGGGTGGGTGGGGGTCTTTGCAAATAAACACTCCTGCTCTGTTATTCAATACTGCACTCACACAACTTTTTACTTAACTGTATTTCAAAGAGAAACACTGCACTTTTAATCCACATGTTGTTATAGTCTACATTGATTTGAGAGCTACAGCTACTAGGCTAGTTTGCAAATTAAATGCTCTCCATGCCAACATAGGTGATTTCAATTACTCTGGCTGATCAAAGCTCTAATTAGATGTAAGATGGAGGAGCTATGTTGGAAATTACACCAAATTATATGTACTAATACAAGTAAGTTTATTTGTTTAGAAAAAGGATACCATTAGCTGATTGTAAGACAGCTTGCTAACCGTCCTGGGTCCCCAGCAACATACATTCAAAACATAGATTTAAACAATAAAACCATATATGACTGCATAGCATCAGCAAATATAAAAACATACTCAAACCAACAACAACTCATTCAAAAACATACAATAGCATTCAAAACACATTGTAACACAAGAAACAACTAACGACGTTTTTAAACACATATTACACAACCCACACAAAAACCATACAACTATAGGATTGTACCACCCTAACAGGTACAACACAAAGAAGAGTTAGGCAGATGTCCCCCAGCTGTAAGTGCAAAACAATAATAAAGGTCTAGACCTTTGTAAAGTGTCCTGAGATGACTTTTGTTGTGATTTAGTGCTTTATAAATAAAATTTTACTGAATTGAATCGAGTTGTATTTTGCACTAAAATATTACGGTACTTCTACTTAACTAGGTAAAGTGGTTGATCAGTTCCATTTTCCAAAAAAAAAAAAAAAAAAAAAAAATACAGAACACTTTTTGACATTATATATTTTTTTCCCATGCAGTTCACTTTTCTCTCGTTTAGCAAACAGCCTGTGAAAAGAGTTGTACAGTATAATGTTGTCTCTAGACTATGAGGAGCTTTCCAAATAGGGAAAAACCCAGGGGTCTTCAGGGGTAACTTTATCTCAGCTTTGGCCTAAAGACCACTAATTTATAGCAAAGTCTACATTACAAACTGTGAAACAAAGATTGATTTTCCAGGTAAACAAAAAAAGTTTCTGGTTGCATTATGGGAAATGTAGGATCCAGACTATCTTGACTTTTGCGGCTCTGATTCTGACCATTCTTTTCCAGATCAGTTCCTTGCTTGTCCCACAACTTTTTTGGAGGTCTAATACTAACAAAACAGAAACGGAAAAAGACCAAAGAACACAAAGCTCTGTGCTGGGTGCTGGGGCATATTCTTTGTGACAGGAAAGAGTAACAGGAAACATGCAGGCACAAAATGATTTAAAAGACAAAATTCTGGCAGCTTCTAACTTTATGAGTCTATTAAAATCCATATTTTGCAAACTAAGTTGCCCAATACATAAAAAAAACCATTCATGAAGCTCACATTGTGTGTTTCTCTATTCATAGTTCTGTCGGGTCCCATCTGTCCTGTGATTTCAACAGCGCTGATGCTGTTGTCTAAATATTTCCTGTCACAGTTTAAGGAGTTTTGCAGCAGGGCAGATGGTATAAAACTCAGAGGCACAGTATTTCCATTTTGCTACTGGGCTGCAACCCATTTTAGGCCCACTATGATATAGTAATGGCAGAGTTATAAGGAAGCACCCTGCATGGACATATCCTAGATAACTGAACCTCTCTCCCAGGTGTGAAATCTTTCCACTCAATCAGCATTACTCAGCGTGGCTGTCTTTGTGTGTACATGTTATATGAAGAGGCATTTAACCACTTGATATTTTGTCTGTAGGTCATAAATCCAGAGCATGAGAGACATGCAGCCATGAAACATTATCTTTACAGATGTATGTGTAAATGCTCATACTGTATGTAACACTTGTATAATCTGATAGAATTCATTCACTTTATACAGTCCTCATCATCCTGGAATGTAAGTGGTTCACACCCACAGTTGCGTATTTGTAAACTTTACAGCCTGGACCGTGTGAATAGTTGTCACCAATTCTGAATTTTGCAGAATAAATACTGAACACTGATGTTTTTGGCAATGATGGCGCATATGGTATTTAGCTCCAGGTGAGCAAACACACACAGTTAGACACCCATACAGTCAAAAGGAAATACCCAGATCTGAGTAAATCATTATTAGATTTTTTTTAGGTGTGTTACTGGTTTGTACTTTTTCTCTGTGGCTGCAGACAGCATCTGTATGTACATGTATGAATGAATGAAAAGGCACTCCACCCATGCAGAGATTGCTGATAGACCAAACACCTCAGGGAATCACACCCAATATGCACTTGATTTTTACTCTCAGCTCTAAATCCTCCTGTCAGTCTTATGGTGTTTGGAGACGAGCTGAGCTCTTGCTGCGGCAGACAGGCAGAAGAGGAATACCGCTCAGGATGACACAGAGTATGTGACTTGGTGGAGGGGAACTAAGCAGGGGCTAATGGACTACTGTCAGCTGCAAAACAAATAGGTGAAGCTCTTGTTTTGGTAATACTGTTATCCCACATACCTCTGTTCAGTTCTATATCCAAAAACCCATGCACAATATTACGATTTGTGTGACATCCACCCTATCCGTTTTTGTATAACGTTTATGGCAAGTAAATATAATGTACAGTTGACCTCATTAGTGGTTTTAGCTGCTCAATTACAGAATATCAATCAAATAAGTACAAATATAAACATCAAGTTTAAATCTAAGTCTGTCTTCTTTCATACTTTGATACATAATATGCTCTTTGTGGATCTAGCTTGAATCATTTTATGGCCTGCTGTGAAGCTGAAGGGAAACTATTTGAGAGACTAGAAGTTCAACATATTTGTGACTCTCAGTCATCGGTTTTGAATCACTGTGTTCTTTCTCCACTTTCAGAACATAAAGGTAACATACAGAGATGTGTGGTGTGCTAATAATAGATGTCAACATCCTCATAGTGACTACATGCATGCTTCTTAGCTAGGCCCCTGCCATGCTCAGGCTCTCAATCTAAAGCCCTGTGATGTTAACTAGGCAAGCTTGCACATAAATTCAAACCATTTATCTCTCTGTTCCCAGGACAAATGGTATCAAGTTTACAAATGAGACTGTAACCTCTCTTTGGCCTCATCTCCCACATTTGAAGTCACCTCTTTTGTGGAATCTTCACTTATGCAATTGTCAGCCATGTTTTTCTTGTTCCCTACTGACTCCTTCTGATCTGCTCATAACTTACCATACGCTGTCAAGCTGCTGCAGTGTCTGCTGCTGCTGAATTATTGTTTGCACTCTGTGGAATTTACCTTTTCTCACAGTTCATTTCAAACATCTGAGGTCCACATGAGGCCGCTTGGTCGTCTGCTGCCATGGATCCTCTCCAGCATCGATTTCTCTGTGGCTGCCTACTTGGAAACACACTGAGTCCAGCAAAGTCTTGCACATACAGTTGATTCAATGCACACTGTATGTAAATACACACAGAGAAGAACATGTTGGAAGGATATTTCACTTGGAATAAAAGGGATGGAAATTGTCACAGTCCAGTGGTGAAACACAAGGTATCCATGACTTGATTCTAGTTTTGCAGCAGGTGGCTGTGTTGTGGTTCTTCCTAGTAGACAAAGCTGGCTAAAGACCATTAATACTTTCACATTTTGGGAAATACATGTACATTGACAAGCCCCTTTATTAGGTACACCTGTACAATTTTACACACTACAGTGTAACACTCAGTTTTTGGTGAATTGTCATAAATGTATAAATTCAATTGTATGTTTATTATTGAGGTCATAGTTAAAGGTGGCATTGTACTATACTACATTATATTCAGAGGTGTTCCTAATATTCTGATCCTCTCATGTATGTAGCTGGGGAGGACACCTGAATGTAATGTAGGCCAGTACAACACATAAACACTTCATTAACACAGATGTTGAGGCAGAAGTGCTGCATTGAAGTGCATACAATTGTACAGGTGTACCTAATAAAGTGGCCGGTGAGCGTATATACCCTCCTTATTAAAAAGTTCTCTTATATAAGGAACTTCACTCCAGATTTCTCCAGTCGCACTGCTCAGCAGTGACAGTGTGGATGTGTGTAACAAGACAAATGTCAGGAAAAGTGTTCCTGAAAAAGAACAAACATGCTGAGCAAACCTCCTTGAATATTTCCAACTTTAAAAATATTGTTTCCATTTTCTTCTGTGTTGTGTCATCGTCCTACTCGTTTCCTGTAAACTATGCACATACATAAGGCAGAAACATCAACTGGATGTAGACAAATCGTGTCAAGGCCACTTCGAGGCCCCTAAACTGCAAAAACAGGGAGCAAGGGTTGAAACGAAACAGCTCCGACCTGACTGGCTTTTATAGCTGCTCCTTCCTCACTGGGGAGCCAACATATGCAGAAAACATCAAGCAGAAGTGAGCAGCAGCAGACGTTATCTTGCTATTTGCACAGTCTGGCGTGAAATATAGTTGGGTTAAGCTCAATGCCATGCGGGCCACAGCCTGTGAAGAACGGGTAGGAGCTGTAAAAGCCAGTCACGCCAAGTCTTACATAACCGTTTCCAGGCTGTATTCCAGGTTGTGCAAACCCCAAACTCAGTTCGTCTTTATTCAGGTAACCTCTGCAGACATTTCTTGGAGACTAAGAGAGATGGTAAATTACAACTGCTGTGACAGATAGCTTGATGGAAATAATGGGAAAAAAAGATACACTTGGGGATGTACTTCAGAAAAATGTCAGGCTAGAGGAGAAAGAAGATAGCGAGGAATGACTGACCATCGTAAAACAAGGGGCCTTCGTTTCTCCTCATGGTGTAGGAGTCTTTATGTTGACTAGATTTCCTCAGATGTATGATGGAAGCCAGGACCAGTGAACCCCTGGGGGAGCTGGGGATGGACATCCATCTGTACCAGAAACCACCATCTCTCTGGTCTCAGGCCTTTTTCCAGGAGACGTTATGGAGCCTGTATGGTGAACACCAGAAGCTGCTGTGATTAAGTCATGGAAAATCTTCGGCCTCAAAGCTTGTAATTGCTTAATTGGATAGTCTCACTCTCTCAACTGTTTCTCTAGTCCTCCTTTCCTACCTAGCAACACGCATTAATGCAAACATAATCCAGACAGGTCTGTCTTAAAGGTGTGTACGCATACAGTACATGTGCCTGCACACGCATGGCTGTTGGAACTGAATTATTGCCAGTCTGAGTCAGTGATTTGTGATTCTCTGATTAAGAGCCATTTTTCCACTTTAAACCACAGGGCTCAGATGGCAGCGTGCTGATTATGGAAGAGAAAGGTGGATGTGTGTGTCTTTGTGTGCTGGAGCAGTGATTTGTGTCTTGTCTTTGCTGACGCAAGTTGTCAGCTTCTCCACCCACTGACGAGCAGTAAAAGTAAAATACTGGTTCTAATCAGCACAAAGAAACTGATCACTTTTATTGTCAATAGCTGTAATTTTATCAGTGTCAGAAGAAATAAATGTGTCATGTAAAGCAGTCAAAGTAGCACTGTCCATTACTCTTTTATATAATTGACATCAATGCCAGATTAGTAGTATAAGTGAGTCATATTACCATTAAACATCCTGCACTGGCTTTCTCAGATCCACAGAGAGACTTTTGGCCCAATATGAGCTCACTCAATACTTTGCAACACATAATTTGAATTATTTCATAGCTCTCAGGAGCCACACGCTTTTACTGCATTTACAACAATCTAAACATCAACACTTGCTTTTCTGGTGGAACACTCAGGTGACTGCCCCACCTGGACGAGTCATTATGCCACTTGAGCGTTGAACTGCTGTGAAAGCCAGTAGACCCTGGGGCCCCAAAGAGCCGAAACAAGGACCACGCTGACACTGCTGATCAGTGGAGAAGCAGAACAAAATGGGAAACTATTCAACTTTACTGTCCTATGAGATCTCATGCTATAAAATGACTTGTTCTCAAGGAAGAAGTCTTGCCAAGACAAATGGTTTTGAGATCAGTCTTCTCAGGAGGCCATTGTCACTAAAGAATGATGGATTTTCTTGTATGCAAAGTACAAACCTAAGAAGAGTTTTCACTTCTTACAGTATACATATAGTTCTCATTATAGATAATCGTACTGTTGTGCTTGTTCTCACACAGTCTCACTCGGCCCCATGTGACTGCACTATTACACAGTCTGATTACATAGCAACACACGCATTCCTCCATTCAGCTCAGGCTCTGAGCTGTTGAACAGATGGACACCGAGTCAAAGGATTTCCTCTTGTCCTAAGTTTCTGCCATCCCTCTCAATGTGCAGAAGAGTCATGGCAAGCGCCGGTGCTAGTGTCATTATTGCGTAAAGCTTTAAAACAACAGATTGAAATACCATCTCCAGACAGAGAGCAGGCCTATCCTGAGCATGCGTGACTTAAACTCATAGAACTGTGACTGCAGCTTAAAACTGTATTGGCTTAGTATTAATGTTCTGATTTGAATGCATTTTAACATATTTCACCAAAGCACAGGCAAAATACATTAACTGACCCTTTGCATTTAAAGCTCTGTGCTATGTACAGTGCTGGATGAACCATGATGGGTGGGCTTTATGAAATAACTTCAACCATAAAATCACAATCACAAGCAATTACTCTCAAATTTGCTCAACAGGACAGCGATAATAAGAATTTGGACTGAACATAAGTAATGACATTTAATGTCAGCAGGCTGCAGACTGAAAAACCAAAAACGTTTCTCCCTAGTAAAGCCAAGACAACATTATTCATGGCAATAAAATGTCACTGTGCATTTCCAGCATTTCCAGACTAACATGATGTGGTTGTTTGCACTGCAGACAAATTAACATCTCTTCCAGGAAGCAAGGTGACAAACCTCTCAGGATCGACCATATCTCCAGACAAAAACCATCACATGAAATCACTGACGAGGTAAAATGTTTGAAGAAACAGTGAATTCAGATTTAACAGAATCAAGTTAGCTACATTTAAAACAGAGTTCAAGTGTTGCCTGACTTTTCACAGTATTTAAGGACATTTTATAAAAACCAGACCAAAGAGAAACAGTTCACCAACTTTAGACACAACAGGATATTTGAACCATAGCATGTGTGTGTGTGTGTGTGTGTACGTGTGTGAGTTACAACAGTTGAAATGTGCTCACAAAACCACCTACTTCCTGGCATGATATGTGGGTGAACAAATGGATAGAGTAAACATTACAACTGAAGGCATGGTTTCATTTTCTTACTTTTTATTTAATTATTTATTTTGACCACCGTTGGGCCTACATTAACATTTAAATACACCCTCGTTAACCACTATGATGCAAAACAATTACTTGGTAAATGTGAACTTATCCAACATAATGATAATAAACATGAAATATTAAGTGTCATATTAACTAATAAAAGGTCACATGTGTACATTTCTTTCATATCTGTTCTAATCACCCACTGCACTATAAGACTTGTGCACACAGATAAAGCTAGGAAAATAGCTCAGTAAAAGCTAATGAATGCTAACAATGTAACGTTTAATCATGACAACTGTTGCAGATATGTTGGGTTTTACAACAAACCCTTTAGCTCATAACTGTGCAAGCTGCAACTCTTTCAGTGATGTTAGGAAAAACAGCTCTCTGTTCATCCAGTATTAAACGTTGGGGGGGCGCAGTAGCCTAAGGGTTAAGGCACATACCATATAATTGCTGCATCTACAGTACATTTCAGCTTGTATTTGCACGTATCCACCTGTCTGTTTCCCTATTTTTCTGTCGCTCTACACTTTCTACATTTTTAAAAAATCTAATGTTGGCTTTCAGATCTTTAAACTGTCATTCACTGTTTTTTTTTTTATGTCCTTTTTGCCTTATGGTGAATATGTGACAAAGGCTCCTGGCTGGAATCAAACCTGGTAAGATGAATAGTTTCATGGCACACCTCACCTACCCATCCATCACTTATGTTGATTATGATGGTTTAATATTCTTGACTGCTGTACATATTGTTCGTTTAGTAAATTCCAGACTTGCTCCAAACCACAGTTTCTTGATGGAATTTGCTGATTGTTGATCAGTTCTCAGTCCAGATTACTGCAGATTTATTGTGTCCAGTACCAAGGTCCATTAAACAGAATCTTCCCAGCTATTATATTAAATGACAGCAGGTATAAAACACAACATTTTTATGTGCCGCCATGAATTTACTCCACGAATTGAGGTTACATCACCATTTATTTATTTATGCATGTGTAAAAATTGTGTTGAAAGAAGCTAATCTTGGGAACTTGAGCCTCTGCGATCAATAAATAGCACAAGGATTCTGTCTTTTGCAGTATCCTCAGGTCTACATGTTTAGTTTCCAGAACGCAATTTCAGCTCCCACACATCATTTTCTGCTCATTAAAAAATTTCTCTGCTGAAACAATATAATAGTTTGTCCACTCAGCATTTCTTCCTCTACCCACGTTTGTTGGATGCATTGTTCTCAGGCTGGACTATTTTACTGACTGTTGGAGAAGGTTCAGAGGTGGTGATTCACATATAAACACACACATATACATGACATCACTGTGGTCTGGGAGTCTGTGCTTGTGAGGTTGAGTTACCTCGTGTTGCTCCCATCAAAGCTTCTCTCTGCTGGCTCAGTGTCTCAGTTGTGGCTGTCTTTGTAGTCGTGCTCAAACTAAAACCTTGCTGCAGGACACCCTGTGAATGTAATAGGGGTGTGGGACTTCTGTTTTAGAATATGGAGACACCAGTGATTGCATGTGGAGAAATAATCACCCTCAAGCAGGAAACGGTGTCATCTGATCATTTCTTAAAAGCATGACCTCATTTGGCTCTTTCCAGCCTGTGTAGAAATGCATCTTTGGAATTAAGCTGCCATAGTGAAATCATAAATGGCTTCTATTTCTAGCCTAAAGGACCAGGTCACCACAAATGTTCACCAAGAAACTTGTCGCAGAGTGTCCCATTAGGACTGATCCACAGATTTTTCACCCACTGACCCACTTCTTGAAGATCAAACACTTATATTATTTATATAAAAAATGTTTCACCATGAAGAAGCACAAACCTTTTCAACAGATCTGGGACCATCAAGAGGGAGCCTCATCCACTTAATTTTATTTCACTAGTAAATGAGAAGATCATATCCTTGCAGTAGGTAGTTCAGGCAGACATGCAAGTAATGTTCACATGCTTCGTATATCCACATTTCTTTTTCATAAGTAATGACTTAAGAGTCTGTGAGGCAACTTTTTTATTTTTACACATTCTTGTTTGTACTGATTAAACAGACAAAATGTGTATGTTTACCTGCGATGGATTGGTGACCTGTCCAGGGTGTACCCCGCCTTCGCCCGATTGCCAGCCGGGATTGGCTCCGGCCCGCCCCCCGTGACCCTGTTCAGGGACAAAGCGGTAGAAAATGAAAGAATGAATATGTTTAGTTGACTTTAAACAATAAGGCTGGTCATTTTCTATATTAATAGTTCTTTCAGCGATGTCCATACAGAAATTAAAACCGAGAATGAGTTTCCTCTACCCATGGTTAATGTCTGTCAGCTGTCAGTCCTGGATCAGCTTGTTTGTCTGTGCAATAGATCTCCTTTGTTCAAAAATGCTTAAAAACCACTTCAGGTAAACACACTGCTGCACTGGGTGTCACATTTTTACTAACAAAACACCAGGCCCGACTATGTTGCCATAATTTCCTTAAATTAGCACAAGTCAGAATCAACTGCGCATGCAGGAGATTTTGTGCGAGCTTTCTGCTTTGTTTACGTTCTAGCTTCTCACGCTCTGTTCTAGGGTTTGCTACTGAACAAATGTCACCCAATGCAGCGGCGTTTCACTGATGTGTTTTCGCTTTTTGAACAACAATGGAGGTCTATGGCACAGATGAAGAAGCTACAGGACTGACACACTGACAGACAGTAACCATGAATAGATCCATATTCATTGTTAGTTTCAGTCTCTGTATTGAAATTGCTGAACTATAATATATAAAAAATGACAGGCCTTATCCTTTAAAAGGTGCTGACAGGCAGATTTTGTTTCATGTGGACAGAGCCAGGCTAGAGATTTCACTCTGCTGACCATACAGTATCTGCACAGCTCATAGAAATCTCAGGACCCTTTCTAGCCTGCCATAGTGTTTTGTATGTAATACATCATAAAGTCTTCAGCAAAGCAGTGCAAGAACTCAAGAGCAAATTTTCAGTTTTGCTAAAAGAAAATCAAGCAGCATCACTGACACAGAATATGCGTTCACCATATTTTCAGCTGTGGATGATTACTTGTAAACTGTGACCAGGGGCTGTCTGCAGTCTGCCTGCCTCCGCGCAGTGGCTGTGGCTGTTAAGCTCTTTCTTCACTGTTAAGGCAGGATGTCAATAAACTCAGTGAAGCTTTTGGTCGAGCCAGACAGAGGAACTGATCCAAGGCAATTTATAGAGGATCTCTTAAGGACAACACACAGATGTTGACTATATGTGACTGGATCTGAAAATGAAATCCACATAACCATGTACATTATATTCTGGTGAAATGCAGTTTGCCAATATGCATCTAAAATCTCAGTGGATATAAAGAATTTTAAGAAATCTATATTAATCCTTGCTTGAGTAATTTAGATGGCCAAAGGGGCCACAGTCTGTCTGGCTAACCCTGTCAAATGAAAGGTGCTAATAAACCCTCTGACTTCTTTCCATGTGGAGTTAACACTGATAAACAACAGAGCAGGGCACCACAGCGAGCACTACTTGTAGGGCTATTTAATTGTTCTTCTTTAATTTTTAAACCTTTCAAAAGGGTCATGGGTCAAAGCGACTGCCTAGGGAGAGATGCAACTGGCTGATAAAACATGATGGCAGTTTCAGATGAGCAAGGAGAAACACAGCAGACTCCTCAGGGGAAGAGGAGAGGGCTGGGATCTGGTAATAGGATCCAGAGTGGTGAAGGATGAGGACAGGAGAAAAGACGGGCAGGCCGATGTGTGGATGTATGGGCTGCCAGAACTTCAGATAGATCCCAGATGTACAGGAACACCAACTCTGGAAAACATTTGATTATGTTTAGCTGAATTCTGTCTGAATATATCTGGTTAGTTTTACTGTTCAATATTGAGTTAAAGTATTCAATAAAGAGGTGTATCGTAGACATCACAGTAACTGTTGCACTTTAGCATTGTGTCTTAACAGACTAGTCTGACACCTTTCTAGGTCTACTACTGCATATAATGTCACTTTGCACCTGTAATAGGCTCTCTATTAGTGAATCTAGGAGTGCGGTGCAGACAGCAGTGCACCCCGTCTAGTGTGCTGAGGGCACGCCAAGTACACTTTGGTATTTTTGTGGCCAGGCACGCCTGGCATAACTATGGTACATTTATATACAGGGTGGGATCAGAGTACTACATTATCATATGTTGTAGGCAGGCATGTTCAAGGCTGTGACAACCATGGCCAATCACATTCACACATTTATCCTCTTTAAGCACAGGGCTTTCCCCATCATAATGCATTGACAGTGTGGGAATCCTGAGGAGAGTTCTGCACAGAGGAAACATTTCACTGTTAGATGTACACAATTTAAAAATATGAATGCAACAACTCAAACATGTTGCCAGGAGCAGATGATCAATCATGTTTTTGAATGTTAAAAATCTGACAGTGGAAAGTGTTCTGAGAAACCTTAATGCAAAGATAAGAGACCAATAAAGAGACCAGTACGGCATAAAGCTCAAGTCAGGGTGTAATTTACTACTGCTGCAGCAGAGGGAATTGCAGCTGAAATTTAATGTCAGGTGTAAAATCTGTGGCACTGCAGCCATTGAGCTGTTAGTCACCGGAGATCTCAGAGATGAGAACAACAAGGGAGAGGGTGTTAGTAAATCGCTCACCAGAGGAGAATGTGAGGGACTTTTGCAGGCTTTCAGGCCAAACCATGTTTCAGTTACTGAATGAAATAAAAGATGTTTTGACTGACAAAACTATGTGACTGCTGTTCTGAAATATGTTTGTTGGTTTATTCAACCATATTAGTGTTCAGTCGCTGTAAACTTTCTTCTACGCTTCCTCTCGGCCCACACATGCGCAATGGCACCATAGCTGAAGCAGAGGTGTATTCAAATTAACACAACTGCAGCTGTGCTATTTACATCATCATTGTTGGTAAATATGGTACTCAATTGGAAAACTGCAGTGCCACATTATTTTATGCATCCAGGCCATAATCCTAAATCACTCTGATTAAGTCTAATTAACTATGAAAACTATATTTGAAGTTAAGCTTTAATGAATAAACTGACAGATAAGATACAAACACTGGTCAAGTGGTAATGATCTAAGTGGCATCTGTTACTGTGCCCACACTCTCTATTCTGATACTATCATTGATGTTAGACAAGCTTAAATTCTAAACACAACAGCTTTAATCTCTGTTCACTATTTAACTATAATTATTTCATTTTCTAAACTACTTCTGCTATGACATGACACATTAAACAAAAACAGCATATACAACAAAAAATAGGTTACCATTACCCCATAATATAGAAAGTCACTTTTGGCTTTTCCTTTTAGGTGTCGCCACAGCGAATCGTCACACTGACGACTCGCATGTTGACATTTGACACGTGTTTTACACCGGATGCCCTTCCTGACGCAACCCCGATTCAAACCCGGGCCACAGCGGCAAGAGCGCTGCGCCTTAACCACTAGCCTACCAGGGACGGCTTATCACATAATATGAGCACTGAAATAACATTTTCAGCAGTATCACACAGATGTTGAATTTGATCAGTACTTGATATTGAAAATACTGTGGTGGTGTGAGTAATATACTGGAAGTTCAAATATAGTCTGGGAAATGTGTGTCCAATACAATGTTTGTATAAAAACTTGAAAGTCTTTTTGAAAATCGGTGCTGTCACTATTGCTTTCAGTTCATTTGTCGCTTCCTCCCTATGTCAGCATAGATCCCATTAAAGTCACCAAATTTAAAATCCTACATGTAACCGCTTCAAAGAGCCCGTGAACTGACACGTGAACTTCCCACAATGAGACAGGCTAATAAACCCTTTAAAAATCTTGCTCATTGTAATGTTTTAAAATTTACACACATTTATCATTTGCCATTGGCTAAAATATCACTCTTTCAGGTTAATATGAATGGAACTGAGACCCACTGCATGTTAAACTGACAGCCACATTTGGTTGAAAACTGAACTAGCTACAGTAGTTACTGATGAGCAGTTGCTCTGAGAACCACAGGTAAAACATTTCACCACCCTATCCAAAATTTTCTAGGTCCACCCCTGGGCCTGGACCCTCTCAGCTCCTCCTCCCTGCACCTCACTAGCCACTGGAAGAGTCAGAGTGCCTTTCCACCCTTCACTACTCTCCACTTGCCTGGCCAGTGCACAATGACTCCAATATCCCTTTAGTGTCTCTGTGGCCAGAACAGCTGTCTGTCAGCAGCTCTTGAGCTTAGAGGACAGTGGCCGGACAAACAGTCTACACCTGACTGACAGCAAAAATGTACTAGAAAACCATTGTTTTCATCCAAGGTCACCAGGCACTAAAATCAGCAGCGCGTTTATGTGTCGTGCTTCTGTCCCATTTGCTTCCTGTATCGTGCTCTTATTCTGATACTTCCTGTCCCCAGCTCACCCTGACTCCTGGGAGCTTTCTCATCACCCACATTGGTTTCACCTGCTCCTCAATTACTCACACCTGCTTACAACATGTAGCAGATTCTCACCTACTGGGAAGCTGCCAGATTGTTCTACGCCTTGCCTAGACTCTCCAGCCTTTTTTCTCTCTCTTTCTCTAGTGCCCGCTATTCTGAGATCGCAACCCTGCCTGTATTACTGACCAAAGATTCTGCCTTGCCCTACCCATTGGACTGCTGTAGACCAAACCAAATAACTGCTCTCTGTCTGATCCCTCAATACTAGGAGCTATTCCATTTTGACTGTCTCTCCCACACCTGAGCTCCCTGAAGACAACAAACTATCCACCTTGCCTCTGCCTGCTGGCTCTTTAATCAGGTTCACATCCCCACATCTCACGGGAGCGTTAAACACCACTCCCTGACATTATGTACAATTTGATTATTTTATTGATTTCCATGGCTTTCTACACCAGGAGAGGAAAAAGGAATGCAATGCATAAATAACAGGATATTTGTTATTTAAACTACTGCCTTTGGAGATTACACTTTACTAAATGCACCAGAGAAAAAAAAAAAGACTGAGCATAAAATATGGGATTCCAGGAATGACATGTCTGATGTCAGTGTGTACTGATAGAACTGAATTGATGAGTGAATGATGATATCAAAAGTGCATCTAAAAACTTTCTATGTGAAATGGCCTTTATTCTACAAACCTTTCAGCCCCAAATTATTGGAAATGAAATGTTGCCTGATGCCCATGCTTGATGTGTTTTTGGACATCTAAAGATTTGGGGACATCTTAAACTGTGGAGAACATTTGAACTCAATATATACACTATCAAAAAAGACAGACATTACAACCGACTACATTGTCTTCTATAAATACATTAGTTTCCAAAGCATTCTTACAGCATCGATGCCGGACAGCTGCATGCCGATGTTGATGACCACCACACTTAGCACCTGCCAGCGAACGTGTCAGGCAGCAACAGTTTCCATACTGACAAGGTTTCCACTGACAACAGGGAATGTTGTTCCTCCTGCATCTCTTCAGTGTCAGCCTGGATATTCCACTTGCTTCTGTACCGCTTCAGAGCTGAGGGACTGGGAATAGGAAGCAGCACATTATGGAAAAATGCAATAGCACATTTGAAACACAGATCATTACAGCTACAGATTCAGGAGATTTTTGTAACATAACACTAGTCAGACAGCACTAACCAGCTAACAAAGACAAGAGTTATGTGGGTATAGGAATTTTCCCTGCTCTGCCTAAGTGTAGTGATATCAGTCACACAGTGAACACCCCCTTTTAATCAAGGAACAACTAGAATGGCTGGTCTATCAATTTAGATATTGCTGTTAATGGCACTTCTATCTTTGATAAAAGATTCAACAACATCTTTATAAGAAACTCCCTCATTCCAAGAACAACAACAGCTGTTAAACATAAATGGCCACACCAGACTCTTGCTGGAAGAACATGGAACACTGTTTTTACTTTGCCCTACAAATTTGTCTTGTCCAACAAAACTAAAGAACTTTTCTTTAAAATCTTACATAAATTTTACCCAGTAAACTCTATTATTTGTAAATACATTCCAAACATAGAAGAAAAATGCTCCTTTTGCAACAATGAGCTAGAAACTTTAGAACATCTTTTTTTTCAGTGTGCACATGTAACAGTATTTTGGACTGACTTCTGTTTTGATCTCAAAAATTATCTTGGAAAGGAAATTGTACTTAAAGAATATAATATATTATTAATTTTTGACAAGCCTCATTTCTCTAGCAATGAAAAATTTGTTATTAATCTTTTCATTATTTTGGCCAAATTCTTCATCCATAAAATGAAATTTCTGAAAAAATCACCATCCTTTTCAACCTTTAAACACTCTGATCTCAACAACTACTTCCATTTACTGTTACAATCAAAAAAAAAAAAAAAAAGAATGGCTGGTCTACACTTCGACAGGAAAGAGGATGCTTGTCAGATTGTTATTGTAGGCTTTGGGCCTGTGCCACCGCATGTGTGACTTGATGTTGTGCGGAAATCTGATCAGCACAAAATTAGTTATTTCAGAGTTATTATGCTGAAAAGCGCTGATCTGTGCATCTCCAGAAAAAAGCTGCTAGCGCCCGCTGCTAATTCTCGCTG
>NW_018127974.1:1739708-1740288 GCF_001952655.1 Monopterus albus | reverse complement strand
CGTAATCACAGGAATGCACCTCAGCTGGTGATTTTGAATGTAAATAAGCACCATTCCAGAACAAAACAAACTAGAATGACGTCATCACAGCCATTGGGCCCTTGATCTCTGTGACGTCATCAGGTCTGTGGCATTATCAACTGCAGCTCACAAAAGCACTTCAATTTCAGACCTTCTACAAGTAACACACCAGTGTGAAAGCACATCAAAAAACTAATACATACATCTGTTCACAGAGATAGTACAGTATTTGAGATAACTGATTCCAGTTAAACTAACTACCAGTTAAAAAAATGGCAAGTTTTACCAACAGACGAAAACCCAAACGACAGCAATCACCCACAATCGAGCCCGACATGACCCACAAAGCAGTTCATGAAGAAATCGGGTGCAGGGGCAGAGAGAAAATGACAAAGAAACAGCCGGCTAAACAGAGAGTCAAGACTGACACCTTTATCATCAAGAAAAAAGAAACCACAAAGGAGCTTGAGAGGCAGGGGGAGTGCAGTAATGCAGAAGCTCCCAGTGCCTCAAACACTGCCACTCAGTCTGGCAATGATATCAAGAGGATGAAGAAAAA
>NW_018127974.1:1701591-1736384 GCF_001952655.1 Monopterus albus | reverse complement strand
TGCATGTTCTCCCTGTGCCTGCGTGGGTTTTCTCCGGGCGCTCCGGTTTCCTCCCACATACCAAAGACATGCAGCTTAGGTTGATTGGAGACTAAATTGCCCCTAGGAGTAAATGTGGTTGTTTGCCTATGTGTCATGTAATTTAGTAACACCCAAATTAATTACCTGTAGTAATTAATTATTCCAACTACTCTTTTAAAATCTTAATAAAATTCCTAAAAAGGTTAAACTTTCTCTATTTAGTCATTTTTGTTATTAATATTCTTATGGTTTCAGTATGGATTTGCACTTTTGAGTAGTGATGTTTAAAGCTGTGTATGATGGGTAACACATAGACTATAATACAAATAGTTTGTGTTCTGTTCGGGTTTTTTACAGCCGTTTCACTTTTTAGCTAAAGAAAAAAGATACTAGTAATTATTTTTTCAAGCTCAGACTCAATGGCCTTGGCTCATTTTGTGTGAAGAACATATATCAGAACACATTTTCAATGACCGCACACTCGCATGCTTGGAACTTACAGGTCTACACAGAGAAACCTGACGGAGGAGCCCCAGAGATAAATCAAGGGATGAGAGTTGTCCTGGACCTGACTCAGAAGCTCAGTGGACAGAATATCATGTGCAACAATTACCTCGCACAAGCTGGGACAGGAGTTCCTGAAGAGGAAGCTGACCATGGTGGGAACTATTCGCAAAAACAAGTGTGAGCTCCCTGTGATGGACTGGCGACCTGTCCAGGGTGTACCCCGCCTTTGCCCGATTGCTGGCTGGGATTGGCTCCAGCCCCCCCTGCGACCTCGTTTGGGACTGAGCAGTATAGAATTGAATGAATGAAAGTCTGAGCTCCCACCTCAACTATTGATTACAAAGGACAGGCCTGTGAAGTCTTCCAAGTGTGTGTACACGGCTGACACGTCCCTGGTGTCCTATGTGCCAAAGAAAGGCAAGAATGTTGTTCTGATGAGTACACTGCACAGGGATGGGGAAATCATGTGATGTATACGTTTGTCTGTGTTCAATGGGTTACTGAGTGTTCAGCTTGTGCTGTGCAAACTGTCCTAATGTTAAATTACTGAGGTTCAAACAAAAATCAACAGTTGTGAAAAATCTTGCTTCATTTGTAAATTTGTAGGTTTTTTTTTTCAATCTAACAAAATTTAGCATAACAAAGTTTTAACCTTTATGTAATGTAATCTAACAAAGGTAAAGGGCAAATGTAAACATCTGTTGGTTATTAGAGTTGATTATTACTTAGTTTTGAATTCTTTGATTATGTTGAATTACAAAGCCAAATGATGCAGGTGCAGGACACCCGCAAACAGAACAGCAGGGTTAATTTGACTTAAGTTGTCAGTGGGTATGGAGAATTGACAAACTTTTTTTTTTTTTAAAGTGGTCTTATAAACAAACAAAGAAATATCTTCATTTGTCATAATTTGGGGGAATTTCCTTTAGCACTGTTGCTCCTGTAATTTTCTCTCCTATTCATGGTTGACCCCCCCCAGAACTCACTTTTTTCACCTTACACTTAAAAAGCTCTCTCTGTTTTAGATTTTAACCAATCCTGTCTTGCTACAGTTTAAGTAGCCTGTTCTTGAAGAGCTCATGACGTGTAGTTATATGTTAGGTTCTAACCAGCAGGTGTCACTGTTCATCTATAGCTGCTCCTCACTGACCGGGAGCAAGAAAAACCCTGCTGGGGGCTGATAGTTAGAATCAAAGGTCCTAATAACTTATCAGATCTCTGAAGCTACTGTCTGAAAATCTGGCTAGTTTGAGAAATACTCTGTCCTACAATTACACATTGCAGGTATCTTTGCTGGAGCCTGTATCTGACCCTCCAGGAGCTGCTCTAAGGCTCCTCCTCCATAATCTGTTAGAGCAAGAAATGTGAACATGTGCTTTCTGGGATGACTGTGGCATAAAAGTGAAACAATGGGGCTAAAGACCCCTGGTGTTTTTAGAGATATGCTGTATATTTTAGAATTTGTTGACTCAAACTAGACTAAAACAAAGGATCTAATGGCTAAAACTAGATCAAAATTATGACTTTAATGAAAGAGTCCCATCACAAAAAATGAAGGATTCTGAATTTGCTTAACCCAAAAAAGTCAGGATGTTTTAACCTCTGCTGCTTTGTAAACACTTTTGTGAACTCTGATTTTGGAGTGCCCCTTTAAAAAGGAAAATTAAGTATGAATCTTTGGTTGTTTTTGTTGGAATAATCATAAATCATAGTTTAAATTTGATAGCATGAGTGGAATGACACAAATGCAGTGTTCCTGTACAGAGACTCTGAGACCTTCTGCCACAAGCAGATGCACATAAATCTGACAAAACATGTCTGAGATGAAAGAGACTCCATGAGTCAGGCTGACTAACAAGGTCACTTGCGATATGAACACAGCCATTATCACACAGGTTATGACTTAGTAGAAAATCCAAAGGCTGCAAACAGATGCCGATGAGTTATAGCAGCTATTTAAAATTCCTCTGTCCTTTACACATTTATTCCTGTTAATACCAGGGTATTAGTGGAAATAGTGGGTTGGAAACACTTCTGCACTTACTGATTCAGTCTTCCCAACATTTCTGAAGTAGTGTGTCATTTGGTTTCATTTGAATTTAACTTGGCTGCATTTTATTACAGACATAAATCTAAAGAGCATTTAAAGCTCCTTATCAGCTGCTATGTTGCACCACCACTTTACATCTCCCTTCTAAAAATGATAAAGAAATGCAGCCTCATTCTTGGCAGGTGAAATATTTGACATGACAATGGACAATCTTAAGTGTTCATTTTATTACAGAAGATGTTAAGATTTCCACCCAAGAGAATAAACCATTATTGTACGTGAAAGTGATGTTATTCATGGGTCAGGGTGGTTGTCTTAAGACAGAGCTCTGAAACACTAGGAAACCCCTCTTTAATAGCTAACTGCTGACGTAGACTTCACACCAACACTCATGGATTTTGTTTTTATGGTTTATGAAACCATTAAATGGTCTTAATGATGATTGCGGGTTAATTCAGTAAGACTGTTGTTCTGGAGTGGACTTGCTTCCAGATGTGATCGCACAGTTTGAATTTGGCTGCCAATCAGAACGTCTTACATCTATTAAGTCATGTGTAAAGTCATGTGGCATTCTCTCTGTGTTGTTTAAAGATGGATGGGTCTTCATCTTTACAGGCTCAAAACCTCAGGCCACATGAACCTCTGTGCCCCTCAAACACATCTGGGATATGTGGATACCCCAGGATGCACTCACACAAACACACAGACCCAACACATTCTTACACACGCTTGTACACACAACTGCTTGTACATGAGCAGCCATAGATGTACATTCCCTTATTTACTGCATACATACTTGTATAAATATGTAGTAAAGTAAAAGTAAAATACCCAGTAAAGTATTTTCATTTTTAGGGATATTTTGACATCTTTCTGTCTCTAAAAGACAATCTTTTTCTGGAATCCCAGATATTTCTCATTTATATTATTTTCAAACTCAAGACATAAACCACAGGGTGCAATTTTCCTTCAGCCTCCCTGGCAAAAGTGAAATCCTCTAGATACTCAGCAAACTTACAGGCTCTTTGTCACTAAAGCTTGGATAAAGCCTCTAAAACAGTGCTGTAATAAGTTTAAAGACCTCTAATGACACTTAATTAGCTCTTTGAGTAGGGGGTATGCCAGAGGGCTGACCAGCATGTCATCGAGTTTGCAGATAGCGTGCCTGAACATGAACGGGATTTGGTGGCTAGTTAATAACTGAGCACAACTACAATGACCAATCATTGGGTTGAGTTCTAGTGCCGCCATTGTAGTGGTACTCTAGTTTATATTGGTCAAATCAAAGAAAAAGGTCTAATTAATCCCTGTGTGTAAATCCTGAGGCTGAGAAAAGGGGTCACAAGGCTGTCAGAATATAATTACACAATCACATTTGATGTTGTAATGTTTTCCAGAAGTCTGCTTAAGGAGAAAAGTGACATTCCTTGCCTTTGCCTTTTTGACCCAGCAGGGGAAAAAATGTAAAAATTTGTATTTGGATGATCTTCCCACAATATGAACAAAAAAATCACAACAAACAAATAAATAAATCCAGTTTTCATCTATATATGGTACCGCTTCCCATGGCAGCATATCACTGTTTAGTCACGTGGAACAATCTCGCTGCCATAGCGCCATCTCAGTGCTGAGTTGTGATACCAGTAACCAAACACCAGTTTCACAGTTAAACGCTCACTATTTAGCAAACTCTATAATAATGGCCAATGCAACCCCCCTGTTCTTTGTGTTCCTTCTTATATACACAGGACAATCAACCCATACAAGTGTAGGCTCATACTACTGTCTACAGCTATCACTGACCAATTCCCTGCTCTCTTTGACAAAAGCAACCAAACCAAAAGCGAGCTGTGGTCACTCAGCTCTCAGCTGTGGCAGTGGAAGGGGTTTTAGTATATACACGCAGTCACGGAGTAAAGACAAATCCTGAAATTTGTACTGTGTATGCATCTCTCTTTCTGTCTACCCAGCAGTTTTGTTAACTGTTGCAGATGCTGAGAGGGCAGCAAACCAGAAGTGGCCTGCAGTCACTGAGATGCATGAAGTTCTTTATGTTCTGCTCATTTAATCTGTCAAAGAAGTTTGCTTCTTCAGATTGCTCTTGGACCCGTTTTTGTATGCTTACCATATATCATCAGAACTGTGGCTTGGATTTAGGGGCATGTAAGCTGATGCTTGATATCTAAGAAAAACAATTTCACACCGGAGTCTGGGGGTTGGAGCCATAGGCTACATGAGGTTTGTTTCGCCGAGGAGGATTTTCTGTTCCTGGACACAGTTGCTCATTCTCCTGCTTCATATACTGTCGACAGACACATACCCACATAAGAACCAAGCAGTTTAAAACCGAAATGTTTAATTCAGGTGAACCTCAAGATATAAATGTAGCTACTCACTCTATTTAAAGATAATTAGCTGTTTAATGGTCTGATTATCGATACTAATTATTTTGAAATCAACAGTGGATCACAGCTACATGTATGATGAAAGGTGTTGCTCAGAATGATGAACCCACAGAAAATAGTAAGCCAAACTCTGCTGATCCCTTTTAGCTCTACAAAGCATTTTAACATCTTCTAGCTCGTTGCTGCAGTTTTACAGCCAGCCACTTTACTGTTTTCACTCTCCCCACCCTCACTAATATCATTACAGGCACAGCAGGTAGTTCTTTTTTTAAAAAAAAAGGTCTAAACCAGCCATCCGCTCTGCTCAGCACCAAACAGGAAGTTAGCAGCAACCTGATATCTCTCTTGGTGAGAACAAAACAGAGCTAAAAGGAAAGTGTATGTTGGACTTAGATTGTCCAGTTGGCCAGAAACATCACTCTTTTGTTCTCATCTGTTGTGTTTGTAAATAGGTACAAGTCCCTGGTTGCTAACATGTTAGCCATATGAGGCTGCCATAAAATATTGTGTCTAGTTTGTTTGACTCCATGTGTCCAACACTTCAGTTTTAGGAACATGGTGACTTCTTCATTTCTAAAATATTTTTTAAATCAAGTAATATGCACAAAATGGAAATAGATGTATTTATTTAATGCAATAATCCAGAAAATCTGAATGTTTGCGCAGCAGGACAGATGAGAAAATGGACGAAGCTTCTATCACCATCTGCTGTTTGATGTCAGGAAGCTTTTACACCTCTAATCATGTACAGTACATAATCTAGCAAAGCAATGCCATTAGCACTTCAAGCAGCAATCATCCAGAGCACTCCCCATGTTCACTGACTTCAACATTTGCTAACTCTGAGCTTTCCATTTCCTTGCTGTGCATGACATACCCTCATAGTGGAGGTAATGTAGTAATTGTATGGTTGAAAACCAACAGACATTGCACAAACAGCTATTGCTCTCACATTTTTGGCAAGTGTTTCTCAAGGTCTCCAGAAGTAGTTTTGCATGACAAACAGATGATTTATAACTTGCAATACAAAATGAGCTGTGCTGTGGTTCTTTGTGAAAATTAGAGGAGCATGTCTCCAAGGTCTCCTGCTATTCAGCTCATTACTGTGTCACAGCGCTGAGATATATAGCCATCTCTCCAGCTAGCTGGCCTTTTATAAACAAAATATATTGTTGCAGTTTTTTGTTTATTATCTCATTTGTAGTAGTTTTTAGTAGTAGTACAGCTCGTAGCTCTGCTTCCTAAAGCAGGTATCACTAAAACTGGAAAGGAGGTGGCACTCCACTAAGTCAGGAGAGTTTTTCATAGCCTGGAAAGATAGTTTAATAACATATAAAAGCTCTTTGTAGTACCTGAACTGCATATTATCCATCACTAATAGAGGAAAATAAGAACAACCCCAGGTTTCTTTTCAGCACTGTAGCCAGGCTGACAAAGAGCCACAGTGCTGTTGAGCTTAACATTCCCTTAGATTTCAGCAGCAATGACTTCATGAGCTTCTTTACAAATAAAATCACAACTATTAGAGAAAAAATGAATCAGATCCTTCCCACAACTCTCACAGATGTGTCATCAAGTACAATGGCTTTAGAAACATCTGTAAGACCTCATTTATATTTTGACTGCTTCTCTCTCCCAGACACCTGCTCTACCATCAAGATTAGACTTGAGACTTTGCTTTTTGATAAAGCTTATAGTACTCTCCTCTCCTCTCCTCCCCTCCACTCTCTCTCCATCTATCTATATGCCACCATTACATGTCACTAACTGTCTGTCTCCTCTCTCCCGTAGTGTGTCCTCTCTCTCTCTACCTGTACCTTTCTACAGGTTGCCCTGGCCCTGGAGCTCTATGTCTCTGATGAGTAGTCATCGGCCACATCAACCTGTCCGGTATGTTGTCCAGACTGTTGTGTTTGTTGAGTCTTGTTGCTTTTCTTCTTTTGTCTCTCCTCTATCCACTCACCCCAACTGGTCAAGGCAGAAGGCCGCCCACCAAAAGCTGGGGTCTGTCGGAGGTTTCTTCCGTTAAAGGGAGTTTTGCCTCCTCACTGTCACCAAGTGTTTGCTCAAGGGAGGTTTGTTGGGTTTTCCCTTTGTAATAATATTGATAACAGTAAGGTCTAGACCTTACTTTGTAAATTGTCTTGAGATGATGTTTGCTGTGATTTGGTGCTAGACAAATAAAACTGAATCGAGATGTAGCAACATGCAAACAAACCAGGAGAGGTCTTGATAGCAACAAAAAATCTATTTTCACCTTAATTAATTTGATCCTTAAAATTTCATCACTGGAAGGAAATCTGTATTTCAAAGGTTAAGGTGACAGTTTTTTGTTGTTGTTTTTTAATACAGCATCAGATCCCCTAAAAGGAGATTACAACTTTCATTTACTTGTGTCCAATATAAACGAATTCCCTGCAGTTATCTCCCAACCGGAAGGGCGGAGGTTTGAATCACAGTCGAAGTCCACCCCCGTTGCCCCGTTGTGAGTTGGCTCCGCAGATGGCTGCCGGAAACAAATTCCTTGTGTGTGTAACATACTTGGCCAAATAAAGGTGGTTATCCTGATTATCCTCTTTGTACCCTGTAGCCACACTGCAGAACTCCCTGTGGTTTGAGGTCACTTTTCAAACCAGATGTGAAGTACTTGCAGAATTTTTACTGTGTGACAAGCATTTGAAATGTATTGAAAAGAGACATTTGGGGAGAGCTTCTGTGGGAAGGTGATAGAATATTTGTCAGATCCAGCATGTCTGCTGCTATTTCACCTCAGCGTGCCTTCAGATATTCATAGCTTTTCCAATCAGAGCAGAGAGGGAAGGCCCAGTCAAAGAAACAAGCTTGTTTCCTGTTATAGAACACAAAACCTGAACTTTAGCTCTGGGGTTGTTTGCATAAAATCCCAAAGTGAGAAATTTTTCAAAGCATATGTAACATTTATAAAAATAATCCAGCGCACTGGCAGGAAATGGTTAAATGTGCATTTCATTTAGTGTGTCAAAACACTTCAATCCTTCTGTAGCCAGTTTTTCAACACATTAGACTTTAACAGCTTTGCCCAGTTCTTCCTTTATTTGACATGTAGCACAAGCAGACCCTTAGGCAACCTCATTCATATACAGTGAGTGGCATGCTCTTTTTGAATTCATTAAATGGTATTTTCTAAGCATCCAAAGCCAAAAAGTTGTAGCAGAAAAGTTGAATATTGTAGAGAAGTGGGTTGCATCATTTCAACTTAAACGTGGGAGTTGGGGTGTGTGCAACCAAAGTACCAGTAAAACTTATAACATGTCTTAGCTAGTAATTTGTAAATTGGTTGCTATCTCTTAAAAAAACATATACCACAACTCCTGAAACAGTTTTTATAGCAGGAGTGACCCAATTAACTTCATGTCCTCTTTTAGCACATCCATATATCTCCTCTTTGGCCTTCCTCTTGACCTCTTGCCTGGCAGCTCCATCTCCAACATCCTTCTACCAATATAACCACTATCCCTCCTCTGCACATGTCCAAACTATCTCAATCTGGTCTCTCTGACCTTGTCCCCAAAACAGTCTACCTGAGCTGTCCCTCTGATGTGCTCATTCCTAATCCTGTCCCTCTACTAAAAGTATTTAATGATATGTCAATATTTCTGATAGCTTCACTAAATTTAACAGGAACAATTAACACAGCAAGTAGTCACCACATAACGGGAAAGAAAACATGCAGGATCTCTACACACATGCCAAAACTCTAACCCCTCATCTGATTTTTATCAGGGTTTCTTTAATTGTATGTGGGCATAACAAACTACTACTGTCAGCAGAAGTTAGATGGGATAACATGAGAATGTAATAAGCAAAAGATGGTTCCACTTCATCCTCGCTGGTGGGCTCTGACATCTCCCCATCCACTCATCCTGTAGTCTGTTTTGATCACCTCTACAAAGACTGGACAAGGAGATTGTCATCAGTGTAAAATGACCTCAGTTGTACAGCTTGCCAAAGCTGACTTCAGTCTGACAAACTCAACAAAAAACCTGCATCTTGTTGTTTCGGCTGCCAGTATCTCCACACATGCTTGCTGGTGGTCCACAGCTGCTTGCATATTCGTCAGTGAGACAGAGTGAGATAGAGAGTGTCTTGCATTAATGCATAACATGTTGACAGCATTACATGCAAAATTTAAAATGGCTATAGTGGACTCAGCTTTACTCAGCTCTGCCTCTGTCTCTGACCTGCAGAGCTTGTCTCCTCAGGTATGGATTCAAAGCAGGTTGTTGATCACGGAGGAGGAAACAGACTCTGCAGTCCCTCAAAGTTTTATTTCAGCCAGATGGGATCACGACTGTCAGTTGTCATTATACAAATACTGAGAATAACAAATCCTTTCAGGTGAAGAAAGACAGTTTCATCTGTACCTAGTTACGCCGATGAGAGAGTCGTTTACATTTCAAAAGTTCAAATCTTCATTACGGGGAAAATGGCAAGCATATTTAACAACAACGGCTCTTTTTGCATTTGTTGGTCCTGACCGCTGAATATTTTAAGCCATGTGTTGTTTAGACATGAGTACCAGAGAAATGTGTTCCCTATTCCACAGTTTTCACAACACCATGGGTCTTTAATTTAATGACTGGCAGTTCAGTATTGTACTGCACATGTGTGTAATTAGGTCCACATTTCTGCTGTACAAGTACAAGAATAATTAATGTTGTGTGTCTCCCTTCCTCTGTTGTTTACAGCTGTAAGCATGTGTATTTTTAACTGTCCAGATGTGAGTGTTTCAAAACTATCTGGACTGATGTCCACATCAGGTTGTCCTTTTGGTAAATACTGTTCAGGAAGTGCAGATATGGGGGCCCTTCACATTTTTCAGCCCATTGTCACGCTGAAATTATAGCCATGGTCATCCATGGTGCACGGGAACAAACGCAGAACAATCTATTTAACACAAGATGGAAAGAAG
The DNA here is from genome assembly GCF_001952655.1 of Monopterus albus. Taxonomy (NCBI): domain Eukaryota; kingdom Metazoa; phylum Chordata; class Actinopteri; order Synbranchiformes; family Synbranchidae; genus Monopterus; species Monopterus albus. The sequence continues at coordinate 1,726,450 of NW_018127974.1, read as the reverse complement.
AATTTTAATGAATTACTGTGCTTTTTGAAATATGAGGTTTTCTGCTTAACTAAAGCACAGGGACATTTAGCAAGTACAACATATGGAGTGTTGACTGCATAACTTGAATTATGGTACCATGTGCTTTGATCCAGAGCCAATAAATAATGTCTGAATTTGTTTGTGAAGACAATGATACTCAGCTGTGACAATCTGCTGCAGGATGCATAGAAACTGAAGGACAAGATCGCTGAGCTGTTTAGCTCATCTGACCTGACTAAAACAACCCTGTAAATGAAAAAGTAAAGGTCTTTTTCATTTATATCAGTGCTATCTTTATACGCTGTGGTTGTGTGGTATCGTGTGGCTAGAAAAACTCCTCTGTCTTGTTACTTCCTGTTATAATTTTAACATTGGGATTCAATGTTATGTCCCTTTAAAACATGTGGGTATACAGTTAATTAATGCTATGCAGAAGACAAATAAATGCTAAGTCCAGCCATAAATAGTGCTAGTAGAGCAGCCACACTGACTTTACTGTGTAAATTGATGGAGTAATTAATGCTAGGAAAATTTCTCCAAATAGAAGTGCACAAAGTGTACAGCTCTTTGCATTAGACTGAATCCACAACCAGAGAAGTACAGTAAATGCTTACTTATTATTATCATATGCAGACGTTAGTAAGAAAAGGCTTTAAATATTGTCTGTTTTTCTTTTTGTGAATCAAAAAAACAGAACCAGCAAGTACTGTCCAGTAGCCAGAGCCTATTATATTTTATTTCTTTGCACCATAGACCTCAAGTGTTGTCCAATAACTATAAAAGCACATAAATTGGCCATAATGCTACAGTGGGCGATGTGATTTTTACAACCTTGACCATGTACTGTACTATACTGTACAGTAGGCTTATTTTCATTGTCAATCCCCCAAACACTGTCTTCCAGCTGCTGAAAATATTCACTTGAGCAGAAAATACTGTTTATTAATCTAAAGCCCTAACACATGCACAGTTTTCTCCAACGTTGTTACTATAACTGTTAATGAAACTACATATTTGTGGCTTGTTTTTAAAGCTCTTCATCTTCATGAGGAACCAAATGGGGAACCAACACGGAAGCTGGCACACGTCTGTGCTGAGGGGCCCATTATGTCATAATCCGTCTATGCATGTGCATAGTTGTTTTTGGTCCTGTGATGGGAAAAATACAGAAAAACGCACTCGCCATATCCTTTGAAGAATAAATTTTAATATCAATTTTGTGTAACTTTGCTAATTTACCACAAAGTTTAAGCAAAGATGTATTTTGTAATTCTGCATGACAGCTAGGAAAACATCAGTACAAGGAAAGTCTTTATTTTTCCTCAAATCTGCCATAGGTTAATGTGTGAAGTGTATTAAATGAGAAAATGCCTTGGCTTTAATGGCTCCAAAGAGCACATATGTTAAACACAGATCAGTGTGGGAGAGGTATGCTGCTGATTTTTTTGTTATAAACCCAGCTATACAGTCTTTTCTTTAATGCATTGCGTAACAGGTTGAGTTAATCCAGACCAGATTGAGAAGATGGGAGTTCCTGATGGCATAACAGTCATAACAGTACCATCCGCAGTTATTTATGGTGGTTTGTGTTGGACAAATATTATGCAAGAGACGTGTGGATAGGAATGAACCTGACAGAAAGAGGGAAAATCATTTCGTTTTAAAGAAAGAATGTGGGCCTTCTAGGGGCTAGCTCACAGGAAGTGGCCATCTGCACTAGTATAGTTACCAGCATTTCATAGAAGAAGGTACAGTTAACATCATTAACAGCTGCTATCGTACTTTGCTTGAGCGTCTCAACACATTTCTGAAGAATGGGCCACTCGACAGCTCACCAAACTATGATGAGTCTGCTTCTGTTTGTTGCTATTATGCCATTTCCAGGATCTTCTTTGGAACAATAAATTCTAGGTGACTTCTGCAGTGACACAGTAGAGCAGTAGCCTTTTTGAAAAGTTGGTGTCCAGAAATACAGTATCTGCAGTTATGGAAAGACCTGAAGTAAAGTAAGGCACTGAAATCTGCAGACACAGTTGCAGCTCTCCAGCACTTCTAATGACGTTTTGAACTTGGTTCAGATCGAGATCTTACACAAGATGAAGTGAACTGAAAAATGGTTTTACAAAACAAAATGTCATAAATTGCAAGTAAATGCCCGCAGCTTTGTCATTTGTAAAACTGCTTCAAATCTGTTTTATCCACCATAAAACCGTAAAAATGCACAGTGACACAAACTGGGACATTCATTTATTTAGCCAAAGAATTGCACTTAAGATTAGAGGTTTGGGATTTTATTTGGTCTGCTCATTGGGCATTTGGGTTGAATGAATACGTTTTTATATTTTCCATTTTAGTAAAAGTCCATTTCTTTTATGCTTTTGATCCACTGGCAGCAGAAAATAGTGACGCCAGAGAAGATAACTCCAGTGTGTCCAAAGCCTGTAAAGACTATTTTTTTAAGGAGTCTTACCAACTGTGAGAATGATCTGGATAACATCTCCCCAAACACTGCAAATAGTAGAAGTGCTGTTTGCTTGTTGTAAAGAATAGTTTGACATTTTGGGAAATACAGTTTTGTTTTCTTGACAAGATGAAAAGATTCACATATCAAGCTAATATCCAAAACTGATTTGCTTACTTTAGTGTAATGACTATGATGTAATCAGTGGGCAGCTAACTAGATGTTTTTATACCTCTGTTTTTGAATTTGAAGCTGTGTTTAGTTTCGCGAGTGTCCACTGAGCACACCTTCCAGGCATCTTATGCCACCGCAGTCCATTTCAAACCCAACTCAATCCACCTGATCTGCACATTCCACCTGAATGGAAACTGTCAAGTCTTGCCAAGAGACTTTTTTCAAACTTTATTACATGTTAGAATGACTATAAAATCTCCATCATGCATTGCACTGCATACACATAACTGAGCAATAGAAACAGCTGCCATTACATGCCTTCATCTTGGTTTTGACTACCCATGTGCGTGGCACCTGTGACACAACTCTTGAAGAGTGTGAAGCAGTAACGCCAGCATTCTAATATAAAGAATTCCTGCTCTGGAAACATCTGTGCTGTTCTTCTCAGTCAGTTTACCTTGCTCAATATTTAAAAGAGAATCTTTCAGCTTGAAAGTGCTTTTATACTGGCTCCATCAGTCTTCAGGTATTTACAAGTGCTGCATGTCAGAATGATTGCTCCACAGTTTTAATTACACGTCCTCTATGTGGCAGCTGTTCCAGTTTGTTGGGACAAGCTATTGCTGAAAATGAAAACCATTTGATGACTTTTCGGGAAGTGAAAGAAGCTTAAATAAATATTTAGATTCTTGTAAGCCACAAGGTCCCGTGTAACCATCCAATTTGGCACCGGATTTGGATTACCAACTGGGCAATCCAGTGCCACAGACACTGAGAGCTGCCAGAGGCCACAGCTTGCGTGTATGTGTGTTAGTTTGTTGGAATTGGATGATTACAGATTTTAGGGTAATATTCACCATAATAGAACAATGAAAAAGAGCCAGCAATCCCATATCCTCATAGCAAGGGGCCATGTGTAAAAATTCAGTGAACCAAAATGACTCTATGACTTTTAAATAATCTGCTGGAATAATTGGTCAAAGATACATATTTGTGGAAACTTTATATAGTATTTGTCATTCAAATGAAACCTTGTTATTTTTATCTTATTTAATTTATCTTATCTTTTTTTTATCTATTTTCCTTGATATAGTAGTGTATGCAAACAATTTCAACAGCAACTTTAATGCAAACAAGGTTTGGTCTGTCTCACTACTGTAACACATTTCACTGTTCGCACTTTCTGAACTTCACAAACGGCCAGTGACGAAACTCAAGTGCTCAAAAAAGAAAATAACAAAAAAAAAAACATGACAACAAAATAAAATATATAAATTTAAGTAGAATTTACAAGTACAGCCTCACCGGCTATTATTCGAAACACTGGTGTACTTAGCATAAACATCTAGCAAACACAACTTCTAATAGCTACCGCCTAGCTTAACCTATAACGTCCAGTCATTACTGTAGCTTTGGAGGTCATTTTGTCCTGGGTGTGAGCAAGACACAAGACACACAGCGGCCTGCTCACAGCTAATGTTTGCCTTGGGGCACCCTAACAGATTATCTGGTCTTGGATTCAAGAGCTGTTACCTCAGAACAATGATGTGCTTAGGAAAAAACTGCAGAAATTCATTGTTAGCTCATGTGTTTCAATTCAAATGCTCAGATAAAATGTGTATCTCATTCATTTGAATTCCAAAGAAAATTGTTTGCTGATGGGTTATTTCAAATAAAACACAAGTCTGGATTTTATGAATTCAGAAAATACTTCAAGTTGTCTTCATTATGAAACTGAAATCTTCCATCCCTTTGGAATATCGGCTTACAAAACACAGACCCACTGAACGGCTGATAACAGGCACCCGGAGTCCTCACTGCTAATGAACAACAGCCACCAAGCTCTCTGCTCATCACTGGTTGTTGTATTTCTGCCTGAAGGTATGAGCTGAACAACAGAATTTTTTTTACCAACTGATTCACCAGGACTATGTTCAGCAAATGGAGAAAGTTCTGCCAAGTGTTACCTGTTAACACTGTGAATAAGGATGAGCAGCATAGCTGACAAATTGCTGCCTCATTTCTCATCATGCTCCCTCTGGTCCCTGTTGCACAGACACAAACACAAACAGGAAAGATAGCCAAATAAGAAAAAAGGAAAGAGACTAAGAGCATCTGCAACTGTTAACTGTCCACATGAAAATCTGATGAAAACATTAGATTTTATTTGTTTTACAATCAGTGTCTGTTTACTTCTTTGAAACATCTCTGACAGAGTGGAGTTGTTAACAAAATGTTCATTTCTTCTAAGTGAATTTGTGTGCACTTTACTGGTCCTTGTAGCAATTGTCAGTGTTCTATCATGCTTGAATGGAGTGAAGGAATGAAGAAGGCTGGCTGCATCTTCCATTCACCAAATCCATCATACCAGTGCAACAGTTCTCCCTACTGCTTTGTCAGCGCTGCTGAAAATGTGTGAAAAAGGTTGAGGGAGGTTGCTGCTCTCTGTTCTGCCCTGGATCAGGTTTAGCTGCTGGCTAAACAGTGTTGAGGTATGCAGGATGTTTTGATAGGAGGTAAGTGACATGATGCCTAAAGCCAACAGCGGATTATATATCTCACACATCTGTTGAAGCCCTTTAAGAGACCCACGCATCAAGCAATTTTGAAATCCAGAGTTCCCCAAGCACTGAGGCCAAACTAAGCCCTCCAGTTGTGTTGCATTCCCCTCAGTGTGAATATTATGACCACGGTGATCACCTCAGCAGAGATATTGAGCAATGCCACAGACGAGGAGCTCTTAGAAATTATGATTTACAAATACAGCGCAGGCACATTGAATTGCAATCCGTTTGACATAAACAATCGGAGATAAAAGCAAATGTTCCTAGACCAAAGGTGCTGCCGATATTTCTGTGGTGGAAAGATTGAGCTTTAAATCAAAAACATTTTCCTCAACACCCTGTCAAAAAGGAAGATGCAACCACCAGCTAGGTTTATGCTTCTCAGCTGGAGAAAATAAGTGGAAAAAACCAAGAATGCCAAACTGAAAACCAGGCACCACAGGCGCAAAATGAAATGAAAAGTGCAGACATGTTATGACTGAAAATGTGCTGTTTTGACGGTGGTCTGATGTAAACTATACCAAGCGATGCTGCTTTTATTGGTTTTATCTGTCTTATATATATTCTTTACATGCAGACTTTCAGTGTAATACCCACTACACAGCTCTCATTTCAGTTTCAACTTGGGTCCAAAACAACATTTCAAATCTATTAAGCATGATATTTTCACAGCAAAAGGAGCGATCAAGTCAAAATCTTTCTTTTTTTCCCCTTCTCAATTTTTAATAAGATCCACTAACCATTTAGATATGTATCATCTGTTTTTACTTTACAAACACAGGCTGTTTACCATTTCTAAAATTTATAACTAGCTCAGACTTTAATAATATATAAGTATTGGGATTAAACTCCAGTTGCCAGTGCTCACTCTAAGAAAAAGAAAGCCATTTAAAAGATGGGGTTTCAGTCCAGCAAAGCGCTGATATTTCTTTGCTTTTAAGCTGTCCTGTTTTCACACTGCACTCAATAAACTTACCTGGGAAGCTCATTAAGCCGTCTTGTTTACCTCGGACGGTTTGGAGGAGCTCTTTCCTGACATTCTGGCAGGAGCCAGTAAACAGGGACTGCCATAGCAGCAGATCCGTTAAGTACTCCATCCAGTTGGTTTACAGTGGCATGTATGTTGAAATTAAAAGATAAACACAATATAGAGAGAATATACACAATAAAAAATGTGAGATGAAACCTTCTGGTGGTATTATCACAGGGCGGGAACTGTAACGACAACCTGGACAAAGTGTAAATCACTCTTATTTCAGTGCTTATTGGTTTTGTGTGATGGCTTAAAAACAAAACAAGTTTAAAAGGCCAAGAATGTGTGATCTCTTGCTTTTATTAGTGTGGATAAAATCCACAAACCAGAAATGTTAATAGATCGGTCTATAAAGCTATGAGAGCATCTGGCTTTCTCTATGGCGCCTAAACATCTTCGCCTTCCTCCCTGGCCATTTTTTGTCTCTGGTTGGTTGGAACTTTCTGCTGATTGTGTGCATTCGCCCACCAGTGTCTGATTAGGCTCCAGCTTAATTTCAAATCCAGTTGAGGTGTTTCCACTGTTTGTTCAAAGCCTCAAACAAATCTCCTGGAAATACATGCTTTCCCAAAAACCGCAGGACAGAGGAAAATGTTTCAGCACATGGCTGGCTTGAGATGTGGGGGGGGGGGCTCAGACAGTAATATATACTCTGTTTCAGTGACACTGCCAGAAGCCACTGAACAACAAAAATGTATATTAGGATAAAGGCTACTAAACGACTGTCGTACGAATCTTGCTAGCTCCTCAGTTCAGTTTATGTAATGAGTCTGTACAAACACTTCACCAGTTATAAACAATACAGGCTACCGGACAATTTACAAAAACCCTTGTCTTAGAAAATGTAGTATGTTGTTATTACAGGTCTCTTTTATGACAAGTAATTTGTATAGAATTCAGTTTATTTTTCATGATAAAATATAACATAAAATATGGCATTCATTTTTACCATTTAAGCCAGTAAGTTAGTAAACACTTTGTAACCTTAAAACAAGCTAAAACCTGCTGAAATCACAGTGGAACATCTTTTAAGTCACTGTCAGTTATTCTATATAACTGCTAGGCTACCTAGCTAATGTGTTCATCACCGATTTATGTAAAAAAGAATGACATCAGTGCCGTGGCTTGCTAGTTATTTTTATTCACCGTAGTTACTTATTAACACATGCATGCACTAGGTCTTGTTTTCCCTGGTTAGAGAACATCAGTAATGCCCACTCTGTCCTTTTAAATTTTACAGGACAACTGTTTTTTGGCTGACATCATTATGAGGTAATGTAGAAACTGGCAAGTGCAAGACACATTAAGTGCCCTTGATTTTCCTGTATTAGATCTAAAATGAAATAACAATAAAATAAACTGACTTCTGCAAACAACAGCTCGCAAAATTCCCAGATGAACAGAACCACGATGAACAAAAACATTTTCCATCTGATCCACTTCAATCATCACGGTCACAACATCCCAGTGAAATAAGTTAATGCTGCATGCCTTTATTATCACCATTAATACCCGCTTGAAGTGTAATGATATGGCCAGATGCGGCACAGAGTGGGAGTAAGTGAGCAGGGATTCTGGTCCAGCTCAGAGAGATCACATGGTCTTGGCCATGTTCACTGTGTTTGCAGTGAGATGTGTTGGTGTGATGGTAAATTTGTTTTAAAAAAGACATAGACAAAGACAATGAGAAACTAAAGTCAAATAACCAGGTATTTACCAGTGTTAATAAACTTTATCTACAGTATCTCAGCTGATAAACTAGCACTTTCATCTAGTTGTATATCCCGTTTTTACTGCTCCACTGTTGGATAAGGCATTTCTAGCGGAAAAATCCTCTGGCAACAAACCAACTGTACAGTATATTTTATATTTTTGGAATAAAAACTTGAACTTAGCAGTTAGTAGAAGTAATGGTTGCAATACTTGGACAGGAAAAACAAAGACAACCACCTGCAGCAATACAGACCTTAACAAAAGGACACGAGTGAGAAAAACAACAAAGGACAAACAACTGCTCACTGCATGGTAGGTGTGTTAAAAGGCAAAGTGACCATGTCCAATCAGTCACAACTGGAGTGAAATACATAGCTACAAAGATGAAAGGAGATACAAAGGGATGACCAGGGCCCTTGTGTGTCTTTTTTATTTGGACTGAAGCTACTAGTTCATTTGAACAATGGAGTGGAGAAAGCATTTCCACAGTATTAACATTAATAATACCATGCTGTAGCAAATGGCAGTATGCTGACGACTATGATGCTGGTTAAGTAGAGGCTGTGCTGTAATTGCTAGTGAGGATCTCCTTGAGTAGTTTTTAGTGTTGCGTCATGTTTTCCAGCCATCCATTATCTGTGAAGGGGTTGGGGGGGCAATCCCAGCTGACATTGGACGAGAGGCGGGGTACACCCTGAACAGGTTGCCAGTCTATCACAGGGCTGACACTTAGAGACAGACAGCCACGCACACCCACACTCACCCCTAGGAGCAATTTAGAGTCACCAGTCAAGCTGAATTACATGTCTTTGGACTGTGGGAGGAAGCCAGAGCACCCAGGGAGAACCCACACAGGCACAGGGAGAACATGCAAACTCCACACAGAAAGGCACCCTGTCAGGCGGGGCTCGAACCCAGAACCTTCTTGGCAACAACGCTAACCACTCTTCCACCATGTGCATGTTTGTTTTCATGAGTAAGTTGTTGCCTGATGTTGTTTCAATCACAGCTGAATAAGAAAACGTCATTAATGGTTAAGTCACTAAACACCTTTGACATCTGTTTCTGTTACTGTCCAACTTGGAAGGAGTAGGAACAAAAATGCAGTAAGCAGAAAAAAGGACCCACTCTGGTTTAGCTATGATGCTTGAGTTAATCCGTGGAGGACTAGCTGCATGCAGCGCAGGGTTTGTGACCACTCAGACAGGCAGATTGGCACGGCTACATTGTAAGTCTGACTGTCAGCTGTCGCCAAGGCACAGCTCTGCTAATGCCACAGGATAATCTGTGAATATATGACAAACAGAGGGAAAAAAGAAACCATAATTAATTCTGCAGCTCCATAATTGTTACAGCCATGATTAATATTGCTAAAATTTACAGCTGTTGTTAACATGGTGTCTGCAGGATGATGTCATTGTTGAAATTAAACTTCCCATGCCTGTTGCAGAGGAGCTATGAGTTTCATAGTGAGACAAGCTAGAGACAAATATAAACAGGTTTGCATACTCTGCCAGAGAAGCATTACGTGTGAACTTCATGCTTTATTAGACTATATTTGAAAGAAAATGACAAGTGATTAAAACAGAAGGGGTGATGAAAGTGTGGTGACAGCCTGCAGTGTCACATGTGTCATTCCACCAGGATGCCTCATTGTGGTAATGTTTTAAAAATATTTCATCTTGACTTAATGAAGCATGATTAAATGCAGTAGCCACATTAGTCTTTGTCTCTCCAACTCGCTTCCTGTACTCTCAAGCACGTGTTGTGAATTAGCCTGCTGGCAGCAGCTACTCCTTAATCTGGAGTCTTCCACAGATGGATGTGACCCAGGCAGACTTTTACTCATCCCCTGCTGATAGATCTTAGTGGAAAGTCTGTGTCCAGTTATGCTGTGAAAACACTCAAAGTCCATACGTGACCGGAGGAGATCCGAGAGATAAAAAGGTCAGTAGCAATGATAGTACCATGACATAAGGACACGATTATTAACGCTGCTAGTGTACATCAGTGCCAGAAGGAAGGTAAGCTGTCCAAATCAACTCTGACTAGTCTTTATTAGATTTTTTTTTACATAGACTCAGCTCACACAGTGCCCACTGTTCCCACATATCACCAGAAAAAGCAACATTAGCTCCTTGTTAGCTATTCAACTTTTGCCTGATGTTTATGCCAGAGCTCCTTGTCAATAAGAGTTGCTTGCAACATGTGTTTCCAGTTATTCCAATAATCTGCTAGCCATTAGTCACCAAGGTGCATGATGGGGTGTCTCGGAGAATTTAGCGACAGCTTTATGGTCCTGCTGTGAGACGTGCAAATGAGTAAGCTGAGAGACTGTTAAAGCTGGGGTCTCCTACACACTGCTCACGAGCTCACTATGAATAGCTGGCCTACAGGCTCAGAGAATACAGTGCACACACACCGCAGATAAAAGGCCTGAATGGTGCAAACATAACCCAACTTCACTCAGTAAACCTGCTACAGTCACAATTTAATACGCAGATGTTCCACCCACTAAATGATTATTTGCCAATCACCTGTCAACAAATGAGTTACGCTGTTCATGTAAGCAGTGTTGTTAGCAACTCTTATGAATAAAGTTTTCACTTACTGCATATGAAGAGATACAAAGAAATATGTTGCCATGGATTCAGTGAGTTACGCTGTGGGCCCATTCTTTAGCCTGTATTTGTTTATATTTTGGACTATTCACAGAGGGGGAAAGTAACTAAGCAGCCTACGTTTACTCAAGTATGTACTTAGTGAAAGTACAGTTTTGAGGTTTCTGTACATGAGTATGTTCATTTTCTTCCACTTAATGCTTCACTACATTTCAGAAAGAGAATTGTACTTTTTACTGACTTACATGTTAGCTGAAAAAACTTACTATGACCTGGATGACTGAGAATCTGCACAGACTTACATATTACTTTTCAGAATGAAATTAACAAAACAAAACACAATATAGTTATAAGACTTTATTGATCCCCTGATGGGAAATTTATGAGCTACCCAGCAGTAAAAGTACTTCAAATTATAAGTATATAAAGTAGTTAACATTAGATCCCTCTTTACCAGCTGCAACAATACACCAATAACTATAGTTCAAAAATATGATATATATTTATATGAATTGTGCCATTCTGCATTATAAATATTTTTACTATTAGTACTTTAAGTGTTTTTGATGCTAATACTTGTCCTCTTTGGCTTAAGTAACATTTGAATGCAGGATGTTTACAGAGTATTTTTACACTGTGGTACTAATCATTTTAACCAAAGTAAACAATCTGAGTACATCTTCCACCACTGACTAAGAAAAAAAAACTTAAAATGTGACGATTCTCTTCTTTATACATTTTTTAATCCATCTATTTGCAATCGACATCTGAGAAAGTGTGACTCACCCTGAATCTAAAACATGTATCATGTCTGTGTGTTCAGATCTGACTTGACTATTACTCTGATTGTGGCCACAGATAGTGGTGATCGGCCACCAAGTGTTTTACATTAGCCTACCTTGATTGCCTACAGTTAACTGCAAACTAAAATAAGGTTTTGTGAACTTAATATGCTTTTGAACTGGTTACAGAAAACAATGAGCTTATTCAACTGGTTTGGTTTAAAGATCAGTTCTAAGTGTTTTGATGCATATGTGAAAAACTGTAACTAATTAATATAAGATGTGGGATTATTGCCAGTCAATTCAGTTAATTTTAAAATACTGAAACGTAGGAGTGGAGACAGAGACAGTGAAAACAACCATGTCATTTTCTGGACTACTTATTGGAATTTTTCTTCACTTTTGGAATTTTGCTCGACATAATCCACCAAATGAATCTCAGTGCGCTCCACATACTGGAGGAACTATTAGACTTCATTGAGCATCCATCGATCATTACACTACAACCTGTGCAAAATGGATAATGCTATGCCGACAACCTGTCAAAACCCTTCCAGCACAAACAAACAAAACAAGACATCATCTACAGATGAAAGCGATATACAAACTATAGAAACTGAAGTCAGTATATTTACTTCTATCAATAAAAAAAATTCATTTACTGGTCACACGTGACCATGAAATAAAAGAACTCAGCTAAAGCCTTAAATTTGGCCACAACTGCATCCGAAAAAAAAACCATACTGGACATTCAAACCAGAAGTGTGGACAACATTCTCCGGCATCCAAAACAACCTTTCGACAACCTCAAGGCACTGATTAGAAACGTCATGAAAAATCAACTCAAAATCCCGCTGGACACTGCAAATCAGATAACTTCCCACCGCATTGCTATCTTGAATCATGAATACTGGAACATCTTGGAACATTGCAAACACAAACTGATTAAGAGCAAAGGAAAGGAAATGAAACCTACAATAATGAATTGCTGTACTAACAAGCATCAACTAAATGTTAAGTATGATCTCATACATCAAAATATGTTTTCTGTTAAAATGATACACTCTTCTCTGGGCCAGTCAGTGACAAACATGTCACCTTATACTGTATGTAACAGTAGAAGCCCCTTGGTTCATTCATGGCAGGTTACATAGTTTTACACTCATTTTGTGTCCAATTTTACTAAAGAGGCATGAGGTATTACATCATGGATGTATATTACAATAGTAAACAAAACTTAAGTACTTAATGTAATAAAACTTAACATGAATCTTATACATTTCTGTAACTGCTGCAGTCACATTTTATGCGTCCACATGTGCTCAGCCAGAGAGTGGAAAGTATAAATGAAATTCAAACATTACATGAAAGTACAGCTCAAGCTGGTCAAATGTCCAGAGAGGAGGTACATTACACAATGTGCTGACTCTGGAGGTTGTGACCATCCCAGGCGTCTTCGTCACGCCTTCCCTCAATGGCAGTAAAACAGAACATCCATCCTGATAGTCACTGGGGGCAGCATGGTAATTTCATTTCGGAATCTTATGGCAGACCGCAAAGCATGTCTGCATTTTTCCTGTTATGTAATGTTTGCTTGATGTCTACATGAACATGTGGCAATACTTACAGATCCTTTCACACTGGTGCAAGAATCAGTCATATCTTTTTTCTTTCCACTTCACGGAGCAAACTTTATGGAAAGGTAAACAGAATCAGGCAGACCACATGGTCCCGACAGGAATATGTAATTTAACCGATCAATATTTTCTTTGATTTTGACATGGCAATATTAATTTACTGTGTAATTTTTCTTCAAAGAGGGAACCTCCAATGAGTCTTTTACTTTCAATGTTGTGACAGGAAAGTTTTTCAGACAGGGGCAATGATAAGTCATCAAAAACCACAGAGTGAATCCGTGAAATAACCGACTCTCTTACAGAAAAGTTCTGTTTTCAGACAAGATCTGACATTAGAAAAAGCAAGATTAGGTCAAGATACAAACTTCAGGCTCTTTGCCATAATGTGAACCATTAAGCATGTTATGTCTGTTTCTTCAGGAAGTGAAGGTATAAAGCATTGTTTATAGCAAATATCCAGGCTCAGGGCTTTCTGCTGTCTTTACTGCCAGTAGAATAGGCTATAATGGTCTTCTATCAGTTCTTCATTGAAAAGCTCTTATACAACTTGATCTGGTTCAGAACGCTGCAGCCACAGTTTTAACTAAAACAGAGTGAAGCTGCCTTCAGTTACTATACAGCACAAACATGGAACCAGTTTCCTGAGGAGGTAATATCTGGGGACACAAACATAACAAACATGGAACCAGTTTCCTGAGGAGATCATATTTGGGGACACAAATATGCATTTGAATGATTGTTTTGCTGATTTTATTGCTTAATGTCACTTTCTAAAATGCTGTTTTTAATTGATTTTAACTGACTGAATGGTGTTATGATTTTTATTTTCTGTCTGCCCTGTATGTAAAGCACCTTGAGTCACCATTATGCTGGAAACAAGCACTATACAAATAAAGCTGAGCTGAGTTGAGATTGATTGATGCACATACTGTACAGCAAAAGTCATACCAAAATCTAGATTATTAATGAATTTTTATTGAGAAATGGAGCTGGTTATATAAACTCAATGTGGTGTTCTCCCTCTCAGTACAATTAGACTGAAATACATGCATCATTTACAGCATTTATCTTGTTACACTAATACCATGTCATGTAATAGCTGTCATGTAATAGTCTGCTTAAAATAACAGGATTATTAGCCCTGATGAACCTCGTAGTAGCTGGAGCGTGTTGACTGCATGGAAGACTGGCAAAGATGTGGCTTGTGGTTCATTTTAAAAGACAACAGTACAAACATTGTTTCAGTTGTAGGGCATTGTTGTGTATCGCCTGTAAACAAGTATTTATGTAAAAATGTAATCCTGCTGTTGAATTTATCCTGTAGTAGAAGCTGTGTATTGATGTTGCCACACATGCTGATGTCTTCATATACAGTACAAACTGTTTGAATATACAGTATAAACAACAGCTCTAAAGGTGCATACTGTAAGTACTGTAAAGCATGTGCATAATGATTTACTGCCACAGCTGTGAATGTGTATGGAAGGTATCTCAGCTGTGGAAACTCTGAGTCATAGAATCCAGATGGCACTCTGGGCCCTTCCTCTATAGGTAGTGGGGCCCAGCAGTGGCAGAACAGGCAGTTATGAATCTACAGGAAGCACCAGGTACAGTTTGGTTTTGTGGTTCATTTGAAAGGACAACAGTGGACTAACAAAGGTACATTTAGCCTTAATGCAGCTTTTGTAACAGAACACTTAGAAGAAGTATGAGCATTTCTATTCTAGAAAACCTACAGACATATGAAGGGTTTCAGGGTGTCATGGTTTCATGTCATGTTATTTTTTTTACCATTGTTATATGTGAACTTAATGGCTCAAGCAATGGGTTTATGGTACAGCATGGACTATAGCAGCAAAATATAACAATTCATTATACATGAAGCAACATCACACACAATATTAGCACCGTAAAGCCCAGCAGAATAACAAATGAAACACAACATATGCACTTCAGCTCAACTTAAGTTGTTGTTTCAAGGCCTGTGGAGTTCTCATGCGACTACATGAAGGAAAGTGTTTATATAATGGCTCTCTGGATGAGGAAGTGAAAGTGGTCCTGGTTGCCATCATAAAGTTAGACCAGACAACACAGTAATGAGCCACTGAGCACCAGCTCTAATTTCTTTTTATGAAAGAATTTCTATCTCTAAATTGAAGTTCCAGGAAATAAAGACATTGTGTGGAGTCATTGAATCCGTCTATCCTCACAAGGTTAATGCACAACAATGACCAAATGTACCCCTTCTAACATCTATGTGTTAAAGTATTTAAATGTTGTACAGTATTTTACAGGGAAATCATTATAGTTACTATGTTTTGTGAAAATCAGTTGCTATGAGAAGTAAGTATACTACAGATTATTGAGTTTTAACAGGGATGCCCACCCATTCCCTAGCACATTAATTTGACTATAACCAGCTGATAGAAATGACTTATGCACATAACAGTTTTTTTCCCAATATTCTATCAAACATTAAAATCCCATGAGTCCCTAAAACCTGATATTACAGTAAGTCACTTGAGAAAGCTGTTTTTTACAGTACGCTAACTGAAATCATTCTTTGGCTTCAAGACCTACTACGGCAGCCCTCATTAATCATCTGATTCATATAACTACTGTATATATTTTGCGTTTTCATTTTAAAAGGGAGTTTGGAATCTATATCCTGCTCATTTGTTCCAGAGCCCCAGAGACTGCTCTGTATTTCCACAAAGGCTGTCAGATTGATACAGCTAGTTTATCACTGGACATTAGGAAAGGCAAGTTTACTTGTATAGCATGCTGTCATACACAAAGACTATTAAAAGTGTTTTACGTAATGCATAAAAACATTAAAATGCTAATTAAAAGAATAGGAAAAGATACAAAAATGTACTGTAAGAGATGAAGCAAAACTTTAAATGAATAAAAATACAAGTGCAATTCAATCAATCATAAACTTTATTGCCAAGTATGTTAAAGTACAAAGAATTTGACTCCAGCTCATTGGCCCCTGATGCACCAAATAAAACAGGAAAAAAAAGAAAAAACTAAAAAACATGTGAAAACAAGAAGACAAACAACCATCTATTTCTAAATATGTACATTTATACAAGTAAAATGAACTATTTTATGTACAATTTTACATCATAGTGATGACTCGGGGCAGAAACTGTCTGTGTCTGGTTGTCTTTGTCAGGTCCGCTCGGCGCAACCTGCCTCTCTTCCGTATCTCTCTCTCCTCTGCTCTCTCGACCTGCGGGACCTGCACCTCAGCTGTGTTGCATTCGGTAATTAGCGACTCGTTTGTCGGTGCGCACAGCTGGGGTGCATTCCAATGATTACCTTACTCCTTATTTATACCTCTGGCAGACACTCCGTCATCGCTGGGGCATTAACTTGCATACCCCGTAACAGCCCTATATTCGTGGTATGTATTGTACGTCATTTTGTTTTCCACACTGACATTTCCTGTTCTGTGGAGTTCCTTTTTTCGTTTGCCAATCCTCCTGGTTCGTTTGTTTATTCACCTGTCTGTCATGATCCACGTACTCTCCTGGTTCCAACCATTAGTCTACTCTACTCACCCGTTCGTCCTGGTCTCCTCCACCATCTCTGCCCTACTTGGCTGATTTATGTACATGGACTATGATACGTTTTTTTTTTTTGTTACTTTGCATTTTCCGTATTAAACCACCTTTTTTACTAGCACCTGGGTCAGCAATCTTGAGTCCTACCTTAGTTCTCCCTCACCCTCCTGGTGAGGGGGACAAACCTTAACAGTCTTGGCATACAGTGTCTTGTAACGCTGTCCAGAGGGGAGGAGTTCAAACTGTCCAGGGTGTGAGAGGTCTGCAGAAATCTTCTCTGCCCTTCCCTTAACCCGTGAGGTGTACAAGTCCTCCATGGAGGGCAGGGGGGCTCTGATGTTCTTTTCTGCAGTCCTGACTGTCCTCTGAAGTCTGTTCCTGTCCTGTTTGGTTGCTGAGCCAAACCAGACAGTGATGGATGAGCAGAGAACAGACTCAATGATTCCTCTGTAAAACTGTATCAGCAGCTCCTGGGGCAGCTTGAACTTCCTGAGCTGGCGCAGGAAGTACATCCTCTGCTGTGCCTTCTGGGTGATGTTTTCCCTCCAGTTTCAGTGTACTCAGCTTCATGTTGTTGCGACCACGCCACAGGGCCAGCTGTTCACTTCTTGTTTGAAGAACCATCTTGGATCAGACCAATGACAGTTGTGTCATCTGCTAACTTTAGGAGTCCCCTGAGGTCATTGGTGTAGATGGAGAACAGCAGCAGGGAGACCAAACATCCCTGGGGGGCGCCTGTGCTGATAGTCCGGGTGATGGATGTGGTTTTCCCCAGCCTCACCTGCTGCTTCCTGTCCATCAGAAAGCTGGTGATCCACTGACAGGTGGGGGCAGGCACAGTGAGCTGGGTCAGTTTGGAGTGGAGGGTGTCTGGGATGATGGTGTTGAACACTGAGGTTTCATCAGAAAATAAGTTATAGCACATACATCACAAAGTCCTTTCCTGAGCACTGCAGATTGATCAGACCTAGGAAACTGTTAGGGTTATTAATCTTTTGTTTAAGAAGTTAGGTGGTCCCTGCACAGACCACGACCCTACGCAGCTTCTTTTCTTTTTCTCTGTAAACAGACAAATAGAATTTGTCCTACCTTATTGGTGGCCTCGGTTTCCTGGTTTCCTGAAACTGAGAGTGGATGTTATCTGTAGCAACTATTTCCCACTGCATGCCCAAAAAAATATTTACTACTGGCTTCAGCTCACCAGGTAACTTTCACAGTCCGGGCTGCGTAAAACTCAGTTAAGACATTCCTCAACTAAGGGCAAGGAAGCTAGTTGTGTTTGCCTTTGACTTAAGAACACATTCTACTAATCTGTGCTATTTTCAGCATCACAGCTGCCTTCCTAATGGTAAATTCAAGAGGGAGTCAAGATGTACTATTTACACAGGCTAACGAAAATCATTCCCTGACACTGTAGCTGACTGAAAGCCAGCAGACTGCCAACCGCACACTGAATGTACACATGATGTCATGTGTGGACGGATACAATAATCAGTGTCTGATACTCCAACACTGCTCCCGCAGCCTCTGTGCAGATGAAACATTTGGTCATTTAAGTCATTCAAGCATGGAAACCTCAATTACAAAAGGCAGTAATCCTTCATTAGATTTTCCTGCCTGTGACATTCAGGCCATGTACAGTACAGCTGAGATTTCCTCAGTGCCAGAGCTCATGGCAGAGTGAGGTATAACTACATGGTTGTCATGCTGGTGGTTTAAAAAGACTGATCAGATGCCAGCTGATGGAGTTAGCATGAACATGTTCTATTTCTCTAAAAAAAGACTTCCAGATATTCTTTGGAGGAGACAGGTCAGTGTTGGAAGATGATGGCCTCAAACTATGTAAGAAGGTGGAAGAGTCAAAGGTTCAAAGAGGATTTCAGACAATTTTTCAGTTTCATGACCTCTAAAACCCTTAATATGAGCTACAACTGCCCTGAGACTCATACTGTTAAGTGATGCTTTTGTGGTTCTTGTTAATGAGTGAACAGAGCCACAAAAAACCCTAAAGATTGGCCATGCTTCTCGTTCTCTGTGATGGAGCCAAAACACCAGGGATTCCTCCATGCTAGGTGTCCTTACTTGTTACTGCTGCTATAATAGTCTGCAATTATGTTGGTGACAGATTTTCGCATTGTTTAAATGTTCGAGCCAATGAAATTACTGTCTGGAAAGACTCGAAATAATGTTTGTAACCTAGGGCAAAAATGCACTAACCCTTTTAAAAATATGAGCCAGTCACACATCCGTTTTTGTTCACACAAAATAAAACTTAGTTTACTCCTCTCAAGCTACAGATCATGTTACTACCAGGTCAGTTTCCCAATTTTGTTTGTGTTTTGTTGATTATAAGTTGATTGATTTTATCAAGGAGCAATTTTAAATGAACACATTTGACAATAGATGAGTATTTATTTCATTTAAACTGTTTCATATGTGTATGTATGTGTCCAGCTCATAAGCTTAAAATGATATTCCTTAACGATTTTATAAAATTAACCCCTATCTCTGATAGGGGCTGGCTGCCTGATGAACACAACAGTAACACTGTAGGCTATACAACCAAAACAAAGATGCTAAAATACTCTGCAGTGCTGAGGGAAACTGCAGACTCTGGTGAGAATCATTACTGTAAGTGACACCTCTCCAATTACACGTAATCTATTCTCATTATCAGTGAATAATAGTTTTATAAGACCCTAATTATATGGTAGGGTCATTTATACAGGTGCTGTCTGTTTTTGTGAAGAAACCAAAGCTTTTAAGCACAAAGTTGAGACTTGGATCTAAGAAAAGCAATTATTATCTTGTCTGGTGGAGATTCCTACTTAGTGTTTCTCTCCATAAGGCATTTACGAGCGTCACGTCTTCTTACTGTGGAGAGCAACTTCAAATCCCCCGTCTACGTCAGCCTCTTACTTTTGTGTGCAGCCACTGAATGGGACTGTCTTGGAAGAATGTGATCATTCACCCTCCATTAAATTTGAGGAGGAGAAGAGCAAGAGTAGCAGCTTTACGGTTTGAAAACATAATCCTGAGTCCTGGCAGTGATTTGGGGAGTGTGGATATTGTACCCCCATAGCTGATGGTGTAGAGCTTGGGTGAGCCTTTAATTATCCACCAAAGAGAAACCCCATACTGTATGTCCAGGGCCATTGTACGAAACAGGAATTGGTTTGCATGTTTCCCACAGGAAAGTTCATGGTCTTTCTTCTTTTGCCTCAGGGCCATGTTCCCAGATATTTGAGCACAGCATAAATCATCTATTGGTCAAGATCAAACAGTACATTGGAGCAAAATTAACAGCATAAAAGCTAAACAAAAAGTATTTCAGCTTTTGTAACCCTTCAGGTCATGACAAAGTGTACAGCTTCTCAGAATCACATTTACCTCATTCTACCAAACAGCAGTATATTTTATACAGTATGACCATTTACACAACAAGAGTCCTGTATCCTCTAACATAAGTGCTTCTGACAGAAATCATGAAATTTAAGACAAACTCAAATTTGCCTGAAACACAATCAAACCAAGCCTGGAATAAATTAAAAGCTCCCTGCTACTGTACATGTATGATTTTCATAGGAAAGTAATAGATGAAGGAACCTATGAGAATGAATGAAGACCATTCTCCCCACTGTTTTTGCCACCATGCTTTACCAACAGCAAAGCCAAAATGATATGCACCTGAGCACCTCAGCATTTTGCTATTGATTTTTTACATTTAGAATATAGCATCATTATGTCAACTCACAAATTTCCTTCTACCTAATTAAAGAAAAAGAAAGAACACCCTGCTCTCAAAGGCTGGAACATAAAGTTTAGTAACGGATGGAAAATGTGAGTGGATGAAGAGCCAAGAGTGGAAGAAGTTTAAAGCTATGGTTTGAACATTGCTAATTGAAGCAGACAGTGTCTGACTGCGAGGACAAGGATTCTATTTTCTCTGAATATTTCACAGCAGACATGGCAGACTTTCAGGCCTTGAATAAATACATCAATAACAACTTGGAGGCGTAAGAGGGCTGCAGAGGGCCAGGGCAGACTCCTCACTGCCAGCCTGTTTAAATACTAAAGCTAAACATAAGCTGAACACCTCGGCTGTTTTTGAATCATCATGCTTCTTTCCATCATTCATAACTCAGTGTAAACCTTGTACTGTCATCTCACAGGTGTCCTAGTAGGAATGAATTTACTAAATTTGCTGCTATATTTTGTCTGTAAAGCAGAATTAGTTTAAACTAGACTAACATCAGCCTTCTCAATCTGCCAGTGGAAACTGAAACGATTCAGGTGACTTAACATTTCAGAACCTTTGATTTTATTCTTGCTTCACTAGAGCTCCCTGATGTTAAAATCTGCTTTACTGCTTGCACTGGAGAGACCCTGGTGTTACTTTACTCTTTCTAAAAACGTTTCCAATATAAACTGCTAATCAACAAAGAAGCCAGGCACTTGTATGTGTTGCTATTAAAATAATTAGTTTGATTATTTGTTCTGCCCCATTTAACTGTCCATGTAAGATAGGACAGCGTGACAGTGAGCCAGCATGCACAATATACCCTGAAACTGAAAGAGCAAAATACAGTTCAGTCATTATTTTTTATTTTCTGTGCTTATTCTTCGTCTTTTTTTTACTGTGAAGCATCAAACTGTAAAAAAGAAAAAAAGTAAAATAAAACAAAAAACCCCTTGGATTTACACACAAAAACTTCATGGTTAGGTTTATTTTAGGTAAAGACCATGGCTTAGGTTAAAACAACAATTAAAAAGAATTACATCACACACCAGACTCAAATACTTCTGTCCTGTGGGAAAGTCCAATGTTTGTTTCACTCACCCTTCCACCCAACCTCGTCCTAACATGGATTTTCTCCCTTCATACAGTATAACCTATTATGTCCCAGGAACTGCATGACCAGACCTGTCGCTCTGGGCATCAAATACTGCGGCGACTAGGTCACAGGGTACTTGACATAGTGTCAGTATTTGACGCCCTAGGTAAAATGGGCTGGTGGAGACATGTAACAATGAAAATGACATGCTTGTCAGAGGGCAAAATAAGCAGGTACTCCAATGTTTATCTGAAAAAACTGTTTTGATCGGTGTTAAACACATCTTCTCTTTTTTGATATGCTAATGTTTCATGTGATCTAAAGAAAAGAAATGTTGAACAAATGTTTTGGCAAGTTATTGTTATTAGCATTTCTGCTTGTGTTTTTTTAATGTTTTTTAAATTGAAATGCAATGGACAGTTTTACACAATACTGCTGGACTGATAGAGAATCAGGTACAGGAATACATCTGAAAATTCTGTAGGAATATTGTGTTGTCTATAATTGACACTAACAGTCTAACATTTAGACTTTTTGTATAAGTGTGTAGTTTCAAGTTATTCTTCAGTGTGTTGTACTTCCTCACTGTTTTGGATAGAAGTTCATACAAGTCAGAGCTGAGGCTGTGATGTTTTGGGATGGTCAGGAGAGCTGAGAGTTTGTTTGAGATACAAGAGGTTATGTGTGACTGACATTGTTTCTCTCTCTCTAACTCTCTAACACACACACACACACACACACTGGCTGAACTTTCCCAGTCGCTAGTCACTTGGAGGCAGCACTGCTCTGCTGACGTGCAGCAGCTCACTGGCCATCATCATAAACCTCTCTTTAGTGGCCCTGTGTGGCTCTGAGGAAGAGGGTCTCACGCTCTGGTGGAAGTCCGCCAACTGACTCACTGCAGAAGAACACCCCAAAGAAGCCTCAGCCTTAACACTGAGACAAACCGGGTCACTCTACAGTCACATTAGTAAAGTACTCTCTAGAGAGGATAAGAATATCATTACAGTGTGGTGCATCCAAGATTCTGACTTCTGGGCATTTCTAACTAAATAAGAAATTAGTATGAGTCACTGTTCTACTCAGTGTGTGCAACTAAGATTTTTAGGGGAAAATTATGCACACTGTCAAATTACTGTCACATAACTGCAATAAATGTTGGCATTACAGTCAAATTCAAATATTATTATTAGCATCAGTTTTTATGAACTTCAGAACTAGAAGTTTGAGTTAATGTGTGTTTTAAATAATAGAATATTATCCAAAACCTTTATACCCAAAGTTATATATGTAGACGTAACCCCTTTGTAATGACCAATACTCTGATTAGTAACTGTAATTAATTACATATTTAGTCTCAGTAAGTGTAACTGATTAAATTATTTATTTTCTAAATTAATTACAGCCACAGTTACATGTAACTAGTTACCTCCACTGACTGTATATCAAAACTGGACAAACCCACTGGTTTTCTGAAGAGCAGTCTGACCATCGCCATATTAGTAGCGCTTTATTTCACCTGCTAGGTCTAATCCAAAAATAGGCAGAGGTAGAGTGAGTGGACCCTGCTAGACTACTAGTGGCCTCTTGTCGGTACCTTCCACCTGTTGCTCAAAGTGGCCCTTCTCTTATTTGTGCATAGCTTTTAGTCTCAGTATAATTTAAACAGGTGAGTTATATAAAAATGCATACTCCATACAGTTGTCAAGGAAGGGAAAATTAGCTATAGAGACCAAGACTCTTTTTGTTTATTTCTTCTGTACAGCTGAGCATTTTAACATGGAATTGTGTGGGGACTGGCTTCCTTTTGGAGCTAGCTTCATGTGGCCATTTGAGGAGCCACAGGTTTTCAAATTTCCACATTGGCTTGATTTTTCAGGCTCAAAGGTTGCTGCTTGGTGTAAATAGAGGGGAGTGCTTCCTGCTAGGGTTCAGTGCATGAATCTCAGGCACTTGTGATCTTTTATAAACAAAAACTCCACATCTTTAAACCTGGAAGAGGTCATTGGTAGCCCCAATGAGTCAGCGGGCATTTGATCCAGATTGGAGGAAGACACTCTAGTCTGTTAATCATTTCCTGTACACTATGAAATGTCTTTGAACACAATATATCATGTCATATTGCATTACATCACAGTTTAAAACAGACTTTGGGAGGATGCTGCTGACAGAAGACAAGAGGCCCAGGATCATCTGCTGCTGACAACATGACAGTCTCAAAGACAGGAAATGATTCTCCTGCTCTTTATGAGAGTATGATGCTTCTGTAGGATGAAGAATATTCTTATCATAACTTTTAAATCTATAGACAGGAAAATGAAATTACTTTGTCATGAAGCACAGTGTGTGTGCAGGTGTTCTTGAAAAATAATCTAGGCCACAGGTTACCTCAGAGGATTCCCCAGGATAAGCCTGGAACTACAATCAAATCACACAAGATCCTTGTTGACTTCCCTCTTCAGTCTGAGAGAAAAGTGATTATAATCTGATTGCACAGTGCCCTAAGTGAAGCCAGAGGAGGTAGGGAAATGCTGTAAACACCCACTGCACTCTTTTTGATCTAACACAAGCTCCGCTCAGTAATACCTCATGGGGTGGGGTAGCCTCAGGAACTAAAGTGAAGACATCTGCTGAAATACTACAGCTAACACTGGGTAATTGAAAGCACGTGGGGAATGGTATGTTTTCATAAATAGGTGAAGAAAGTTTCACGCTGGGTTCAGTACATGAATTATGAATGGGAGGGACAGCCATGTATTTTGCCCTGTGCTGCCAGTCTGTAATGTGACCAGGACCAGGGCTTCAGCTGAAGGCCCAGACTGTAAAAAACATAAAAAAGAAATCAAATAAAAGGCCCAACAAACACCACTGGTAAGTGTAATTTGTGCTTTTGCACTGGTAGCATCCTAACTGCACAAGTCACTTGCAAAGTCTGTAAAAATCGACAGTGTACAGTATAGGTATAAAGTAGTTTAGTACCATATGACATATATAAACAGCTTGAGGTAATAGTTTAATGTACTGGGAAAAGCTTTTTTACTCTCTTGCTAGGAACTAGATGAGAAGATAGATTTCATTCTCATGTCTGTATGCTACGTAAATGTGGAGGAATGCTACATGTGAAAAGATGCTTAGCTTGGCTTCCCACAAAGGCTGGAAATGGGGGCAAACATCTATCCTGGCTCTCTCCAAAGGTAAAGAGGCTGTCCACCAACACCTCTGAAGGCACAACTATTTAAAATGTACTGTATCTTCTTTAATTAATGAAGACAAAAAACTAAGTGAGAAAATGTGACATTGTCATGTGCTAAGTTCTGGCAGACTAAATGAGGCCAGCTTGTTCGCTTCAATTTCATTTATTTTACCAATTAAGCTAAAGATCTTTAGCCTATAGCTTTATATAGCTTGGCGAGAGTAGTACAGTATATATACATTTAGTATATATA
>NW_018127974.1:1672365-1701512 GCF_001952655.1 Monopterus albus | reverse complement strand
TGATTATTTGGCATGCCTGGGGCTTCTTTGGCAGCAGAAGGTGGTAGCTGCAGTTTATATGGTGCTGCCTAAGTAGCAGCTAACCAGGACTACAAAACCACAAAATAAACAGTCAGGGATGAAGGTCAGACTGATGAAACTGCTCAGTTCAAGTTGCCACAGAGCACAGCGTCATGCTGGTGAGTGAACATGAAGACATCTCTACAAAAATAATCAGTGGTTAGGTTTCTATCTTTCTTTCTTTATGGTGGTCAAAGTAAAGAGAACATGAAAGACTGGAAGGACACATAATTTATTGTAGGCTCAAAGCCAGATTTTTACATGGGGCACAATGTCACCAGGACAAGTTAAATGAGACAGGATCTGTTTCACTGTGTAGGTTGTGTAACATGCCTCTGAAATGGAGCTGCATTAAAGACAGCCCAGAAGGATGTGTCAAACCCATGACCTGAACCAAGAAAAATGGAAGGTTTACAGACAAGAAAATCATCTCCTCCACTGGGAGTCTCTGGTGTTTCTTGCCTGTAACTAAATTCTGCCTGAGCAGAGGAAAGTTTGAACCTTTAAGTTCCCTGCTAGGCAAAAAGACAAAGTCACAGAAAGCACACAGAAAGGTATGAATAAGTCCTGTGAACCCAAACAAAGCCCCAGCTACAGTGCAGCCTGGCCAAAATCTAAGCTATACAAAGCTATAAAAAGGGAAAATAGATGGATTTTGGCAGAACAATTGCCTGAAGGGTTTAGAGGTGAAGGACCATTGGGCTATCATCTTACCAGTCACTTGACAACAGTCAGTGAAGGCCTGCAGGAGAGAGTGAAGATAACTATTTTTAATTTAAACAAGAATATGTTTCAAGTGATAGTTGGACAAACTGTCTGCATCATTGCATATTTGTTCCTACCAAAAGATCTAAAACCTTAAAAACTGATCTTTTAAAAAGGCTCTAACTTTCAGAAATAGCTGCAAACTGTAATTGACAACTTAAAAGCACATCAAATGTAATGGGAATGTGGGTCTAATCATTATGCAGATTATTAAATGTTACAGAGATTCCAAGTCATTTGTTTTACATTATAATACTTTGTCAAGCAGTGCCATTTGAACACATCTGAAGGCAAAACCTGAGCTGCCAAACTGCTGAAATAGCCTCCAGCTGATGCCAAGGGCTGTGGCTGAGGCCCAAATTACAAATGCCATCATGCAACAAAACCTTCCATTCATGATTTGTTGTAAAGGGTTGCTAAAGTTCACACAGTGATTTGACTACCAGAGAGAATTCAGCAGCAATGCAATACAGTTTTACATTAAATATAACAAACTCTGGCAAAATGGTAAAACTGCTTTTAAACTTGTGTTTAAAAAAACTCTTTCAGGCACCATGTTTCCCAGCGTGCTGCAAAAATATCAGTATGTGATGTGCTAAAAGATTAAGAAAAACACGCGTAACATGAGCTGAAGTGCTGCAGAAAGAAATATCAGGCTGCACTTGTTTAAATAAGTTATATAATGAGTCACAAAAAGACAACATCTTTATTACACTAATTGTAAGGATTGTATATATCAGACTGGCTGTGATTAATTTTAGTTTTACTATTTTAATAAACTCACAGTTCAACATCTGGTGTGTTTGCTTCTTCAGAATGTGGTTTTCTTTCCAAACTTTAAACTTTTTCACTTTTCTTTAAAACCGCAAGAAGAAAAGGCCCTTGTTGTTCAGCTGAAGATTTATTAGACCTTTAAAGAATAATGATTAATCTTGTTTCAGAAAGACCGGGCCCTAATTGCAGTAGTTAGACTAAATTACAGGGATATTATGCCGTGTTTTGTTGTTAACCTTATACTGAAACAAGACAAGCAAAGAGCATCATGAATCAAACCACTTTTGACTGGAGCCAAACACAACCTTCTTGGATGAACTAATAAATATCTGTAGGATTTGCTAAATGACCATGTAAACCCCTCCCCTAAAGACTGAGTGTCCAATCATATGTTAGCAAACATAACTAGGCGCTGCAGGTTGGTCAAACTTCACATTTCTCTATGTTGAAGCAGTGCATGGTGTTCCTAGCAAGAATAATGTTCCGTATTTAAAGAGTTTGAAGAGTGGTGTCTTTTCTAGGACTTTCCAAAACCAAAAATGAAGGGAAAATGTGTAAGGAATTGATCAAACGCGGTGCTTAACTGCTCTGACGTAAGCCGGCAAACATTAGCATATTTGGCTAAATGACTTCATAACCAAACATTACTTCCAGAGTCTGAATCATGGGAAAGAAACTGTCCTTGCGTCTGGTTGTTTTGGTATGCAGAGTTCTGTAGCACCGTCCACAGAGGAGGAGTTCAAACAGTTTGGGTACAAACATCTCATGTCTCTTATAAGCCAATGCATCTATGTTATAAGCGCCATTGTTTCCCTCACTTGCATCTTTTCTTTGTGTCTTAGCCCTGCACATAGGATGCGAAGAAAAGATGTGAGGAAAACATGAGGAGAGAGGATTCAAGTAAACACATTATTGACATGAGATGTCCTTTCCTCAGATCCTTTGTCTGAAGTGTCCAATCACCAACTGATTTCAGAGAAAGGGGCGTGTCGGTTCAAAAAATGGAGGAATGTACGCTCCTGTATCCTCCTTCATAGCTCCTCCAGCATCGTCCTCGGTCCTCGGTTCTCGGTGCTCAAAGCCGATATAAGACACTTGGAACATCCTACATCCGCAGTTGACTGGAATGACTTCTGGTTCGAACAAGGACCGAGGACATAGGAATGATCATATATGAGACATGAGATGTACCCTTTATGTCCAGAGTGTGAAGGGTCTGCAGAAAATTTCTCTGCCCCCCTTTTGACCCTTGACCTGTACAAGTTTAGCTGTGTTTCCACCAGAAAGCCATTTGGTGCTTTTTATTCCCAGGAACTAAATCCCAAGAACTGTCCCTGGGATAAAAGGTCCTCGAGCCTATTGTGAAAGTACTACCCCTTGACTAGATATATCTTTTCCTGGATAGAACTACACCCTGGAACTAAATTTAACCTGGATCCTCCAGTGGAAATGCAGGTAGAGGAATTATGTTCCAAAATCAATTCTTGGTCGAAACAGCGCTTTTATGTAAATAGACAGATTCCACAATAGAATGAAAAAAGTTGTGTTGCATATGTCACAGACTTTCAGGCAGGAGGGAGTCCAGGCCTGGTGCCTTCCTGGCTTTTGTTTCTCAAAGAGCCCACGCACATCCTTTTTACAGATCATCAGTGGTGGGAGGCCAAAGGAGGGGGTAGGTAAAGGGAACAGCTGCTGCTGGTGTGTCTGAGGTGAAGTGAGTGAGCAGTGTGAAGTGCTGCTTCTTGAACCTGCACAGAAATACTTTCTGGCCATCTGCCAGTTGATGATTCTCCACACAATGGGGGGGTGTTCCTATAGCCGGTGATGGTCTGCAGGCTTCTCCACGCTGGCACAGGGTCGTTTTTCTGGTTTTTCAGTGTAGCTGAAAAAACGTCCAAGGCCAATTAAGTGCTGGACTGTGTAAAAAAAAAAGTCACTCATTTGTGATGTAGTCCAATATATTTAGTCTCCATGTTTTTCCTGAGTGCCCACTATAGTGCCCTCACAGCTTGTTTCCATGGCATATATGTTGCTTTCAGCTAACAATCCTGAAATATTAATCTCCACATTCTATAGATGTGAAAACTTTTGTTGTTTGTCTTTGCAACTGTCAGTGATAATGCAAATTGTAAGCATTCAAAATTTGAATTTGCTGTTCACCCATGAGTAAACTACTGAGTGTCTATTATATCAGGAGTCGTGAATGAGTGGAAACAGGGATTTATATCAGACACAGCTGTGGAAGCTACTGGGTGTAGGTTAGCGTTAGTAACTCTGTCATAATCTTTGCTGGATGTGAATAAGTTTGTAATCAACTGTAGCAAACATTGCTGACATTGTGTTTGCAAGAAAACATCAGTTAGACCTCAACAAAAGGGTATCTCTTGTAATATTAACAATGAAATAACTGTAAAGAACCTAAGAAGAGCTAATATTGGTTTAGACCTCAGTCTTTTAGTATTACCTCATGTATGTACAGTAGCTGTAACACATTTAAACACTTGTTTCTCATTTAACACGAGTTATATGAAAAAAATTCTGTCTTCAGTGAAGTGAACATTAGCTTAATTAGTTAGCTAGTTATGGCTAGTGACAGCTGGCATGAGAAGCCTGCTTTTGTCTACTTTAGCATGAAATCAGGGAGCCACTCTATCAAAAAGTAATAATTTCAAATTATGAATCTGCCTCCATTATTGCTGTCAACTCATTAAGCCCCAGTTAAGAACAAAAAGGTTGTTCATCTTGTTCACTATTGCATAGAACATAGAACAATTAGATATTCTTTGTGTTGTTAGATAGAAATATCATTATCATTATCAATATATTGTTTGTGTTTTACTTTTGCAGAATAGACACAACACGTTTGTCTTACACTAAATCCAATTTAAAACAGGACCAGCTGCTGCCATTACACATGCTTCGTGGTGGAAAAGGGAAGACCACAGCACAGCACAGCAGTGAGCAACAGACAGTGATGGTCTGTAAAATCCATCACTGATAGGAAGAGCAGTATAAAACCTCCACTATCATCTACTTGGAATGTCCCTCCCACACGGATGAAGATCATCAGACTTCACAGCACCTCCATCATTTTAATCCCCTTAAAGTCTGAGGGAAAAATTTCTCATGTCATCAAGCAGGAGAGTTCAAAAGAACACATGATTAATGTTATAATTTGAGGTGTTTTATTTGTAATACTGGCACACAAATAAACATCTTCCAAAGACTGCACTGCATTTCATTATTGTGATAACCTTAAAGATGGATGGAAACACCAGGTGACATCATAGTGAAGCTGTAAAATATTTCCAAGTGACTAGTGAGGCTGCCGTGTCTGCAGTTTTATGCCACTGGCTGTTCTCTACTTGTTTACTGCAGCAGTGTGATAGACATCAGAGCTGTTTTCTCAGTCTTACAGAAACAGTATTCTGGTGAATTTTATGTGGAGACGAACTGCTGCTTTCTCAGATACAATCAAAACTAAATAGTTCTCCAATCTGCAGAGGTCCTATAGTATGTGATCCCTGGTCACATGGGATATCCAGTCCGTCTGGGTCTGCTGTCTCCTTTCAGATGGATTTAACAGCAGCTGAATTATTTTGACAACAAGGAGCAATGGTTACATGCTGCTGTCCTTCCAGATAAACTCATTTCGGCCATTAGTGTTCAGTGTCATTCTTGTGGCCATTACCTGAAGCTCCAGACCATTGTGAAATGTGATGCTTATCTTCAAATAGAAACGAGACCCAATGATACTTTGGGCACCACAATCATTCCCAAATGTCAAAACATAGTGAGTATAATGAAATATAGTTGGCAGGTTTGAGGTCCCCAGAAGATGAACCCTTTCCAGACACTCAATGAGTTCAAATTGCAATTATGTTAGCAAGAAATGAAAAACATCAGCAAGGCCCCAGTTACCATGAACTGACTGCAGATGTTCTTGATCCTCAGAGAATGAATCTTAATTTTTGATGATGCTCTGACTGTCCTTGGGGATTTTACTCAAGCCAGAAATATCTAACCGGAAGGTGGGTGGTTTGATTCCCGCTCTCCCCATTCCACATGTCAAAGTGTGCTTGGGCAAGATACTGAACCCCCAGTTACTCCTGATGACCAGAACAGCATCTTGCAGGGATGGTGTCACCATTGGTGTGTGTGTGCCGCAGATTGCTGCCTCGGAGACATATCCCTTGTGTATGTAACATATGTGGCCAATCAAAGTGATTATCATCATTAACATTAATGAGATGAACATTCCTACAGCTCAGTTTTCTTCTCTTTTGACCATAATCTTTCATTAATTCCATTAATTTCCTCTGAAAAAAAAATGAAAACACAACCCATGTGTATAAATATATTTTTGTGTCTCACCAAGGGGTTTCCCAAAACAGCAGACGCTTTCCTCTTCTCAGACATTCACAGACACCTCTGGGAGCTGAGTCATGGTGACTCTTTCTCCGTTGGGGGTTCATCATGACAGCTGCTCTGCCAGCTGCTGTGGCCGGAAGGGGAAGCTAAGGAGTTTCTCAAAGTTCCTCAGTAAGGAAAGCAAGCACTATCCTTTGATTCCACTGAGTGTTTTTCCTCACTATCCTCTGGGAACTTGGACTGGGCCAGCCCACACAGCCAGGACCCCACACCACCACCCACACAACTGTTTGAATCAACTCTTTGCTGTGTCTAGTCCAGCTACTCTTCCATAACTGACCGCCCACAAGGATTTAAGAGGAAGAGGAAACTCATAGAGGTTCTTATTTTCTTGCTTTGCTATGATTTTTGCTTTTTATGTATGGAATATTTTAAACTCTTCCAGCCCCGAGAAATGATTAAAGCACAAAAAATATAATATACTTTTAGATAAAGAGAAATACTGGATACTCATCACTCCTCCTCTTCTTCTTCTTCTTCTTCTTCTTCTTCTTCTTCTTCTTCTTCTTCTTCTAAATAAATAATCTTTATTGAAACTTTACAATTTATAGATCACATATTCACCATGCCAAATCCTTTCAATATAATCTCACTCACTCACCTAAGCAAACAAGATACACGATGTTTAATGGTTCTGGTAGGCAGATTTTGTTACAGAGCTGCAGGCATCTACAACCTTTAAAATGAGATGAGCTTGAGAAGATAAAATAACTACTCACCAATGATCTCACCAAGTGAGATCACTTCTAGTACTGTCATCAGCAGCACTTTAGATTTTAGACTTTGAAAATCACACTCACATAAAAAAGAATTATCTACTGTGTGTAAATGAATCCGAATGTTTCAGTCCAGTAGAGATATCTGTTCATCATTAAGTGCTTATCTATAATAGTAGCCTGTCCCACAAGTCAAACATACTCCATGCTCCAAGCCATGTTGGTAATTGCATCTCATCTTATATTTCATTTAACAACTGGCTGCATGAATATACATGGTCTGTTCCACAGCACTTCAGAGGAGAGACATTTAGCATGACACTAACTTTAGAAACTAAACCTTTCCTCAGTCCCCCCATGAAATCAGTTTTTTCTGTATTTACAAGAGGATGTAACTTAATCAAAACAAGATGGCGTAAATGAAATCTTCACTGGAAAATAAGGCAGAATAAGTGAGCTCTGACAAAAGCAGATTGACCATGTCAAAAGTGGGTTTGATTTATTCCAATAAACTAATTCACAGCTGCATTCACATGGAGAAGAATGGAAATGATAATCATGTAAACTGGTTAATACTGGGAGAAAAATTATATAAAGACAGTCAGATTGATTATTTTGTAAATGGGTTCATCCACTTTGTGTTCTTAGATCAACTGGTGATATGAAAGGATGTTGAGTTTCAATTTGTTTCAGTTCCAGTATGCCTGCCTACGACATTCAGCCCCTAGATGAGTTCCACGTCATTAGTATTGTAGCCACAGCAACAAAGCATCTGTGACCACCCTCATCTCTCTATAAACACACCATCTCAGCTTAGAGATCAGACGTTTTGCAAATATCAGTGCAACATTTGGTGGGATGGAAGTGAAAACACTGCGAGCAGTGATGTCTGCAGCTGGGCTCTGCAGGTGCTGCTTCCTGTGGCAGAGGGCAGAGCTAGGAGCTGGGTGGAAGGCTGCTGCATTACAAAACTGTGTGCACAAATTTAAAAAGAAAATATTATCCTTAAGATTTTCATCAAATCATACTGTGTTTTTAGATGCTATTTATGGTAGGGTTTTTTCAGCAAATCAGTGTATTTACATTGCGTATTAAGACGTCTAAGTAGTTCGTGCTGAAGTCTGCTATTCCAAAGGTGGATTCAGAGTCACGATACCACCCAAGTGATAATGCATGCTCTTTTAGGTCATTGATATCAGCCTCATTGTTTACTGTTCACTTCCCCACAGCCTGCTGCTGTTTCATATTAAAAGCAACTGGAGAAACAAAGTGTGGCTTTTATTGTGTAACAGGAAATGAAGTGTATCAGAGTCACAGGTTGTTGGGGCTACATGTAACTGTGACCATTCATCAACAATGACTGTAGAAAACAAGAAGAGTCATTTTTAGCAATTTTTCCTCAGTGGATCATTTGAAGTTTTTACACAGGCGGTGGTACAACAAGAAGGGCCAGAAGGCAGATGAGCTTCTCAGCAAACTTCCAAGCTCCTCGCATTGCCCTGCTGTTGTGTGGAAAAATATTTATGTCTTGTGCAGCATGAAATCAGGTCGCGGTTGGAATTATTTTTGACTGACATCTTTATTGCATCAACATGGGTTTGTTTAGCAGCTCTGTAAGCAGACACATCTGTAGTATCTCTGACAAAGTAGCTGCTCATTGTATTTCTGCTGTAGTGCTGAACCACACATGGCATTATCACCAGTAACCACTGCTGCTGCCAAATCAACCAAGACTAAAATACAACCACACTGCTCAGCCCTTGGCCTCTAATTTGAAGATTTTTTTAAGCTTCTTTTTGACCTGTGTGTCTATCAGGTTGGCTGTGAATCAGGAGGTAGAGCAGGTTGCCTTCTAACTGTAGGTTCAGCTGTTTGATCCCCAACTACTCCAGTCCACATGTCACAGTCCCTGCACAAGACACTGAACCCCTAGTTGCCTCTGGTGTGTGGATGCGTGGGTGACCGGGCTTCCCTGCACAGAAATGGTAGGTAGGTAGGTAGGTAGGTAGGTAGGTAGGTAGGCACTTTATTGATCCCTCAATGGGGAAATTTCAGTGTTTCAGCAGCAATAGAGAACAGACAGCTTAACACCATAACAGCATAACATGGGAGCAGAAATGCACTATGTAAGACCATTTACTGTGTTAGTGACTTAAATTATAGAATGTTATAAGCAGCAGTAGTAGGGCCCACTAGAAGGGGTCAAGAATGTTTTTATCTACAACATACATGCTAATACACAGCAGGTTCTTATTTAGTTACCCATCTGGGAGACATTTTGGTGACAGGTAATGGGCAGGACAAAGGACATAGCATTTTAAGAGGAATAATTCAAAATCAAACCTTTTTTTTTTACCAGGTCAGCTGGAGATCTGCTGGCTTCCTTCTTCTCGTATCCTGAGAGGACTGTTGCTTTTGGCATTTCAGTCAGTGGAACCTTCTGTCAGCATGTTGACTGAATATCTGCTCTCTGGGGAGTCAACCCCCTGTTCTTACAGTTCAAAGGATCGCTTCATTCCTTTGTCAAGTTTTGTTTGGCAAGTCAGGAATCAGATTCTGATGGGAGGCTACTTTAGGTGAAGCAGCTCGTATACATTTGTATCTGGTTCCATTTGTGCAGTGATTCCTGTTCTAAGCCACATTAATGATAAAGTGAGATTACATAAAATAGAATGTGATAGCACAGTTTTGGGGAAGGCCTTAACTTACTGTATTTTGTGTTTTTGATAGAAATCTACAAAAGTATCAAACATATCCATAACGATAAATTGCTCTGCTGCATTTTACTGTGAAGTATGAGTGTCAGTGTGTCATATACTCTAAATGCTGCCAAAAATAAAATTTTTGTAAACAAACAAACATAGTCTAAACAGAATAGTAATAGCCATCAAATAAAAAGCTGTATTATTATTATTGGCATTTGAAGATCATATTGGTTAATCTCTCCCATTATCCAAATGTATCCTCAGTCATGCATTTCAGCAGCAGTGTCAGTTCAAATGTTTGTATAGGTGTCTTTGCTGATACCTGTAGTGGCAGAGGCAAAAGAGACTACACTGAACAGAGAATGCACATTGCAAGGTCTATAAGGGAAATTATTTGCTGTAGTGCTTCACAAGTCTGGGTATTTTATTCATTTGGAACCGGATCCAAAACGGAACCCATTTCTACCTTGAGCAAAATGTTTGGTGCCAGTGTTCTTCAAGGAATCATTCAACATTTTGGGGAATACGTTTCATTTTCTTGCCAAGAATTAGATGTGGCCATTTTTATGAACTCTATATATGAAGCTGTATTCCTTTTAAACGATATGTTGTATATGTCATCTAGTATTACTACAAGAAAATTAATAAGTATATTTTCAAAATGTCGAAAACATTTTTTCACTGGAACATGCTGAGTCTGCCTGTTGGCTGTTGACTGCACTGTACAGCAGATTACTTGAGCAGATCTATATTTTAACATGAAAAAAATGAAAACTTTCCACATGTTTTTAGGTTCCACTGCAGATAATCAGCATGATTTAGCAGTCCTCCCATCAATTCTCATGCAGCACTCTCATAATGTTCCTAAAAGCTCAAACAGAATTTTACTTTTCCATCTCCTATGATCACTTTTAAAACAGGCTCATTCATCTTATGTGTTGGCCCCACATCCAAGATTTCATTCTGTTATGTCATTAAACACTGTGCAAGAGTTCACTATAAACTAGTCTACTTGATTAATGGCATAAATTAATCATAAAGGGTTTAAGAAAAAATACGAGAACAATCTCTTGCAGTGTTTTTTGCTGTATTGAGCTTTGCTCATTTCATTTACTGCTGTTATTCTTGCAGAAGAGTTCACATTTAATTGTATCATAAATACAAAATTAAAACCAGCAGCAGCTCTAATTAAAATGTTAAAAGGCCTTGCCATATGTTTACCCCTGTTTCCAGTCTTAATGATAAACTATGCTGCCTGCAGGCTTTAATCTCTGCAAGAAAGCCGACAGGTTTATTTCCCCAAATGTCAAACTCTTTCTTAAATTATTTTTATTTTAATTCTTTAAACATACATAAAAACAGTCCTACCCACTGCTGTGGAAGAGACATTTTGTCTGCTGTTTGTGAGGGGGACAACTGGAGATAAAACTGGAGTTAGCTAAAATCTTTAACAACCACAGACTCTGGAACAGCCCTCTTGAAACTCTTGCCACAAAATGAACACAGATGCCTGCTGTATTGGATTGGAATTAAAGACATCAGAAGACAGAAACCAGACAGGGTCACAGTGAGGATGGTATCAGGCGTCAGTGAGGACAGTTTCTTGTTAGCTAGTAGGTACAGTAAACACTGTGATTGCTTGTGGTGGAAAAAAGGGGGATGTAAATACTTGCAGTGTTGTGTTGGACAGTGTCATTGACTCATGCTAAAACAAAAACTCGTAACAGGTGTAAACACATTTCAATACAACCAGCATGTCTGGGTGTGTTGCTCTAAGTATAGAAAAGCCACATCATGAAGTGGGACCATATACTGTATGACAATGACAGTGTACCTCAAAAGGGAGATTTATAGGAGCCTGTCTTTTTTTTTAACATGGTAAACTTTTTTTAAGCCCTGTGAAGTGCTTTCACAAACTCGCCTCCTTTCCCACTAATATGCACCAGCTGTTCCGACACTCCCACTGTACCTGCAGGGATCTCTGACTCTCCTGATAGAGAAACGTCTACAAACTCTAATCGAAATTCCCAGATATTCTAGAGTTGCATCATAATTTGCTTGTGCACATTAGGAAATTATTCAAGAGAGTTCATAAAAGAATTCTCCCATATTTTCTTGTACCATTGCCCCCACCTCACTCACCCCCCCATTCATTATCTCCGGTATTTGTGCAGAACTCCCCCGCAGACGTGCTTTCACTTCATCGTGATAAATGATGTCACTTGTTCCGTACCTCATGCATCTCTTATTTCACCATTTATTATGCTTAATGGGTGGAAATCTGTGTTTCCCAGGTCTGGTGTATGCCCAATCAAATCTGCATGTTTTCTTCATGGAAATCTATGATAATCATTACAACCTGATACGACAAAAGCCAAGTGGGTGTATGTCAAAGACTGGGAAGCAGTTCATATGTTGGAAATGATTAAATGATGGACAATTTGTTTTCTAGCTCTAACCCTGACACAAACTGACATTCTGGATGGCGCAAAAGATCTTGACTGATGTAAAACTAAATAAAGGCCCCTACCTCAAAGTGCACCCTGTCCAGCCCTGATGTTAGGAGGAACTGGCTTTGTCAGCTGAGATCAAATAAAATCAGTTTCATCTATTTTCTTTGAGGCATCATTAGATCTGTTAAGATTTTCTCCTAATAAGTGTGCTATAAGTGGTTTTGGTTGTATACACCATGTACTGTACAGCAGTGGTGGAAGAAGTATTCAGATCTCTTACTTAAGTAAAAGTAGCAGTACCACAGTGAAAATACTCTGTTACAAGTAACAGTCCTGCATTCAAAATGTAAGTTCAGTAAAATTACAAGAGTTCGCATCAAAATATACTTAAAACATACACTAAAAATAAAAGTACTCATGTAGAATGGTGCATTTAACAATAATGTATATCTTATTATTGTATTATCATTACTGATGTATTGTTGTGTACATCACATTTAAGTTGCAGCTGCTAAAGAAGGAGCTAGTTTTAACTAGCTTACAGTTTATGCTCATAATTTGAAGTAGTGCTGGGTAACACGTGAATTTACCACTGGAAATCAATAAAGTCTTATGATTAGCATTAATCTTGTTTTGAAAAGAAACTTGTAATTAAAGTTATAAAAAATGTAGTGGAGTACAAAAGTGCAATGTTTGCCTGTAAAATGTAAAGTCAAAGTATGAAGTAACAAAATGAAAATGCTGAAATACAGATACCTCTAAATTATACTTACTGTACCTGAGTAAATGTACTTAGTTACTTTCCACCACTGCTGTACAGATACTCTGAATAGTTCAAGTTATCAGTCAAAGACAAAAAAACTGGAAAGCTGAAACAAACACTACATTTTCAGTAGTTTTATTGAAAAATGCCTCTTCTGTTCCAGAAATAAATAAGAAAAATACGGCTGTGTGGAATTCACAAATAAATGAAATGAAATTCTATGTCTATAGTCTTGCAACCAAATCCAAACTGCAGTGATAGAAAACAGCAACTATTTTCCGAGTTAGAAATCCTCAGTAACTACACAACGCAAACATGCAATTCCACCACAAGAAAAAACAAAAACTTTGGTTTGTTACAATCAGTTAGATTATCATTTGGTTTGCAGGCTGCACATGACATTACAATTAACAAATCATTGGGGATAAAATGAAGTGTCCCTTTTTTTTCTCTTTTTTAGCAATGGAGTATCTGAAACAGCTTTACAAAATGGAATTTGACAAAAAC
Source organism: Monopterus albus (assembly GCF_001952655.1). NCBI lineage: Eukaryota > Metazoa > Chordata > Actinopteri > Synbranchiformes > Synbranchidae > Monopterus > Monopterus albus. Next base: position 1,688,338 of record NW_018127974.1, on the reverse strand, counting down.
AACATAAGCGGCCTGAAAGTGTTCAAAAACATACCTCCTTCGACACGATTTCCACTGGTGATCACATGACTAGTGCATTACACATTAGAGTCCGATAAACACTTGCAGTTATATTACAAGCAGACACTTATTAAAGGGAAACACTTAGCAAGCACACAGGTTTGTAATGAACGAACATAGGTTTGTATTAATCTTGCTAAACATTCTCATGTCAAACAAATATATGTTCAGTATAGCCAGGGGTATCAAACCCATATAAGTATTAGCTTTGTTCTGAATAGCACTCTGTCATCACATTAAGTGATCAAGGAAGTGATTCCAATATTACACTTTCTGAGAACTCCGTATTCAAGCTGTAATGCTAATGTTTCTATACTGTCAGTATTGTCTTCTTTAGTGATCTCTTTCCTCGCTGGTTTTGTGAGTAACCTGGTGATTGTATAGTCTCAAACTCTCCAGCTGGCTCCACAGGTATAGACACTACCTCAGGTTCAGGCTGGTAGCGGTTGGCTAGAAAAGTATTCGGGATGGCCAATCAAAAGAGGATTCCTTCTACAACTTCTCACATGCACAATTTAAATAATATTGCACTATGGATTTCCAAAAAAAAAAAACATGTTTGTGTCAAACTGCAGCTTCCTAGAGTACCAAAAAGGCTAATTAAGCATGTACAATAAAAACCATCAGTAATAAAAATGTAGTAAAATAACCAGCTGGTACTACAAAAGACACATGGAAATGGCAGAAGAGCAACATGTAGCGCTGATTTGGCTGATGTACACAACGAACATGACGAAGTGCACATGGAACATGCTTCAGTCAGGACCACTTAAGGCGCTGTATACAGATGTTATGCTGATGGTAAGTAAGCAGAGGGTTATAAGGCACAAGCTCAATACAGATGTTAACTTGACTTTTAGTGAAATGTCCGGTTCATACAATCATTTACAAGGCAAAAAAAAAAAAAAATTAGTTTTATTTACACACGTGGCCTCTACATTAACATTGCTTTCAGTTATGAAGTCCTCTTTGTTAGTAGTTGCTTTGGATGGTATTTGTACATGCTCCTTCCTTCGTAGAAATGCTCAGTCTCTGTTTTTGTTTTTTTTAACTCCCATTTTCCTGTGGTTCAAGATGCAAACAGGCCAGCAGGTTGCCATCACTGTACTGTAGCTTGCAGCTGTGAGATGATGTTAGTGCCAGTCCGCTTTGTTCTTTTTTTTTTTTTTTTTGGGCTTTTTGTAATATTTGTTTTAATGTTCAGTAATTATGTCCATGGTGATTATCCTTACATGCCCCATAGCAAATGGGTAAACATCTCAGAAACAGGACGCCAAAGAGTAAGCAGCACAGGTGACTTAGAAGGTTTACTATGCCAAACCTGAAAACAGTTCAAAGAGGGTGTGAGTTTTCTCTGTGAAACAAAGGCATCTTATTTCATTTAATGCAAGTCATCATAAACCACTAACTAGAATGCTTTACATGCCAGTTTTAAAATTGTACATCAAATATATGGAGGTATGGGAATATTGTGGCAATCCTAGTTTAGCAATAGTAACTTAGCACTGCAGCTTGTCAAGCTTTGGATTTCCCCCATGGAGCTGTAGTAACAGCACATATGATGTTTGGAGGGTGGTGTCTTTATTTACAGTACAAGAGTCATAAGGGTAAAAGGAATGGATTAAACAGCATGTTTGTGTGTTCTAAATTAAGATGCAGTCATTATCATGACTGGCTAACAAGCGTTCTACCTCCAACCCAGGAGTATTTCACACCTAAATCTTATATGTTCACACTTTAAAAAGTGGGCTCATTCACAATTACCATATCCCCTGTACAGTGTTTCTCCACTGTGTGGAAGTTTGCCCTTGATGCTGTTATATCAGAGTGAGGGCTAACATTAGAGGCTCTGTCCAGCTCTTTATTAGACTTGGGGAAGTTTACTCTCCAGCAACCCCAGCTAAGGTTGATTTACTAATGCCAAACATGCTGATTAGTCCATAAATCCCATAGTCTTTTCTCTTTTATCATTAGTGAACATATGAAAAATAAAGTGTAAAACTAATAAATATCTGACCCTGCACTGTTTGTCCAATTATGGAAACTAAACTGCCAAACACTTATAAATCTCAGAAGTCAGCTTGTTATGGCATTTTCAGGCCACTCATGATGCTACTGTTATCTTAATTAGCTAGCTACTGTAGTTGCAGCATATATCCCCTGTTAGTGACAGTTATCATTTCAGCCAACAAAACTAATAGTCACTGGCTAGAAATGTGAAGCTGCTTTGGTTTCGCTCTGTCTGAAATTATGGGCCTGTTGTTTAAACATTAACTAAGAATTCCAATAGTAAATCTGCCACCAACACAAAAGCTTGACAAGCATAGCAACATTAATGTAGGAGTAAAAGGGCTTAGCCAACAAATTACTTATGCAAATATGTTTGCTTTCTGTGCAAAAATATCTTCTCTGGAACACATAATCCATATCTCCATACATTATCAAAGAAAGAAGCAGTGCACTGAGCATATGTAATTAGTCTGCATACACATAGTCTTTGACCTAAAGCTGTGCCATGCAGAACCTAGACAGTACTGCGTGTACCTGTGTATCCTTGTCCATTGTAAGGAATGCCAACACACTGAGAGGAGTCGCAGTATCCAGGGGGTCCTGGAGGTCCCCTCACCCCAGGAGTACCTTGGCGACCTGGAGGGCCGCTTGGCCCAGGGGAACCAGAAGGACCTGGAGGTCCTGTTCTTGACTCTCCTGGTGGCCCTGAAGAAGGGAGAGAGACGGTGCGTGAGGCCACTTTGGAAGAGATGTCTCTGGAGTTAAGCACAAAAATCCACTGACATCATCCGTAAATGTTGGTGGAAATGGTGGGGGTAACACGGGGCTGTGGGGCTGTAATTTAAATGTTTCAATAGCTCAATTTAAAAAAAAAAAAAAAGAGTCTGGGGCTGTGTGGAATTACCCGACCCCCGGCCCCATCTGTCTAGACAGTAAAAAGTCAGGATGGAATTTTCCCCCTCTCTCTCGTTTTCTCTCCCTTAAGTGAACCCATGTGTTGTCGATGAGGCCACCAAAAAACTCATTGTACAACAATCTAATTCTCCCAAACACAAAAGTGAATCATCAGTGTTGATTCCCTCCCACTGGCCCTCAGTTGTTTCTCACTTCAGTCACACAAACAGACATGTCACTGTTTGGGGCAGACATTAATAGCAGGTTCCTGTTGTTTTGCGCTAGCTTCCTTAGGGAAAGGAAATTTTTGGAAGTGGTGAACTTTTTTTTCACAGAATACACATTGAATATCAATTATAGCTGAGAAAATTCACTTCAAAACTTCAGCCTTATAACATTTTTACCAATTCTAAATCTCCATTATGAACTTGACTTAATACTGACTGGAGACTGCCTAAACTCTACACTCAGAGATTCTCTTGCTAATGATCAACATAAAGAGCTTCCATTTTCTGAATGTGCACATAAAGCTCAAAAAGGGCCTTATGAAATAAAAAACCTGAGATTATGTTTGGGCTGTCTCAAAGAATTTATGTGGTACAGCTGCCCAAACAAAGTACTATATGTAAATGCGACCCTCTGACTGAACGGTGTTATTTTAATTGAACTAAGGGGAGTACTCTGTCCTAGAAAGGTCCAAAGGGGAAAGCTGTCACAGTTCAACAGTTTCTTTGTCAAGATGAACTCTGTAAGAGAGAGTGGGAGGTCAGAAGACTGGAGAACACTGCTCAATACAAAATACGGTTTCTTATGTTCCTGGAAGAAAAAGGGAGAAAGCGACGGACTGTGGTACCTGGTGGCCCACTTGAACCTCTCTGTCCTCTGATACCATTTCCTGGCTCCCCTCTTTCTCCCTTCTCTCCTGGCAAACCTTCATAAACCAGAGAAAAACAAAAGAAATGACTTTCACACCAAAGCAAGTTGACAGAAAAAAAGTCACTAATATCTGGAAATGAGTAGAAATCTAAATGGCATGCATAAAATACTACAGGAGAGATTCAGTATTTAACCATCTTTTGCAAAGCTGACTTGAATCATGTCTAGAATAACCAAAGTAATGCAGTTATGTTGTTATTCCATTCTTGTCGGACCAACACTATAGTCTGCAGAGTCAATATCACCATGACTTTAATTATTTCATGGCTCAGCCAAACAAAAAAAAGAAGAAGAGAAATAAAGCACCTCTTTCCCCTTGATTCCCAGGTAAACCTTGGCCTCCAGGGAAACCAGCTCTACCCTGTGGTCCAGGCTCTCCGCGGGATCCCTGGTCGCCAGGGGGACCAGGAGGACCAGGTGGCCCTGGAGAGTTGCTACGATATCCAGTTGGAATCTGGTTGATCATCATGTCAATTCTGCTCATCTGATCTGCAAAAGAAGAAGAAAAGCAGTTAGATTTGGAGTCGACTTTGAACAACCTTAAAATTCCCTACAGAATATCAAAAGCTCACTGTTCACAAGCTGTTCACAAACTTGTCTGGCGATGGAGCGCATCATGTTCTGGGATGCAAAGTCTCCCTGGGAAAAAAGAGAGATTGTTTCATGGTGTTACTTTTCTCATTGATGATGTATGATAACGACAATAACAACAATACATACCCTCTCTCCTTTCTCTCCTTTAGGGCCAAGAGGTCCCTATTAATGAGAAGACAATTGTCAGACCAACCCATGCCCTTGACTTTGTCCTTTTCTAAACTTTGCCATGTGACCATAAGTTTGTATCTTTTTATTAAACACATACTGGGTTTCCTGTGTCTCCTGGTTTCCCTGGTTTTCCAGTAATTCCTGGCGCACCTGGATTTCCAGGGTTTCCCTGAAAACAGAGGAAAAACAAAACAGAAAATGTTGTGCTTATTTTGAATTACTGCACAGTAAACTCAATTACATTTAACTCCTGCTCCCTGTTAATGGTTGGTAACAAGCTTTAGGTTGAGATCTATATCTATGCTGCAGTGAGGGGGTGGGAGGGTGGAGCATATACACATCAACCACGAGGCACTGCTAATGGCTCCTGGGTGGTGTGGAGCACATGAAAGCTACACTGGCATATTGCCTGTTGGCATGATGCTTGGATTAAGTAGATGCAGACCTCCCCAAAACCACAGAAGAAGAAAATGAGCTGCATGCACCATCTTCTTGGCAGTGGAGAGGCCTAGAGACTTTTTTTGCTGTATGCACTGTTTCGGCAGAGTGCAACTGTGAAGCCAGAGGACTAATTGTTGTGGATATATCAGGAAGTATAGCACACTCCAGGGAATGTTTATTTGGCTCTTTTTTTGCACAGCACAAAGACACAAACACACACACTCACCATGGGCCCTGGTGGACCTCTTGGTCCAGATGGTCCCTCCTTCCCTGGTGGCCCCTGTATGTAGAAACAACACACTCACACATTGGTTATAACACACTGGGGACCCTATTCATGTAATACATCAGTGTTAAGACTTTATATTGGTTTCAACCTTAAGTCTGCCTGTAAATTAAAATTTTAAATATTGGCTGAATTATTTTGACTGATACAAGGGAGAACATGGAATGTATGCACTGAGCTAAGTGGATAATCATGTGCAAAACATGTGCTTTAACATAGTGTGTACACTAAGCTGGTTTGGAGGCAGGTCTTACCCGTGCTCCACTTGGTCCAACGGGGCCCAGAGAACCACGTGGCCCAGGAGGACCCTGGAAAAAAAAAGCAGACACAGTTAATCAAATGCAAATGATCAGGAACAACACGTCTACAGCTCCCAAATACCCCTGTTGAACTATAGTATTTCAGAAAACACCCCTGCAGTTTCCAAGTTATTTAGCCAACTATATACTATATCATATTGCCACTCAAACCTGGAACAATTACTTTCGTGTCTGTTGACACATCATGTCTAGCAGAACTGTGCGCAGGCAGAGCTGAAGATCAGAGGATGAGGATTTCTCCCATGTCTGAATTTGCTTATTCAGAAGCCAGAGCAATGAGTGCTGATGTAACCAGTTGAATGGTAGGAGTCTGCTGGATGACCTCAGCTGGATAAGATATGGCTATGCATAGTAATGCCAGCCCAGTCAAAAATGTCCTTCCATCAAAAAGCTGTAATGTAAAATGTGTTTTTGTTTAAAATCTGTTTCTGTCATTTTCATCCAAGAAGTCCCCCAGATGACATCTACTGTGAGCAGCGTCCAACATTAACACCCGCCAAGCGCCAAATGTCGGTAGGTTTTCTGTTTGGGGAGTAAAGTGCAGAAAACTATCTACTACAGTGCCAGGTAAATGTTTGTAACAAAATATTCATGTAATAAAACACTATCCTGAGGGTGTCTACTACGTTTTGATTTAAGGGCCCTCTGTTTCTGTCCTCAATCTGTGTCGGAGCCCAGCACACACACACACACACACACACACACACACACACACACACCGACCCGGCAAAGACTCGCCCTCACTTTGCCCCTGACCGGCCCTCTAAGCCTTATACTTTATATTTGAGCCTGTCTAACCAAACAACAACCAATAACTAATCAGAGGAAGAGTAGGGCCAGGCAGCCTTGGAACACGGGTGAGCGTGTGCACGTGTGCCAAACCCCAAAACAGAGAAGCGAGCGTGGAAAATAAGAAGGTGAATGCTTTGGGCAGTGAGGAGCCCGAGTAGCAGTTCACTTAATAGCAACAGTTTCAGTAGAGTTTTGAGAGTAAGACTTCTTCCATTGTGTTCTGGCTTTTAAATCTTAATTAAAGTATGAATTTAATGAATGTATTAACTGCTGATCAATATATTAAAGTGATTTTTGCTTCAAATTTTGCTATGGCCTGTTTAGGTTTGTATTCAACATAACTTATCTCAGTGAAATACTGAAACAAAAGTATATGTGACACAAAATTTTTGTTGGTCTTTAAAAAATTAGCTCGGTCAGTGGATTTATCCATGTGCTGCCTTAGCTGGTGAGTCAAAAAGTTCAATTTGGGCTCTGACTGTAAGTCAAAGATGCTCAGACTTCAAGTCTTCATCAAGTCACCATCATGTTCATTTACAAGGCTGGAGAAGAACATGTTCCATTCCTTGTTTTCCCTTTGGTAACACAAGACTGTTCTTCATAATAATGTAACTACATCACTGGCTTTCTACTGTTTGTCAATTAATGGGCTGATTTGAGACCGAGGGTCTCCCTGAGGATGGCACGGTAAACCTCCAACTCGGAGTGTGGTTTCAATCTCGCCATGTGGACTGAATCAAGGCTCCAGTGGCAGAGCTGCTCCCCATAGACGGTCTCCTGTTTCCTGTTCATAAACCACAAAATGAGAGGGGAGTACTTACTTGCCGGCCAGACAGACCAGGGTCTCCAGGATCTCCCTTTGGTCCCGGGCGACCCTGAAAGCAGATGAGGCAAAAAAGAAAGGATTGCAAAAAGCTTTAGTCTTTTAATCCTTTTTGGTCTTTGACTGTGATTGATTTCATGTTTTGACAAGAACATCTGCAGGGAGGCTAATGTATTTTGATGTCAGTTGTAAATCTCACTCACACAGAGAATATTTCAGCTCTACAACTTGCACACAAACTGCACATTCTGCACATTCACCATGTGCACTAATCATAAGGGATAATGTCTGTCTTATACATTAAATTTAATCTACTGCTGACACATCACTTTTTCTTCCCCATGTCTTGTGTTATGAATGGTTTGTAATGTAAGTAAACTTACAGGTTCTCCAGGTAGAGACAGGCCATTAGGGCCTTGTGGACCCGGTGGTCCCATTGCGCCCCGGAGTCCTGGCTCACCACGTGGACCCATAGGACCCTACAGCATTATCCAGATGTAAAACAAAGCCGTTTTATAGCTATATTCCTTAAAAGAACCCCCCCCTCAGACAACCTTTAAACTCAGACTTCTGAAATGCTACAGGGGTGAGAAGGTCACCTACTAATGACTGTAAAATAAAGTGAAATCAAAACATAAATAAACACCGATAACAATTTATAGTATGCTTCAAGTGATTTAACTCACGCTGTTGCCGGGTACTCCTCTGTCCCCTCGAGGTCCCTTGGAACCCGGGCTGCCCTGGAAATGCGATGAGGCAGAAAAACAGAGTTTGTGTAACAACAGGAGCAGATTCCAAAAGCCCTAAAACTCCAAGCTCTACACTGGAGCCTAGTGAGTTTACCAAGCACACATCTTCCAGATTTCTCCTCAAGACTTTTTTTACTGTTGTTTTTCCGACAGCCATTTATCTTATGACAGTTCTCCCTAAGCCCACATTTCACTGCATGCCACTGGTCTCATCCACAACTGTTCATTCCAGAGGAAAAGAAAACACCACTTCTGATGTGAGGGACATCTTTAGTTTACTTAAGCTCAAACTGTACAGAAATGTCAAGAAGGTCACTGACAGAGGAAAGCATGGCATTATCATCACCATCAAAACGTCTATGGCTTCTGAGAAAACCATTCTATCAGGAGAAGAGGAGGAGATGAAAAAAGCATGATAGTGGTATGTGTCTGGATAGTGTCTTTACCGATGGTCCGGGAGGCCCCTGAGGGCCGATGCTGTCCTGTGTGCATGTGCAGGAGTGGGGAAGGGCTGGGCACTTGGCCTCATCTCTCTGAGAGCGAAGAGACAAGAAGATACCGAAATTAGAAAATAGAAATGAATGGGCTCTGCAGAGGAATATTGTTATGGTTGGTTGTTGTTTAAGAAGAACAGACAGTTTAGAAACCCAGCAAAGGTCATGATGGAGCAGTAAAATGTGCCTGGAATCAGCAAAGTGGGACTTGAACACCAGACGTTTGATGATAGCTGCAAACTATGTCCACAATTTTGGAAATTAGTCTTTGACATAATTAATGTGGTGTATTAATAGCTGATGCAAATGACAGAATTAAAATTAAATAAATGTGAGTTCATCTGGTATTTACCATAATGTGTCCAAATGCGTGGGATTTGCTCTGCTGGGTGATCTGAAGGATCAGTGGTTTTCATGTACTGTAATTGGGAGGTCATAATGGTAACAGTCTGACTGGCACTGGAAACAAGGTTCTGTTCAGTTCAGCTGAGGCATTGTCTTGTTATCAGACTTGCATTTTACCTAATGACCACATGCCAGTAGATATATATTGTATAACCTAAAATGTGAACCCCGAGAAGGTATACACGCATAGGGTACATAAGGTTGCAATGACCTATCAATTCTCATAACCAGGTAGCTCTAAAAACCAAAAAGGTACAAGAGGAAGATATCCCAGTAGTGCTTCTGTAAACAACCTTTTGACTTGTTTATTAAATGATACTACAGTGACACTTGTTCTTACTGTGGCGGGCAGGTCGCAGCATCTATCTCGGCTGATCCAGCTCAAGCTGCAGATAATGTCGAACATCTGAAGCTGGAACTACACAACAGAAGGAGGGAAAGACGTCAGCAGGTGTTCCAAATAGCTCCCATTCACAATGAAATGTTGAAAACAGATAACAGTGACATCCTCAGAGAAGTAGAAACAACCAGGGTTTTATTTTTCTGCAACAAAAGCTAATTAAAATTAATTGTGCATCTACACACAATGCTCTTCCAAACCTGTTTTTTCTAATATGATTTTCAATGATTTGAGTTCTTTTTACTTACTGTAGCAGACTGCCTCCTTCCACCTCCAGACTTGACCAGCTTGCCCAGCACTTCGTAGCCATCCAGTGTGATGTTGCTGGCCTCCTTGATGGGCTTCTCTGCCACCTCTTGGCAGTCCAAATTGAGCTTGACTTTCTCTGGAGAAACGCTGATGTGGAGCTACAGGAGTGAGAGAGAAGATTGAGAGAGGGTATTATTACCAAAATGTTCTTGTCTTCCCAGTACCTGACAGCTGCCGGCTTTGGTGCAACACAATTACACACAATTACTTGGCAAAAAGAATTAGGAAGACTTAGATTTAGAAAAGCTGGGCTTGGCATCCATTTCCTTTTGGAAGAGGCATGACAGCCCTTTGCAAGAGCAGAAGAATTCTTGAGTTCACTGTAACCATAAGCTAGGAACAACCTCAGTGAGCCTTCTTAAATCATGTTGTCTGAAGCTCATAAAGATGCTGATACTGTATTCTACATAATTGGTATATTTAGGGAATTGTTGAGTCTTTGCAGGACTATGTTAATTATAGATTGTGATATTACCCCAGAGTGGTTTGGGATTTGACATAGGACTGAAAATGGGTAAACCAAAAAAAAAAAAGAAAGAAAAGAAAATGACAACAATTGGCATTTCAATGCAGCAATAACTTGCATTCACTGACTGCATAACAACACAGAATGGCAAAGTGCCAGATTTGGTTTCCTTTCCAGAGAGACCAGCTCCACATCTTGAAACCATATCATTAGCGGTATGCCACCAAACGTCCTACACGCCCCTTCTGAACAGTGAGGCAAGCTTTCTTTTTGTCAGGAAAAGCAAGCTACCAGTTCTTTTTACAAAGCCATACCGACCACAGACTAGGCCATAGCTCTTGGCAACCAATAACAAAATTACACTGGCATCCTTGGCAACAGAACAAACTATCTGGTGGACCACAATGAGAGAGGGGTGTCATTTATCCCACCATTCTGGCATGGATATACTGTACCATGATCTTGAGAGCTTACCAAAACAACTTTGGATGATATACTGGGATGGCAAATAATCAGCATGTATATATTACCTCACTGACTTATAAGTAGACACAATAAAAACTATGGAAAACCACTGTTCCCTCAGCTGAGGCTCCTACTGCAGTGAAGCTTTGACAGAGAAACAGTCGGTCTTTAAGTGGTAACACAGAGAGTCCCACTGTGCTTCACTGAGTCAACACTCCACACTCAGAGTACATATGGTAAGATTTCAGGTTGACACCATATATGCTCCAGTGCATTTATCAGATTAGATTTTATTGTTCTTGGCTTTGTCCTGACTGTTCCTCCATTTTCACAGTCCCAAAGCTGGAAGGCCTCACAGCCACAATTTCATCCATATACTAATTAGCAGGTGTGAGTCTTTTCTAATAAAATGCAACTAAGTTAGCATTTGTTGAAAATAAAAGGAAATAGATATTTAGTGTAAAATCTAGTATAAGCCTATTTGCTCAGGTCACTGAAAAAACAGTCAGTTGTCACAAGTGAAGAGCTCAAAGAGTGCAGTCAGTGGACAAAAAACTAAAAGCCAGCATAATAGAGTGCTTTGGCTTCACCTCTCCCTCTGTCTTAATTAGTTTATTAGTGAATTCAAGACTTCTCGAGGAACAATAAGGTGTGTACATTACAGCATGGAGGCAAACTACAGTGCACTAATTGGTGTCTACAACAACTTACATGCTCAAACATTCACTAATGTGACTCTGGACACATGACTAGTCCCTATGACTTATGCATAATGTCTTCTTCATTTCAGTTAACAGGAAATTAAGAAGGCCTCCAACCCTCTGAGTGTGGGAGGGGATTCCCCAGTGGGGTAGTGAGTGGCTAGCATCTGCCGAAGTCATCTTTGAGAGCTTTCCCACATGTTCAACTAGTGGTAGACCACAACCCTCTCCAGCCTGGATTAGACTACTCTTTATTAACTAGCCAGTAGAGAAAAACCCTCTCTGACCCAGTAGTGCAGTATCAAAGCACATAGTGCATGTAACATGTGACAAAAACAAACTGCAGTTCACCTCTTAACCATAGACTTGCTACAAGCAATGCATACCTTTATACTTGAGGGTTGTGTCCAAGCTCTGTCAAAATAAACTGCCAGGTAAAACCATGATATAGGCTCCAGATGTGCTTAAATAAAATTGCACAAAACAATTATGTACTATTATATGTTTATAAGATAATAACTATTTCCTGACATCTTACAAACTGAACACTTAATCGTTTAAATGAGAAAATAATCTGTAGATCAATAGATACAATAAGCTTAAGTGCCACTTGTGACTAAATACTCAAAGACAGCCTCGTCACTGGTCACTCTGGTTTCAGCACCAACACACACACATACACACACTGAGGTCATGTTGTAAAAGCCACGGATGAAGTGCTGGGAAACCTCTGACAACATGTGAACACACCACCACAGCTGTCAGCAGTGGCACTTACTCAGCAGACCAGCAAATAAGCAGCTAGGTACACCGCTGCAGACTCACCAGCTCTTGGAATAACAACTACTGTGCCACAAACTAGCCACCCAGTGTGCATTCAGACTGCAGTCTACACCAGACTGAGAGAACACACTGCAGGACAAGCACACAGACTAGGCTGCTGTCCAACTAGACCAGCAGTGATTTCATTTAGACCCAGACTTGACCCAACATTTCCCAGCGTTCTATTCATTGACAAAGTTACCCCGCAATTACTTGTGTAGTGGCTAAATGGTCAATCTGAAAACCCATTTACAGCATGCTCTGATCTGAGGACCACTATATCACTCTCATCAGCCCCTCAGTTCAAAAACTGGACTCTGTAACATCAGCAAGTGGACAAACTTTGATGTTGTGTAAGACCCTGCTACATTAAAAAGGGTCATTCACTTTGATTACCTCAGAATTAAAGGAAAAGGAGGCACAATGTCCTTGGGAACAAACTGTAATGCCTTTGTACATAATTCACAGTACACTGGAACTAGTTGTTTTTCCTCCTCTATCATCTCAAGCCATTCCAGTTCATAAAATATACTGTTCATTGTTCAACCCTCGACACCATGCTGTGGTGGAACATAACAAAGGATGTTTTGTATTCCCTGCTGCTTTGAGTCGGACATGATGGCATTAGGTGGTTCAGCACCCAGAGTCCATACTATACAAATTGTAGGTTTGCCATGTTGTACTGGTGTTGTAGTCAAACCTCTGAGTTTGCAAAACAATATCTCTGTGGGTAGTTACTTTATGTCAAATGGATGTACTAATAGTTGATGCTAAAAATATTTTCAATAGACACTCTCGTAAAGGAGTATATTCATTAATTTATTTACATCAATGGGCTGGTCAATGATGACATGGATTTATTTCAGAGTCAAGAGTTTGATAGAGACAGTTGTAAACATCTGGATTCAACATTTTAATCCACTGCTCGTGATGTTTAAATCTTTAGGCTTTGGGGAAATAATATGCAACTACTATGTGTCCTTAATGCACACTAACAATCTTAGGCCCTCTATTTTTGGGGGTTGAGCAAAAGGTTAAAGGGGAACTTTACCAATTTTACACACAAAGTTTACTTGTGGGTTACTAAGCAGTCTGTGAATGTTTTCTATGGCTCTCAAAGAATTTTGTCTAGTGTACAAAAATAATCCTGATGATGTCTTCAGGGTTATTTCAGACTGAGCTTGATAGCAATTTAATTGGTAGCGGAAAGATGTGGAGTTTGAATGACATGGGAAGTGTACCAGCCAGGGAAAGTCTAATCAAAGACTACTGGAATGTGGGGCATGTACAGTAGGATCCAGTACTTTTAAGGAATGACCCTTAGTAGGAACTAAAAGTCAGGATATTTTGGACTCATTCGGTGTGATGTTGGAAATTCTTTATATAATGTCTTTCAGTACAATACTGAATCATTGTAGAATGTCCTCAAAGAAACAGCAAGTCTGCTTATTGTGCGGAAACATATGCAGACTTTAGGGATCTGTTTTTGAAATTCCTTGTGCTATTTTTGAACCCAACCTTAGCTGAACCCCAATACAAAATAAGTCTCCTGAAAGGTAGACTAGTTTGAAATTCACATTACTACCAGGATGGTCTCTCATCTTTATGTAGTCAGACCTCCATGGATGTCTGTAACAGCTTGTACCTTATTCTGGGTCACCGAGGTTCACAGAATACACCTCCAACCTCTCCTTAAATGTATTTATAGCCTCCACAACCCATTTATCAAATTAACTGCTCATTGGTTAAAAAAACAAACTCTATGTCTAATCATAAAAAAACCCCAATAGCCACGTTGACAGCAGCCTGAAACTGCAACTGGATACAGGTAGCAGGGAACCTCTGACAGGTAACATGATACTCCTACATGGCACTGGCTGTTTCACATTAACAGGTAATTCAGCCGACTGAAATGAGGGGTTAAAGTCACACATGTGAAGAGACATATGAAAGGATTTAAAAACAATATGTGTGAAAGGAAGTGAAAAAAATGAAAACAATTTGCTGAATGAAGCATGACCATAGGTAACCACAAAAACATTCTCTGTCTGTCCTATTAAAGCCAGCTTTAATAATATCACTATGCAGTGCACACAGAACCCCCCTCCATGAGAATCATGCATTGTGTTTACCTTGTGGAAACTGCCATGGAAAACCCGCTTCACTTGCTCCTCATTAAATGTGGCTCTCTGGATCTCTCCTCGGGTGTCCTTGTTGTAGAACATGATTGTCTTACTGGAAGCTGAAAAGAGAAGAGCTTGTGATGAATCGTTGACAGTGTGTTACAATGCGATGGCACGCAAAGCACAGACGTACTATACAGAACATATGGTCGTAGAGAGGAGAGGGATAAAGAGAAGGCTAGGAGGGATTAGGTCCATGCCCATAATTATTTACATGAATTTACCAGGTGTGTAAGCACACAACTACAAAAGATTCTTATTTAAAAGTGAGGGCTTTCAATATAAGAATAAATAGACAAGCCAAATCAAAAATCAGAATGACATTCAGAACAGTATATTAAGTCAACCATGTTTATTTCAATATGCTGCCAAGGCTTTCTTTGTACTGCTGGTCGTATCTTACAAAAATCAATTAGCTTTAACTTTCTGTAAATATGGTAAGAGTCAGAAACAAAGGAGCTCCCCACTCCAGCTGAAGCCCAAAAATAGAAGGCTTACGGTTGATGGTGACTCCGACCTCGGGGTTGTGGTTTTTGTCAGAAATCTGCCAGATATCAAAAGGCTCGGAGGTCGTGTCAGCCAGCAGGCGGAAAAGCAGGATAATGGTGTAAGATGGGGGAAGACCCGCCTGATGGATCTCCCTAGTAGTGTTACAAACATACATTGTGATGAATCATGAGTCTGACCTCTGCCATCAATACACCAGCAGTCAAAATATCCCATTAGAAATGAATAACAACATTATTAAATCTTGCTACAATAATATAGCATCCAGTAAGCTGCACATGCTGCAGAACCTGTCCACGATAAAAGCCAGTTTTCCATTTGACCTTGCAGAAATTGCCCACATATTGAAAGTATTTTCTGTTCTCTCAGTCTTGCTGTAATTTGAAGTGTTTCCATTTGAGTGCAAGACAAAACATGCATCAATATAACCATATTAACAAAGTATGCTGAACAGGTTTGGATGCTCCAGCAATTGTGCAATTGCCTAACTTAAATGGGGTCCAATAAAGAGATAAAGCTCTTGATTGCTGGGTCATTTGTTTGTACCCAGGATGACATTTGTGGGACCAGGGCCTAGTTCAGGGAGTTTTAAAATTTCTGACCAACTTCTTTGGTTTTTAGCACCTCATATTCCAACTGAGCTGTAAAAACAAGTAGAGCTATGGGCTTAGTGCCAAAGGCCATTGAGGAAATCCCTCTGACTATAGAGGCTATCGAATATCATTATGAATAATAACTGTGGGCTGGGCAGGACTATAGTGCACAGGAGACCGGTAGACTGGGAATATGCACACAGTGAGGCTCACACACATACTATATAGCCTCAGTTCTTACTTGGTGGGCTGGGTCAGGAAAGAATCCTTATGCAGCCTGTAAGCAATGTAGCTGTTGAAGGAACCAGGCTCCATGGACACACCATTCACACCAGCGAATGTCCGGTCTGTGATGTTGAAAGCCTCCAACATCCTGAAGCCTAGAAGAGATTAACAACATCAGCCATGTTGAGCACATGGAAAACAATTAAATCTAAAGCATAACATAATAGTTTTTTGCATTTATATATATATATATACATCATGCAAGACTTTCTTGTGTGCTTCAGGTCTCAACAATTCATTCACAGTCATGTCACATATAAGGTACGC
>NW_018127974.1:1663561-1672072 GCF_001952655.1 Monopterus albus | reverse complement strand
AGAGACTCTGTCAGGATTCGTTCATGTGTTTGTTGTATTGGAATACTGTATGCTTACCAGGCGTGGTGAATCCATTGATGTAGATCAGAGGACAGGCTAAAACATGACAAGAAGTCATTAGGAGATCAACAAACAGATTATGGTTTAAAGAATGTTATTCATCTTTCTTTATGCATTTCCTCTGGCAATTGAATGTACATCAATAGCTGAGCATCCTGTTACTTCTGCAGATGCACAAATCAACCTCTATAGAAATTACAACATAAAAGTCAACAACACATTTTCCTCTTGGAATGCAGAAATACTTTAACAGTGTTTTAATGATACATTGATCTCTGCCTTACTGGAAGTGGCTGTTTCACAGATGAAGGTGATCAGGTTGTCCTGAATCTTGTCAAAGGCATCATAGTCGTCTACCAGGAACACATATCTCTCACTGGGCTTGCTTGCAATATTTCTCAACTCTGCCATGTCCACATCAGCCACTCCTACCACAAACACACTGTAACCTGTGGCAGCAAACACACACACACACAAAAACACAAAAAGACCATTGTCAAGTTTCCAATAACCACTTGCGGTTTCATCACTGCAGAGATTATTTCAAGAGATTATAAGGCAAATCAATCAAACTTTGGCTCCAGTGATGGAAATTTTGGAAGCAAATGTGAATTTAAATCATTTGAAAAAGTTCCACTGTAGATACTGTACTGTACATACAACACAAACAAGAATGACCATGATTAATTGTTCCACACAAACCAGCATGCTGCAGTTTTTCTGCATTCTTCTTGGCTTCATCCTGGGAGCGTCCATCTGTGACCACCACCAGCACCTTCGGGACGTTCCTCCTCATACCACTGTCTGATGTGAACACCTTATCATAGACGTGCTTCAGAGCAAAGCCTGGATAAAGGAGAAAGACAAAACAAGATCAGCAAGAGATCAGAAAACTATTACCAACAATTTGTCTTCTTCATAATGATTACTTTGCTAAGACAGGCTCTGGTTTGTTTAATGTCAGTCAAGACAACAACGTCGATTCTGAAGTGAATAAGTACAAGATAACATTATATACCTGTCTTGGTGTTTCCTCCTCTGTAGCGGACAGTCTGCAAAGCTGACAGCACTATGCCCTTGTCATGGTAGGTGTTCAGTTTGAACTCGGTCTTGGCGTCATCGCTGTACTGCACAAATGCAACCTGTTAAAAAAAAAACAACAAACAAAAAAGCATATGACCATTTGTGACAATAAAGCACAAATACAAATTACAAAAAGATAACAAACAATAACAAAACACTGCACAAAGACATATGGGGTGTAAAGGTATATGTATTTGTACCAAACATTTTCGGAACGGAACTTTAGTATGTTTGCTGACCTGCATGCCACTAGGGCTAATGAAATCAAAGGCTCCAGTCATGGTCTTGACAAACTGGATGACCTTGTGGAAGCTCTCCTCTCCAATACTCCAGGAGCCGTCAATCAGGAAGACCAGGTCTGCCTTGGCACCTCTGCACACTGTGGTGCAGGTACAGTGATGTTAATGTAAAGAATTATCTCAGTCAAACTATAAAAAATGGTTGTTTATTAGCACACAGATGCAAATGCCATAGCTCTACTCACCATCTAGTGCAGGGGGGACTGTTGCTGGAGGAGGTAGGGTGGGAGGCTCAGTCGGCGGCTCAGTGGGTTTGACCACTGCAAGACAAAACAGAGACACAAAATTGAAGGTGACATACTACACTGTGGCTGCTGAGGGGATTTTTATGGAATCCAAACGTGTTATCTTACATGTCCTCTCTTTGACAATGACTCCGGGGCCTTCCATGTTGGGGGTTTGGGTGTACACTGTGGCATTGTAGAGAGTGTCAGGGGTCAAACCATCAAAGCAGTGAGTGCTCTCTGAGCCTCTGACTGTGATCTCCTGAGCTCCACGCTTGGAGGCTAGAGGAGAAGAAAGAAAGAAGAGACAAAAGCCCAGATTAGACAGAGGCAGGTTCCAGTAATTGAATGTATTTTGAGTCAGATTCAACAAGACATCTTTATGGTGAAACTGAGAAAAAAACATACGGTCAAGAGGATTAACTTTGAGTCTGTAGGAGGTGGCAGCTCTGTGAGGGGCCCATCGGATGCAGAAAGAGTCATAGCCAACATTGTAGGTGGTCAGGTCTGTCACATTCAGGTACACTAACGACAAACAAGCAGGTTAGTCCATATTTCACCTATGTCCAATCTCTTTTTGCATAACAAAGGTTTGAAACATCTACCACTCAACACTTGCGCACTTATGCAAGTCAATAAAAGCAATTATCAACTTACATGTGGTGCCTTGTCCAATCAGAGGTGCACTGAGGCCTGTGTTGTATTGTGCCAGCACTTTCACATCATAAGTGGTTCCATGTTTTAGGTTATGCAGTTGATGGGAGGTGACATCTCCAACAAACACCTCCGAGGACTCATCAGACCCTGGAAGAGGATATCGATGCTATAAATCATTGCTTGCACGCAATGAAGTGTAGTGGCAAGTTACAAAGTTAAAAGAACTAAAACAGCAGCTACTATGTAATATAATATCATGTGTATACCCTCAGGCTGGTAGATAAGCTTGTATCCATTAACCCTGGATGGGGCAGGGTCCCAGGACACCCTGAAGCGGGTGTACCACTCATCAGAAACACGAAGGTTCCTGGGGCCGAGCATGTCCACTGTGGGAAACGAGACAGGACAGCAGAGTCACCTCAGTGTGGTGCAGATGCTTTCATTGCTAGTGAACTGTCAGAAGAGTAATTACTCTATTATCACTCATTATGACTTCTGAATTATGAGTAAAATATCTCAGTGTGTGATCAAAATGACGATAAATTCAACCACAGAGAAATAACAGCCTCAAGGAGCAGAGTGGAATTACAGTATGTAATAGGATTTCTTTTGTTTAAAAAGCAAACTGACTAAGACACTGGCCTGCACTGCAGGTATGACATCTCCACTGGAAATCTCAGTGGAGTGCAGCCAGTTCTCCATTCTCTGGCAAAGGCTCTCGGCTTTCATAAAAAGTCAAGAATTTTATTTATTACACCAGAGTCCTAATCAATGGATCACTCTATTCAGATTTTCTGCTGGGATTTCCACACGTTAATGTATGTGTGTGCAGCACTGCATGATATCTTTAATATGTGTCTGTCGGTATGCTTAGGTTCATGTCCTTAAATGATCTCTACATCAGTTAAAAATGTACACATAGGCTGCACTTATTAAATGGTTTGGACCTGTGCGTCCAGCTCCGTCCAGGTCTCCTCCTGGTCCATCTCCATAGATGGCTGTCACTTTGATATTGTAAGGTGTGTCTGGATCTAGGTTCTGAAGAATCACACTGTTTCTGTTTCCTGGAACTGTAGTCTACAAAAGAAAAGACATATCACATAAGAAAAATAAGAAGAACAAGCATATTTGGGTAAATTATATTTGTATTATTGTATCAGAATAATGACAGCTGGGGGCCATCACTGAGGACTGTGGTTTAAATAATGTTTGTTTTGTCACTTTTAAAGGAGTGAAGACAATTTTTTCAACTATAACAGCTGGAACTATACACATGCTTACATGTTCCTCAATGGGATCTCCTGTGGTCGGTTCATAGGTGATACGGTACTGCATGACAGGACCATCCGCAGGATCCCAGCTCACAGACAGAGTGGTGGTGGTGGGGTCGTATACACGCATGTTCCTCGGGCCACTGCGGGGCACTGAGCATGGACACATGATGAAAAAAGTATTTATGCAATACATAAAATGAGGCTCATCATTAGTTACTGAAATTCCTATACTACATTTATACTCCTAAGATTTTTTTTTCACACTTAAGGGTACTCTTAAACACACTGGCTCAGGTTCTTACGTGTCTTTCCAGCGTCACTGATGGCAGGTCCTTCGCCATCACTGTACAGGGCAACCACTCCAACATTGTATTCAGTATTTGGGATCAGCTGCTCCAGCAGGGCCGTGGTGGTGGACCCTGGTACCAAAATCTGCACAAAGACACCAAACACGTCAGGAATCACCGCCTGTGCATGTGTAGCCTTGAGTCCGCAACTATGGGCAGACCAGTAAAATCAAACAAAGCTAATAGCAAATGTGTTTATTTCCTGAACTTCTTAAGCACTTGTGTGGGTGTTTACTGATGTTGTACCCTCCCTCTGACACCTCCCTGTTACCTAACCACCTCTTGCTGTCAGCACAGAGTGAAAAGAAGAGTCACTAATTCCTTTGATGTTGGGAGGTGTGGTGGTGGAAGAAGCCTTTGACAGCTATACACATGCTTACATGTTCCTCAATGGGACCTTTGTGTAACCCAGCCTAACAGTCAAGACAGATCAAGACAATGGGGGCAAGGGGGAGGGATGGATGGAAAGGGAGAAACTGTATGTTGAAGGGGGTAAAAAGTTAGTGGTAATCCATGCTACAAATCTCCAGCTGGCATGAAATTTGATGGCGCTGGCTGAAAAAGGCTACGCTGCCACTGATATAAATCATTGGCTCGAGCCACAGAACAGGCCTGAACCTGCCATAAATGTGCATATGGATAAAGGCAGAGCGCACCTTTCTGTCAGTAAACTTGAATATGCCTCACTTTTCAAATACCACATTGTTATGGTCCAAGTGAAGAAACAGGCTAGTTTGTAATTGTTTTTCTAAGGCAGTGAGTCATTAGACTTGTGTTGTGGTAAGACAATAATGGGTGCCATCATATGCATACTCAAAGTGCTTTCTTTGTATGCATACAGTATGCTGTATGCTAAAGGACAATACATTTCTTCCCACACAGTGGATGGAAACTCACCGACTCAGAGGGCCTGGCGCCTGTCCGAGGAGAGTAGACCACCCTGTACTGCTGGACTGGGCCTGTGGCAGCCTCCCAGCGAACGTTCAGAGTGTTGGTTGTAGGGTTGAAAACCTGGATGTTCCTGACGGGGCTACGCGCCACTATCGAGCCAGACAGAAACAAGGAGCAAAAAGTTAGGGCGAGGGTCGGGGCAAGGTAAAGCAAAAAGAAGGTGCAAAGTGGTAAAAAGAGTGATGAGAGAAAGTTGGACATAGAGTGAAGCATGATGACAGGGTGAGGTTAAAGACAGACAACACAAGCAGTTCATACAGATAGACAGACAAAAACAAAGAGGTTGTTTAGGTCAGGTTAACAACAGACTAACACCAACAATTACTACACAAGAACGTCACCAATAATACCACCATACAAATGCACCTGAATGTATAATACTTTAGTGTTTCCCAATTCTTATTTATGCTTTAGTGCTGTTACATTTTTACCCTATATAGTGTTTTAGGACATACTGTATACAGTAAGTGTCCAAATAACATCTTTGTAATTGTGGTGTTGCCATTCTTCCTTTGTCTCAGTTGACAAAACATGGTCTTGTAGACAGCAAGAACTGTTGAATTATTACAATGAGAACATTTCAACAAAATTGGAACAATGCTCCCCAGCAACCAACAGATATTAAGACATTTTTAACAGCACTTCTAGCAACAGGACACTTCCTGCCTCTGCCCTAAAGATTAATGAAAAGAATACACTGTGTGAAACTTGCCTTCTAAAAAGTACCCAAGCAGATGTTTGGAGGTTTTGTGCTGAACCATCATAACGTCATAAATGCAGGCCACAAATTTGCAAAGTTAGTAAAATAATTATTTTATCAATTTTGTCAATATGTCTGTCTGTTACAGTATACGGTAGTGTATGCAGTAAGATCACGTTTCCCATGGATTTCCTTAAAACTTTCTTTTAAAGACAGTGTCCTTGATACTTTGGTCATCTTATGTTCAGATGTCTATTCTTAGTCTCGAATGAGTCATTTGTCCTCAAAATGTCAGTTAATTTATGTATAGATAATGCACTTTCTTAATTTTATGGTAGCACAAAGAATGTCTGATGATTTGTATCAAGGACTGCAGCTTTAAAGAAGAAAGACAATCCTCTTGTGGGATTGGTCTTTACTGAAGCAGGGATGGACTCTGCTGAACAGCAATGGATTGATGAAAAGATGACAATGGATGGACTGAAAAATGCATGGATGACTGTGATGAATAGATGGATGGATGAATACATGGTGGATGATGGAATGTGCTTCAAAAACAAGGACCGAAATCCCTGTTTTCAAGGACATGCATAGCTGAAGTCCATCTTCAGCCATTTATTTTGACAGGTAAGAATATACTCATAAACAGGCTTAGAATGATTGGCATATACAACGAGACAAGGACAGACAAACACATAACACCAGATGTGTCAGCTGCAGCACCACTGGAGCAGTGGATGGGTTAAGGGCCTTGTTGGATGATGAAATGATTGTTGTCCAAAGAACAACAGCGCTGATGACTGGTTGAAATAATAAAACATGCTTTCATCACTTAAAAAATAAAGCATCCTCTTGCTTTGCCACAAAAATACTTACCTGGGGTACCACCATGTCTGGACACTACAGAGGCAGAAATAGAAAGGTATAATGGGCATACCCATCACATATTATTTTACAAATTTCCAAAACCAAAAGGCTGGTTCTCGCCTTTGGTTACAATCTAACAAAGTGTCTGTCAAGCAACCTAAGGAAACATTGTTAACAGATGTTATTGTTAAGTACTGCAATTTGAAAGGACATCACAATATAAATTACAGCAACAACAAAATTATAAGGTTAGAAGTAGAGTGGAAAGTTAGAAGGCTTTGTCACAGTATGATCTGACACTGCATAAGAGTTTGGTTAACAAGTCAAGGAAAAGCCACATGAAGAACCAGAAGGGAAAATGAGGGCAGCAGTAGCAGGCACAGAGCATGACCTTAGCCAAGTGAGCTGAGAGCCATAAAATATATAATGCTCTCTATTCATTCCTAACTTCTTTCTGTTTCTTTTTCCCAAAGGAGAGCCAATTACTCAACATATCCCCTGCCCCATTTCCCAGACCAGCCATTATACTGACCACCACTCTCCATTTCAAACTATAAGTGGACAATATGATGGTAAAGAGAGAGGAGACACCATTATACTGCTGCCAACCCAGAGGAATTCCTTCCTACGCAATCACCCCACAAAATGCTGACTCATTCCCAGCAGAGTTTGGTGGTTCGAAATTGTGGGAGAAATTGGCAAAATCTCTTCTCTTCAAAGAAGTTCAAACTAAACTGACTGAGATTAAGATTGTCATTTTATGTTACAGTTCACGTTACATATAAGGTGTGAATTGACTGTTGGTTAATTCACATTTTAAGTGACAGATGGCATTTGATCAATTTTTCTTGGCTCACAGGATGGAAAAGGCCTTGGGTGATATTATGAAATAAATCAGACATGACTGGCTGCTTTATTGAAGGTTCCTGACAGCAAAAGCAAGCCAGCAACTGGGGCCAGTAAGTTCATTCTGGACCGACATGAATGGATTCCTGAAAAAGTCCCACTGCCTTCATGCAGTATGTCATGTCCTCTTCCCACTCTATGTGGGCTTTGCTGAACCCTGGAAGCTGGCTTACAGGCATGGCACTGCTGCTTCTAGATGTCCTTGTATAGATCACCATTGTATATGCATGCATTTCTTACATGTTTTGCCGTTTTC
The DNA here is from genome assembly GCF_001952655.1 of Monopterus albus. Classification (NCBI taxonomy): domain Eukaryota; kingdom Metazoa; phylum Chordata; class Actinopteri; order Synbranchiformes; family Synbranchidae; genus Monopterus; species Monopterus albus. The sequence goes on along the minus strand of NW_018127974.1, from coordinate 1,664,448 downwards.
AGACATGCGTTGCCCCTCTCCAGCAGAATAGACAGGAACCAGAGTTACAGTGTAGACGGTATCAGAGTGTAGGTTCTTCAGCACAGTGTTTAAGGTGCTGCCTGAAACCTGAACCTAGAAACAAGTTTAGCAAGACATGTATCACTTTGTGCTATGTCTGGTAGAGGTATGGTTGAATATTTCACTCAGCATTCATTTTGTACAACTAGTCTATCTATGGTGCAGAGCTATTCTGCAGCTTACCATCTCCTCATCTCCTCCAGCTGCAGGGACATAGAAGACCCTATACTGACGCACAGCTCCCTCAGCAGGCTCCCACTGGACATTCAGGGTGCTAGTAGTGGGGTCAGTAACCCGCAAGTTCCTAACACCACCCAAAGGTTCTGGGGAACGATAAAGGTATATACACTTAATACACATACCATAAAAGCAACATTATTACAGTTACTGTAAACACTGTCTATAAGTTCTACGACTCTGAGTACACTATTTACTATCACAGTAAAACCTCAGTAAATTTAGACATTTATTACAGATGTCATTAATATCAGTTGTTATTTAGGGAGCAACCAAAGTCTGTAAGTAGAAGACAACATACTGGTTTTTCCAAAGCCGTTAAGCTCAGTGCTGAATCCTTTGGGGTAGACCGCCACAACGGTGACAGAATATTCTGTGTCAGGCGTCAGTTTGGGAAGCAGGACAGTATTCTTCTTCCCTCCAACCTGAGTCTAGTTAGCCAAAAATAAGTGTTAGCTTCCTTGGCTTTGTCTTGTTAAAAAAAATATAATAATAACTCTTAAATCAGTCACAAGTTAAGTGAATCCTACAGAAGGTGATTGTGCTGAATGTAGATATGCCCCCCCCCCCCACAAAAAAAAAGAACACAC
>NW_018127974.1:1663377-1663549 GCF_001952655.1 Monopterus albus | reverse complement strand
TAGCCAGGTTTGTGAACACAACAGCGTTGTGCAGATACCTGCCCTCAAAAGTATCATGGGAAACAAAGTTAGTTGAAACATTTAGCATTCTTTAAAGAAGATACAGCTTATCGTTGTGGCTACCAGTCTGCCATCTTGTCTATGAACGTGTGCAAAAGCGCCATTAACACTC
>NW_018127974.1:1660409-1663367 GCF_001952655.1 Monopterus albus | reverse complement strand
TAAAGTGAGACAGTGTGCTGCCGTATTCAAAAAACTGATTATGAGATCTGACCTAGAATAAACTATAAATAATGCAATACCAGTGGCAGATGTTAAGCTACACTTGTACTGCTCGAAGGCAAAGTTGCTTTGGAGGGAAAAACAAATTTGCTGGCTGGGTTACCACAGTTTGTCTTGCGAAGTAATATTTGACAGAAATCCAGTGAAGAAGACATTTTAAAACCTAATACTGCTCATAATCACTAACAAATGGAATGCAGATAGGCAAACGCACAGTGTGACCATTTATCAAATTAGCATTGTTGAGAATCATTCCAAGAAAAATGAAAGCATTTTTTTACTAATATTGTTGTACACTCTTCCTGTTCCTGCATTTGCATGTAGTGTTTCCCAGCCCAAAAAACCAGTGGAGTTATTTCACCTACGACAGCAGCTCTCCTTTTGAAAAATGTTTATTAAAATTTCAATATGATTTGGATGCTTAGAGACTGTCAACATGAGAAACAAAAGTGCCCTGTAAATTTATACTACACTGATTTTAAATATATGAGAATATTTTAATATTATGGACACGCTTTATATTGTGTATATGGTGTGTTGGTCCGTTGTATTACTTACAGTCTGGCTCCTGCCTCCAGATGTGGGGACATAAGTGACCCTGTAGCTCTGGACACGACCTGGAGCTGGATTCCACCTGGCATTCAGAGTGGTGGTAGTTTCGTTGTACACAACCAAATTGGTGGGAGGTGCATGTGGTACTAGAAAATACATGCAGACGCACACATATCCCAATTACCACTATGTCAATATGTCTGTCTGTTACAGTATACGGTAGTGTATGCAGTAAGATCACGTTTCCCATGGATTTCCTTAAAACTTTCTTTTAAAGACAGTGTCCTTGATACTTTGGTCATCTTATGTTCAGATGTCTATTCTTAGTCTCGAATGAGTCATTTGTCCTCAAAATGTCAGTTAATTTATGTATAGATAATGCACTTTCTTAATTTTATGGTAGCACAAAGAATGTCTGATGATTTGTATCAAGGACTGCAGCTTTAAAGAAGAAAGACAATCCTCTTGTGGGATTGGTCTTTACTGAAGCAGGGATGGACTCTGCTGAACAGCAATGGATTGATGAAAAGATGACAATGGATGGACTGAAAAATGCATGGATGACTGTGATGAATAGATGGATGGATGAATACATGGTGGATGATGGAATGTGCTTTCAAAAACAAGGACCGAAATCCCTGTTTTCAAGGACATGCATAGCTGAAGTCCATCTTCAGCCATTTATTTTGACAGGTAAGAATATACTCATAAACAGGCTTAGAATGATTGGCATATACAACGAGACAAGGACAGACAAACACATAACACCAGATGTGTCAGCTGCAGCACCACTGGAGCAGTGGATGGGTTAAGGGCCTTGTTGGATGATGAAATGATTGTTGTCCAAAGAACAACAGCGCTGATGACTGGTTGAAATAATAAAACATGCTTTCATCACTTAAAAAATAAAGCATCCTCTTGCTTTGCCACAAAAATACTTACCTGGGGTACCACCATGTCTGGACACTACAGAGGCAGAAATAGAAAGGTATAATGGGCATACCCATCACATATTATTTTACAAATTTCCAAAACCAAAAGGCTGGTTCTCGCCTTTGGTTACAATCTAACAAAGTGTCTGTCAAGCAACCTAAGGAAACATTGTTAACAGATGTTATTGCTAAACTGCCATCACGGAGCCACTGGGGTGTGCATCTTACATGTCCTCTCAGTGCCCATCAGGTCCTCGCTCTCTGATTCATCTGGGTAGATCGCAGTGATAGACACATCATAGGGCGTGTCTGGCTCCAAGTCCTCCAGGAACTGGGTTGTCTCATCATTGTTCAGAATGGCCTGATGAAGAAAACAGCATGTGGGAAGGTGTCTGACTAACATTTTAGCCAAAAACAACCAAAGACAGGGAGCACAAGGTCCATATTAAAGTGATTATAATTAGATTTACATTCAAGTCTGTTTTTTAGATGTACTGACTGCTTTCACTGGAGGTGTTTTCCAAAGCACTGCCAAAGAGCTTTCTGTGGGCCTCGTCAAGGAATACCTACATGATTTATTAGAAGTGTAAACATCTCAAACAGCTGCTTTTCTCTTACATATTTGAAGTTGGGCTCTCCGTGCTTAGCCCAGCCAAAGCGATACAAAGCAACATCGGGGGCTCCGTGCTCCCAAGTGGCTCTGAAGCTGTTCTCGGTAATTTCAGAGAATCTGAGGTTCTTTGGGGCAGGAACCACATCTACAGAGTAGAGGGAGAGAAGGTAGTTGGGATACCTGTCTCAGTGAGAAGCAGACAAACAGTGCCAGTGCTATCAAAATAATGATTTTCATTCTTACCAGTGGTTGCTACTCCCAGCATTGGTTGTGCGGGTCCAGCGTCATAGACCGGAGTAACAGCCAGGGCATACTCAGTCTGAGAGATCAGGTTGTCCAGCTGCCTGGTGGTCACACTTCCTCCCACTTCCAGCTGCAGAACAATCAAACATGGAATAAATAATGCAAATATTTGAGCATAAGAAGAACTTCTCCTGCAGCCAAGTTTTGCCAAGTCTTATAAAACCTTAATTCTATTCTCAGTGTGTTTCCAGTAACACTAGCAACATGCACCTAATAAGAGTAGTTGGTCGCTGTGGCTCGAGAGCTCCCACAATGGGACATGCTACTGTAATGTATTTGTCCATTCTCCACTACCAAAACCACCCCTTTAACAGCAGGGGATCTAAGCTTACCTCTTTAGCTTCTCCGTTTTCAGGCTTATAGGTGATCAGGTACTTGCGAACAGGACCCGGAGCAGCATCCCAGATAAGCCTCATGGTGCTGTGGGTGATATCACGAACCCTCAGTTCGCCTACAGGTGGCAGGGGCACTGAACAGGGGACAGAAGGTAAGCAGGAA
>NW_018127974.1:1645521-1660368 GCF_001952655.1 Monopterus albus | reverse complement strand
GTAGCTCCAGAATGTCAGGTATCACCGATAAACAAAAAGAAATAGCAGCTTCTTTAAATCAACACTGTCTTACTGAAATGAACTAATGATTCATTGACTACATACGGGTGACACCCTGCTTGGTCAGCGGGTCACTAGCTGATTCTCCATGCAGGGCAAAGAGGGACAGTGTGTAAGCCGTGTTGGGGAGTAGGTTCACCAGCTGGACATCAGTTGTATCTTTCCCCACTCTCATCTGTAAGGAAACCAGACCAAACAACATACATTTAGAGGTGAAATAGAAGATTGGGGGGGTCCTCAGTGGCATTGATAGAAAAATATAGAAACAATGCTCTTTTGCGGCACATCCGCTGGATGCCGTTTTGACCCACTGGGTTTGACATCTCATGATGTTGGCAGAGTGAGCACAGTGTTCACCTACTCTTGTGTGAATAACAATGCTCCTCTGTATTTTCCTTTCTTGCCTTGTTTGTTGAATGGTTGAGGCAAACACTGGTGGCTTTGTAAAATGTTATTTCAGAGAGTGACATCTGTATTTTGTCAAAAACTGCTGACACTTGGTTGACGTCACTTCGGGTAGAATGTGTTTACATATGTTTGGTACACATGAGTGTGTGCAGACATACATTTTTTCCTCATCAAAGTCTGTGATATCCACAGGGGACTGGCTGTATGCCCTTTTGTTCAGTCACTCTCCGCTGGCTCTTACCTCCTCCTCAACGGTGGGTTGTGTGGCATTGATTGCGCTGTAGAGCAGCATGTAGCCAGTAGCTCCATCCGCCTTCCTCCATCGCACCCGCATGGTAGTGGACTGCTCATCATAAATGTCCATCATCCTAACGGCACTCAAGGGCACTGGATAACCAGCCAGCAACATCAAAGACAACAATCAGCAAATATACACAGACATTCGCATTATTCTCTTTCATTTGTTTGTTTGTTTCAGAGAGACTTTCTCAGACTTGTGTGGGCTGCCAATGTGCAACAATCAGTGCTGTTTTAGAACTGCTTTAATAGATACTAAACAATGGTATTAAATCTGTGCTATTCTAGAGAATGCTAATAACACTTCAATAAACAGCATTTTAAAGGAAACAAAGAAAGAAATGAAATTGCACTTTACCCCAAAATTTGCATCTAAATGAGATTTACTATTGCTATATTTTTGCAACCGCATATGGTTTTATAAAAAAAGATATATATGTATATACTACCTTTTAACATTTGATTAATGGAGACCACACAGGAATCGCAGTCACTCACTGTAGTAAATATGTATTATGCAACTGAGCCAGAGAGTTTCAGTGTTGCTGGCTGACTCAGAGGGAAGCTGCTATCCAAAAAAAGTAAAGGTTTTTTCCTAAAGTAGGAAAGTCTATGATTGAGAGCATGTCTCTTTAATCCAGTTCAACATAATTTAGTCACATCAGTGATCAGAGAGCATTCGGCCAATTTTAGTTAAATAGTATAGTAATTAGGCAGCTTACAGTCCCATTCTCCATGTTTTTCTGCCATACAATTATACACCTTAAATCACATGACACAGACCTGGACGTGAGCCAAAACCCTAGAAAAAGAAGACATACACGTGGTCTCGCTTCCTTTGAGAGGCTCGCTGCTCTCCTCTCCCACCACGGAGTAGACGCTGACCAGGTACTCTGTCAGAGGGTCGAGTTTCTGGAGTACCACTGTGGTCTCTTCACCATCCACCAACACCTAATAACACAGGGAATAGTTTAGATCACAGATCACAGCTAATGTAATAATCTGTAGGATTCTTATATTATTCTGTAATGTCTTAGGCTCACAGCTTTTACTCATGACCTTTGATGAAGTTTGAATGTCTGTAGATATATTATCCAAACATTATGTATACATATGTTTGATTATCCTTATTATAAGTGCAAATACATGTGAAAGAGAGATTAAGTTTTTGCTGGTAATCAGTTTAGCAGCAAAACAATCAAAAAGCTCTATTTGCTGGATTTATTTGAGCATATGTTAAAGCATTCCAATCAAAACCAGAAAACCCTCAGACAAATTTTTTGCTGGCCTGAAACTAAGCATGTGCTTTAAACAATAATAAAACCTCATCCACTATGGTCACTATTAAACAAAACCAGGAGAGCTGAACAAAAACAAACATGTAATTGGATTCAGACACAAAGATAGCATCTATTCCACACACTGTGGAGCCAAGACCCTGCTGGCCAATAGAGATATCACTCATGAAATCATTATGTGTTTTCTAATCCTCTAAACTGAACGTCATGTGTTTGTGTTTCCTTGCCCTGTGCCAAACTCATGTAATCAGACACCAAACAGGCGGGAGGCCAAAACAAACAGAAGGCTGGAAATAGAGCTTTGAGCCCATTAGTAACAGAAACAGGGGGTCAGGACACCATTAAGCCATTATCCACTGAACACCCACACTTACTGCCATATTTTGGTGAGATTGAATTAGTGGCAGTCGAGAGTGTTTTTGGTGTTGTAATCCATTATGGTAAGTATACCTGCTGAGGCTGTCCTGTCAAAGTCATGTACACAACACGGTACTTTTCCACTGGGTCATCAGGGGGGGTCCAGGTGGCTCTGAAGGACTGGTGAGTCACATCTGATGTCACCAGATTAGTAGGAGCATCAGGTAGACGTCCTATGAAATGAAAGAGCAGAAAGACAGAAAGTGCAATATGAGCCAACACTATGCATTCTCATGCAAAAGTGCTGTATGCCTGACCTTTAATGAGTCTAATCACTGATTTAGACTTAATTACATTTGCTTTGAAAGGTAAACAAAACACATCACCTTGCATTCTCATAAACTAGTTTCATAGTTTCAAAAGTTTTATATAAAAAAGAAAAACCAGAAGTGGCAACAAGTAAAAACATATTTATTTTGGAGCAAGTCCTAAAGAGAACCTTGTTTACGCCACAGTACTACTGAGACTCTAAAACCTTGCCAAGAAGTTCCTCTACAGTACCCAGTAACACCAGTTTAATTTCCTATTCAGACATGTAATTGTTGTAGAGTGATATAGATTCATATATACCTCCTGCCTTGACACTATTACAGAGGTTGTCAGTAAGACTGTCCACAATGTCCAGTAGGAAGGAGAAGTCAGCCACGTTGTACATATGAATTTCATCCGGATCAGAGGCAATGGCCCTCAGCTCATTCTCATCAGCATTCTTCACACCTGAACAACAAAGGTTAAGCCAATAATCATTTGTAGTTTGGGAATTTACTTCATACTGACTGCAATGGTGGAAGTCAAGAGTAAACTTTACTTACCGATGGTATAGATCTCAATGCCCTGATCCCGCAAGTTTCGAGAGTATACATCGACATCATCCTGGGACTTGCCATCAGTGATCAAAACAGCGATCTTTCGAGCATTGGGTCGCATTCCAACATTCTCTTTGAAATTATTCTGGAGGATGTAGTTCAAAGCCATACCTGCAATCAAGATATCAATGTGCATTCATCACCCAGATTTCACTATGAGTCAAAAGAGCACAGACAGAACTGGTAAAATTTCAGATCTCCAGCATTATCATTGGCAAAACTTTAAAGAAATAGATTGAAATACCAGTCAAGGTGTTTCCTCCTTTGTAGGGCAAACCAGCCACAGCTTCCAAGAGTGACTTTCGGGTTCTATGAGTATGCAAGTGCCATTCAGTTTTGGGGTCTCCACTGTATTGAGCAAGACCTGAAAACACCGCACCAGTTAGACAAAATAAAAAGACCAATTTTGTATTAATAATAATAATCAGTTGAGCTGTAGACCCACCAATCTGGACTCTCTCTGGACCAATGTCAAAGACTCCCACCATCTGGGTGATGAAGGCACGAATGGTCTTGAAGTTAAGACGTCCAATGCTCCAGGAGCCATCCACCAGCAGCACGATGTCGGCCTGTGCATTAGTCTTACACGCCACGTCTGAGAGGGCAGAAGTTAATGTGTTATATTTGGATGAAGGTGAAACTTTAAAATGAGAAGTTATTTTGACACATACATAAACTGGTGTGTATGATGAATTGTAATGATGTAGAGGGTGTTCAAAGAAATGTGTGTAAAAGGAAAGATGGAAAGAAAAGTTCATGGCATTCAAAGACATCAAAACAATTTCCAGAATACTAAACAAACATCTCCACAAATAATCAGCAAAGTATTCCCTCTTTACTTCTTTCTTTTTTGAGGTGTTTTAATCAAAAAACTTTGATTTTTCCAGGTGCTGTAATTATTATCTTCTTGTGTTGTGGCTTGTCAAGACTCCAGATCCGGGATCCAGAGTTAGTCCCAGGGGGCACGTCAGGAGAATACAGCCTTACTGGCCCATGACATATCAAAGACCTTCAATGGAGAAATTACTGTGTGCTCCTGAGCAGCAAGGTAATATTCAGATCCAAACAGCTGTGTGAAGACAAGGAAGGCATCTGATCCTTGGCACCTAAAGGAAGGCTGCAGATGTGTAACGGAGATAGGCAGATGTTGCACTAACTGCCACTGTCTGCAACTAAAAACAGGTTACATATTTGATTTACAGATTGGTTTGCACACACAGAAAAGCCCAAACCCAACCCCCATAACATGCAGCAAGTTGGTCTATTACAGATCTGTCACAGATACTATAAAACTGTTTACTAACAATTGACTAGGATGAAATGCAAACAGGAAGCTGTGGTCCTTGCGCTCCAGAGGCATGTTCAGAACTAATATGGAGTCAGTCCATGGTACAAGTGGAGTGGGATTCCCAGAGCTTTTACTTCCTCATTTGGAGCTGCAGCCTGTCACTGATTCTGCATCTGCCTCCTTTTTAGGCCTGGGCCTGCACTTGAGCAGGCAAACTGGCCTCCCCAGTTCCCTCCAGTGAATACCACAATCTCCCTCTTCTCAGACTCAATGCCTGCCTTGCTCTGACTCACAAAGTAGTAAACCAGTTGATGTCTACCAACAAATTATACACATATGGCTCAACTCTACACTCGCTGTACTAGAAATAAAAAGTGGGAGTCCAAAGGGACACAATGAAAAAACAGGAAAAGGGCAGACAAATGGGCTTGTACTATTTATTTCACTAGACTTTGAAGGGAGGCATTTAGAGAAACTGTTTAGCTTTTATGGGGCGTGGGTTTTATGTGTATTTCCCTGAGCTAAAGTGATACAATCTCCACTGTCTGAGTTTTACTGTCCAGAGACATAACAAACTGGCAACACCGCCTTAAAGATGACAACGGGTGTAATAACAGAACAACGGAAACCATTTCAGCTGTTCGTGTAATAACAGAACAACGGAAACCATTCAGCTGTCCTAGATAGTTTTGGTATACAGAATGTTTTCTCTGTTATTTCTTTGTTTTTATAGTACCTATTATCCTTTATATGTGAGTTTTATAGGAGAATATTAGACAGCTTTACCTGGTGCATTTAAAGGTACATCAGGTCCATCAGAAAGAGTGGTTTTCTCCTCTCCAGCCAATGGCATACTCTCTCCTCCATCAAACATACCAGACACATTCACTGCATATTTAGTAGCAGCTCTGACAACAAAAACAAACAAAAAAAGTTAATGAATTTCTGAATTCTTTACATGATATTCTAGAGAATATTCTTCAAAGTTAAGAATATGAGAATGAAAATCAGAAATCGGCCTGAAGACACACCTGAGCTCCTCTAGCACCACAGTATTGTCATAGGGGCCAACCTGAAGCTCTCCCTGGTCAATGTCATCCCCTACAGGGTGGAAAGTGACTTTGTAACCCCTAACATCACCAGGAGCAGGGTCCCAGGTTACACGGAAACTACTCCTGGTAGGCTCTGATGTTTGGAGGTTTCTAGGACCTTTGAAAGGTGACACTGGACAAGACAGAAATGCAGAGATTGAGAATATGGGACAGAACTGCATGGTTAAACATTCAAAACAACATTTTTAACTACTATATAATGAAGCGAACTGCATGGTTAAACATTCAAAACAAAATTTTTAACTACTATATAATGAAGATGAAGAACAAATACATGAATTTATTGTGATATTGCTTTAGTCATTTAGGTGCTTATGTTGCTTATGGGGATGTGGGTGAGTGTGTAATTGATAATCAAATTTGCCTAAACTTGGCAGAAAGAGCGACATTTGTAGTGTGGTGATGATAGGCCAACGTACGTGTGGTTCCTACTCCTTGCCTTACTTTGCCTTCTCCGACACGGTAAACGGGCACAACAGTGATGTCATAGGTAGTGAGGGGAGTAAGACGTCTCAGCACGGTGGAGGTAGTGTCACCGGGCACCTTGGCTGCTAGCTGGCGCCCTCCTATCTGGGGTTTGTAGGTAACGCGGTAGTTGACCACGTTTCCAGGCGCTGGTTGCCATGTCACCTTCATGCTCTTCTCTGTCTCATCTGAGACAACAATGGCTCTGCCAGCGGCTGAGACTGCAAGGAGGGAAAAAAGGAGCAAAGGTTAAAAAAGGATAAATGATGAATGGATGGTCTGAAGTGAAATATAGACTTTGGGCCTTGTTCAGATGGGAATCTGCACTAAATGTGTTCTTAATGACCTAAGTTTTCAATATACTGTTGGAAATGCGAGCAGCATGGCTTTCCTGCTGGTAAGTAAACTAAACAGTAACATGCTTGGCTACCTTACATCCTTTCATGCAGGTATCTGCTCATTTTCCACATGTATGTGATTACAAACCCACTTAAATATTTCAGATTTTTAACAATTATACATTAAAGAGGCCCGGATTTACATGATTAATTGTGTTTAGTTGATAGGTTTGGAAGCCAGGCCCAGATGTCTTGTGATTTTGAGCAAACCAAGAGTTCCCAGTTTTCTGTTGGAGCAGGAAAAGAGAGTATGAATTGTCAGAGGCTTCAAAATGAGCCGAGGAAAATATTCAAGATGCTCTACTTCAGAGGGTGGACTTTTACCAGTGGAAAAAAGCAGCACACTCAAGTTTGCCATATGTGGCTCAGCCCAGGACTTGTGATTTGTGTAGAGCGTAAGAAAAGTGAGCAAGACATAGTGTGTGCACAGTGAAGGGACGAGTATACAATACAAAGCTGCATCGTGGTTGTGTTTAGTGTCACCCTTCTTGTTTACCAGAATCAATAAGCAAATGGTGGTTGGAAATATTTTTCCTTGGGCACATTCCATTTCACAGACTGGTGGTCAAATTCCTTCCCAACTGGTGTGAGTTTCTGCTCAGTGTGCTTTTCTTGCCCAAGTAGGAGTGTAATCTAACAAGGGAAGGGCCAGTATTGTTCATTGTCTCCCATTAAAACTGGGTGCAGGTGTGGTGGATAATACATCATCTATGTACATGCATATAACACACACACAGTTTTAATGATGTGCACTGTAATGGACTGTATTTTCTTGCCAGTGAAAAGCTGGCATAGCTTCAAAAGCTTTTAGCAATTTTTCTTGGGGACAGGTCTATTTTTCTGGGCATTAATGTGTTTGGCACTTTCCTGCCATGAATGAATGTGCTTACACTAAGGTGGGAGGAGAGGCACCACTGAGGCCATGTATATGCTGACTAGGCAGCACAGTACAATTTCATTTGGACCCAAAATTACATTTGTGTTAAAATGTGCTCAGACCATTCCACCCTTTATTGCATATGTAGGGTCATTACAATTTTCCTAACAAGTCTAAGCTAGGAAGCACAAGAACAGGTACTCAGATGTATTTAATAAGTAAATAAATGTGTGTGTCTGAATTACCATGAGCACTCATTCAAATTCAAACACCTTATCTCTTTGTAGTTTTTTATGATTTCTCTCCAATTATTGGTCCAAAACATGTCATTCAAACTTTTTTAGCTTGTTAGACCCTCCCCCAGAGATGAAGCCAGCAATCATGCCTGTGTGTGCTAATACCACAGCAAGTGCACAAGTTTAAGCATAACAAAGCTGTAAATGTGGACTAGTGAGTAGATGAGTCTCCATGTCTGGCGTGATGACAGTTAATGTCGCCGGCAGCCTCTGCAGTCTCATTTAGCTACTTGTTACAAGCAGCCTTTTTTGAGATACATAAAAGCTTTAAAAGCCACAAGGGGGGTATTTACTGGCATATTTTATGTCAGTACAAAATGTGAAAATGATGTGACCTTGTGTTAACCACAGGTCTTATTTCAATCATCTAACCAAAAACCCATTCAAAAAACCCACTGACATCAGGGCGAGGGAACCAGAAGTGCAGAAATGCTGACTCAGTTCCAGATTTTAGGACTCACTACTAAATCACTCTATACCAAGAGCTGGGATAAGATCTCATAGCACAACAGAATGATGATAGAGCTCTGTTTCCACATACCATCTAAAAATGGCACTCCAAACTGTTTGGACATCCCTTTGTGTTCCATGGCTTTTGTTCTTTTATTTTCATGGAGTTACATCACATATACCATGCCTCACACTTTCTACTGTATGTGACCCCAAACCAGGACATCCAGATGCTAAAATAAAAATAAAAGTGCAGAAGAGGAAAGAAAGATAGGCGGAAAGCATAATAAAAATGCCAAGAAAAGAAAAAACAAAGGGCAAAAGGTGCAGCTGTAAAAAGTGAAAAAAAGCAGAAAAGTAAAAGGAAAAATGAATAGGTTTACAGTGGAAGAGTTAAAGCAGCCAAAGTAACTTACCATCTGTGGTTTCCTCTCCAACCAACGGCTGGCCTTCTCCATGGCCATAGACAGCAAAGACAGAGACCTGATAACGTGTCTCTGGGGTGAGACCCTCCAGAACTGTGTCTGTGGTGTCACCTGGTATTGCCTTTTCCCCAGTGTCTTCACTGAACAGAGACTTCCACCTGACCCGGTAGTGACGAACATTACCCGGGGCCGCAGTCCAAGACACAGCAAAACTGGTATCTGTGACATCTCTGGTTACCAAGTCTCTGGGTGAACCAAGCTCTGTGGAGAAATCAAAAGAGCTTCAGAAACAGTGGGAGAGATATTACACCGGCCTGCATGCAATGGATATGGCAATAGAAAAGAAAGCAGTGCTACAGTTTAACCTTTGTTTTCCTAAACAAAATTCCACAGGAATGTCTTAGCTTTGATTCACTAAGATGGAGATGTTAGTACAATGGAACAGAATTGCTTCAGGGAGCTTCAGCCCAGTGATGACTTTGTCCAGGTGGTGTTGATTTCAAATGCGCACATACAGAGGCTTGAGGAAGTGAGCGAGACACAAAATGGACAAAACTAACACTCACCCTCCAAAAAAATCATCTCATCTTTCTCTGCTTTATCCTTTCAGGATCTGTTTGAACAGCTCTATTTTCTTCATTCATGATCAGAGTCTGCTGGAAAAATCTCTGCAAAACTAATCTTACACCTTACATCTCAGCGCCGCTCCCAGCAGCACTTTTACTTTCCATCGTAACAGTGGAAACCTGATCCACAAAAGTATGTTTTCTACAATTTGCAGATGCTGTGTTCTCCCTTCTGTTCCTTCCCTCACTTTTCCTGGGAGACCATCTTGAAAGGAGAAAGGCACAAGAAAAGCGGGGCGGGAATGTAGTGGTGGTGTTTCGCAATGAGCAGACAGCACATGTCCATGTTGAGAACATCTCTCAACACTCTGGTCTCGCTGCTGTATAGACGAGCTGTATCTGCTACACATAACCTCCACAACCTCTGGGTTCCACATCCTCATTCAAGGCTAGAACGGAGCAGCTGGGCAGTGTCTCTCTCAAACGTCATTCATCAAACCTCACCAAATGAGATTTAATTAAAAACAAACACACATGCACACAAAAAAGCCAGTCACAAGGAATGAGAATGCAACACAATTTACCACAAGTGCCATGCCCGATCATTTGTAAATGCTAAGTAACCACACAGCAAATATGGCAGTACTGTGTCTATCTGTCAGCCTATGACTCCTCCTCAGCATCAGTCCAATGCAGATGAACTGGAAGCTGATGTGAAATAAAAAATAAAACAACAGCAGCGGCCATGCTTGTCAGGCAGATTGATCTGAGAGCAGTAGCTGGATATGAAGAGTAATGGGCATGACCACACACTAATCAATAATTCAGGATTTTGCAGGAAAATAGTGTGGGCCATTTGTAAATAGTACCAAATCATTCCATCAATAAGGTTCTGCCAAGCAAAAAGAACAGATGAAATTGACTGACTTCTCTGAATGTTTGCATATTATTATTAATTTATATGCACTGCACATGTATCCTCCTTATCTTAGTTTCATTCTCAACCACAGAAAAAGCATCTCACTTTTCAAGGCTATACCCTCAGATTAAGACCTTGGACAAGGCAGATCACAAACTCCCATTAAAGCCTCGCCCATGTCTCTTGAAAACCACACATGACACAACTGAAGATCATCTAAAAGAATCCCTGCAGGGCATGTGCTGACATAACCTTCACATCTGCAGCCAAAAGACATCTGAAGCTTGAAAATATTAATGACTGCTTGTGAAAAAACCTCAGTGCCAGCAGGCAGGGGAAATGCATTGAAAGCATTACCAGCTCATGCTCTGCAAATTAATTAAATTAATGATTTGATATGCATTTAAGATTTCCCACTCCTCTAGGCCACTGTATAGCTTTGCACAGAACCTGCATATTGTATTTCAGTCAAAAGAAAAAAATTACAGCCAAGAATATAAAAGAACCAAGAAGACTTTCACTGAGCATGTTTATCCTGTAAACTTCCATATAATCACACATTTCTTCAAAAAGCTCTATCTCTTCACTTACTTTATTGCTTTTGATGTACCATTTTTTCCTACTTATTCTCGCTGTACCATTTTTTCCTACTGATTCCCGCTCTTTCGCTGCCTCTGCCTGCCCTTTGCCCCACCCTGGAGGAAGATGAACAGACAGCTCTTCCTGAGACCAGACAGACAGCTCACACAGCTTTCAAGGTCCTCTTACGTAACACCCTCCACATTCTGGATAAAACTCCCTCTGTGTTTGTGTGTGCGAGCCATATGTGGGACATGTATCTAAGCATTCCCTGTGACACCCTCTCTGCCCTCCTGAGTCATTTCAGGATGTTATAATTCTGTCCTACTCATGGCTTCTACATTAGCTACCATTCACTGTAAGCCACAAGGGATGGCTTTGTGCACGCCACTCTCTACCAGTTCTCGCTTACAGTGACTTCACAGAGAGGGTCACTCAAAGTGAGTGGCACTCAGAACAATTAAATCAGTGTTGAGACATGATGACGTTATGACAGCTTAATAAAGATTGCTAAACAAAGTACTTTGTCATGGAGCTTTTTTCCTGCGGGGGTGTGTGGCTGATGACAGCACAGATTTGACCAGTGAAAAGTAACTCTATAATCAAATGCAAGCCTTTTGTTCAGTGTGGGAAAATGGAAAAACAAACAAAAAAAAAACAAAGAAAAAAAGGAAAAAACCCACAAAACTAAATAAAAAAAAACTTTCTTTTAAAGTCTAGTGCTTATCAAAATGTAAACAAGATCCATTATAGTAGTTGCAAAAAATCTATTAATTTCTAAAGGACACGGTATGAGCCAAAGTGCTTTTACAGGTAGGTAACCTAGTGTGCAGGAACTCACCTGGCCAAATGACCACACTATTGCCAGAAATGTTAGAAAGTAGTATTAAAGAGCAAAAACTTCACTCTTTCTATTATGATGAATTGAATACTGTAGCTTTGATGTGTCTGTGGGCTCAAACTGCTTTCAGAGAACAATCCAGTTAACGGTGAACTCAACTTGAACATGATTAAAGACAGCCACGTGGCTGTTTTCAGCTTGGCACGTAAAAGTTGTCATAGTCCCAGTGTACAATAGTCACTGCCTAATCTTTAAGGGCCACAAATAACAATAAATAAAGAGGATCCAGGACTCAAATTATTTATGAATGCTCTACCCTTTCATTGTCATTTTGACCAAACCAACAATGCATCTAATCTGACAAATATTGTTTATCTTTAAATAGATGATTTGCACATCACTGTTTTCAGTTTTAATTTTGATTTTACATATCATCCCAACTTGTTCTGATTTTGGGTTGTATTTTAATGCCCTTGAATACATAGTTTACTGATTTTGAAGCCACAAGTGGAATTAACTAAAATATAAAGACATTCTCCTCTGTGGGCTACAGAAACCTGGTTGGTATCAGCAGAAATTATGTACAGGTATTGTAGAGCAATACAGGATTTGAGGGTCATTATAAAATAGTCATCATATGTCTTGTGTACCATTGTAAAGCAATAAATCATAAGGTGCTAAGCAGGCATATGCCTGTCAAAGTCTGTTTCAAGCCATTACACGTTTCTCAGTTTACAAGCAACCCCCGCCCTAACCATGGCCCATATATTCAACCAACTAAAGGCACAACTTCCTCAATTCTGATGTCATCGCCTGTGAGCAATAACAGATGCTACCCTCTTAGAGGGGCTCAAGCGGAGGCAAGCAAAGTAATATCAGGTTTCTTGTCTCTTGGAAAGAAACTGAACAGAATAATACATGTCTTCTCAGCAGTCTTCACTTACTGAATCCACAACTACAAAGCATGCTTCATATTTATGTCACACACAGACTTAGACAACGGCAATGTGACATCCTTCCTTACCTTCTAAGGTGGTTCCTGTGCCCAAAAGAGGATCGCCCAAACCAGAGGAATAGCGAGCAGAAACAAACAGCTCATATTCAGTGGCTGGTTGGAGATTCTTCAGAACAGCCTGGGTAGTATCGCCATTGACGAATATCTCCTTCCTCTCACCACCCTCAGCAGGTTTGAAGGCAATGTGGTACTGAAGGACATTTCCTGGGGCAGCCTGCCATTCCAGTTTCATTGTAGATATGGTCTCATCAAACACACGGAGGTCACGAGGGGAGCCCCGTACTAAAAGCAAACAAAAATGGATCAGACACAAATTCATATTCAGTGCACAGAAACCAAATTTCACATACGTAGCTGTTTTCAATTTGCTGTTGACAAATTACTTCCTAAAGACGGGTAGCTCTTCTGACTCACATTCCTTAGTGGTACCATCCACTTCCATCTTTTTCCCTATGCCTGTTGCGTACTCAGCAGACACAGACACACGATAAGTGGTAATGGGAAAAAGGTTGTGAAGAACTATGGTAGTCTCTGGTCCAGTGGTCTGGGTCTCCAATGTCTCTCCAGCACCACTCAATGGAACGTAGGTCAGGCGATACCTGATCACCGAACCCGGAGCAGATTGCCATGACACCCTAAAACTGTTTGTTGTCTCCTCTGAAACTCGTAGGTTTCGTACAGTCCCTTGCTCTGAAAATGAAAGATTATCATAGATGCTAAATATTCTCCTTTTGATGATGTAAGTACTATTAGGTCAGGTCCAGTTAAACCTGTCTTACCTTCAAGAGTGGTCTCTTCACCAGTCAACGGGAAACTGTCTCCTTTATCATACTGAGCAAAGACATTAACTTCGTAGGTGGTTAAGGGATAAAGGTGGGGCAAAACGGCTGTGGTGGTATCGCCAGGCACTGCCAGGGAAATGTAGTCTCCGGTGACATCTTCGGCCTTGCGGAAACGCACCAGATAAGACAAGACATCGGTGGCAGATGCTGTCCAGGTGGCACGGAAACTTCTGGAGGTAATCTCAGAGAACCGCAAGTCTCTGGGTGGAAGCAGACCTGAAAATCAAAAATTATTTGTTGATCATATCTGTCAGTAAAAGGCAATGTATTTCCCTAACCATGTAGAGTCATTAACTGGTACTGCCATGATCACATTTTACTGTAAAAGTGGGGTTTATGGGGTAACAGTATCTCTATTTTATTTCTTTCACTGTCTGACCATTGCATGACCATGGGCATTATCCTCAATTTCTGGCAGCAATTAAATGTAAAGCAGTGGAACTTTGTTCAGCTAACACTGTATTAAATGAATTTGCAAAGCATGGAATGCTATATCCAGTAACTGTTGTATGTTTTGGGACTACAGGCTTCAGTATCAAAAAGCTTAGTGTGTAAAGTGATGTCATTTTAGGTCACATCGCACGTCACGTCAAGACTCACAGATCGTTTCTGTCTTAGAACCAATCCATCCTTCTGAATCAAAATATGGTCAAGTCAAAATAACATTGTTGTTCCTGTCGCTGTGCTGTTTTCAAATAGCATGTGCTAAATGGTGTGAGAGAGCTCATTCAATAAGCACATATGTGGCCTTGTGGTATGTGACAGGCTAAGTGAGATTATAAAATGTTGCCCCTGCCTTGCCCAACAGCAGTTTACACAGTATTATAATGTGTTGTTTTGCTTTTCTTGATTGCTTGGCTCCTTGTGCTCAAACCTACTTATACAGACTGGGCCAACTGACAGTCAGATGCTGGAGAGTCTAATAAGCCTAGGTAAACATGAAGATACGAACAGCTTAGCAAATGGTAGTTATCCAAAATACCCATTAAGTTAGGAGCATATTATGTGTCGACACTCCAAGTCACACTTAGTGCATCGAGATATTTTACCTTTCTTACTTACTTCTCTTTTTGATTTTGAGCAGCTCCTGTTCAATCCTTAGACAGATGGACTGAGTCAGTTCCTTGGAGATTCTCTGGAAGGCATCAAAGTCCTCCACCTCATAGACATGAGTTTCTATGGGGGTATTAGCAATGGCCTCCAGCTCAGACCTCACTGCCTCCTTCACACCAACAGCAAAGATCTCCACATCAATATCCCTCAGTCTGGTTGCTGCATCCTTAAAAAAGTCTGATGACTTTCCGTCTGTGATCAGGACCATGACACGGGGCACATTTTGCCTGGCTCCACGGGCGGGAATAAAGATCTTCTCTCTGACATAGTTCATGGCCCTGCCAGTGTTAGTGGAGCCTCCACGGTAGGGCAAGG
>NW_018127974.1:1623215-1645420 GCF_001952655.1 Monopterus albus | reverse complement strand
CAACAGTAATGTCATGGTGGGTGTTGAGGGCAAACTCAGTGTGTGCGTCGCGACTGTACTGGACCAAGCTAATTTGGACTTTGTTGGGTCCAATATCAAAGGAATTGACCAGAACCTCCAAGAAGGCACGGACTTTAGCAAAGTTTTGTAATCCAATACTGTACGAGCCATCAACCAACAGGACCACATCAGCTTGCACATCTACTCCCTGAGAACATTCTTGAAAAAAACAGAAAATGATGGGTTACTCAAATGATGAAACAGCAGGTAATCAGTGACTCTCTATATTTAACATACAAACTGACAATAGCGCATGACATATCATCTTACCTGTTAGCACCTTGACAGGCTGAGTCCTCTCCATGGCCACAGCGGGTTCACTGGGTACCAGACCTTTCAGGGCAAACAAGCTGACCTCATACTCAGTCTCAGGGGAAAGGTCACGAACATTGATGAATGTCTGAGTGGGTCCCATGTACAGCTCATGGCGTTTCATTCCAGGTAGCATGGGAACCAGGGTGAGCTTGTAGCCTGTGATATCACCCAGTGAGGCGTCCCATGTCACTCTCATGGACTTAGATGAAACATCTGTGATCTGCAGATTAGAGGCTGGCTCCACCACTGAGTACAAAAGAAAACACAGGAAATGAAAAAATGATGAACTGGGGGGGGTGACATTTAGATACATTGCTAAAAGATTTCCAGGATTATTAAGCAACAAAATGTACCCTCATATTAGCACTTTTCAAATACATCATTTGACTTACTTTCTTCTCCGCTGACCAGAGAGGTGAGCTGCTCATCAACACCGGAGCACACCTCTGAGATGATGCTTTTCTCTACCTCTTGGATCTCATCAAAGCTGGGAACATTGTACACATGTTTGTTGTAAGGTGTGGAGGCCATTTCTCTTAGCTCAGCCTCATCTGCTCCTTTGATACCTGAGAGGGAAAATGTCAAGTATAACAACATCAACTGTTATATTGTTTTAGATTTACAATATTGAATATGTTAGAAAAAATACAGCAGTACTTGACTTTTACCAAGTCACAATGAACAATCAAATGTAAATCAAATGGTTTCCAAAAAGAGGAAGTTGTTTACATGGGAGTGCACATTTCAACAAAACACAGAATAATAAATCATACCTAGGACAAATATTTCCACTCCAATGTTCCGAAGTCTTTTAGCATGCTCCTCCACTGGATCCTGGGATTTTCCATCAGTGATGATCATGGCTATTTTTGGAAAAGCTTTCCTGGATCCAGCTGCTTCCGTGAAGATATTTCTCAGCAGGTAATCTATGGCATCACCTTTAAAACAAAAATGTGCATGTATTTATGAATATTTGTCTTCCACTCTTGCATCTGTATTCTTAAATTCATCACATTATACAACTTTTAGGTAATATACAGATGTTTGCCATCACTAATAGCTATGCAAGCCCAAGCTAGCTCAAATCTACTGATTTAAACCTTTTCATCTCTGCACCTTTGCCTGTTGTGAACACCTTACCTGTCATAGTGTTTCCTCCCTTGTATGGCAGAGAGTTGATGGCTTGGAGCAGATCTGTTCTTCTGGTGTAACGAGTGAGGGGGAACTCTGTGCGGGTGTCTGTGCTGTATTGAACCACACCCACCCGAGTCTTGTCCTCACCGATGTCAAAGGCCCCTGCCAGTCCGGCAATGAAACTACGGATGTGCCTGAAGTTCTCTCTACCCACACTCCATGAGCCGTCCACCAGAAAAACCAAATCTGCTACTGCACTGACTGAACACTCTGGGAAAAGACAGGGGAGAAATACGGCAGTTAGTCAGTCGGCGACAAAACCATTTTAAAGTTATAGAATAGATTTTGATTGATCCAGATTAGTGGTTAATGATTTGTAAAACAGAAAAGCACAAACTGAATTAAATTCAACCAAATTCCAAGCCAGAAATGTGCAGCAACAGCTGGAACAATATTTTTACATTGGCCTATTTCTTCTCCTGTCTGTCTAAATAAAACCAAATCCCTGACAGTTGGATGGCTCAGAGATATGCATCACAGAAAATATCTGCTACTGCCAAACAGTGGGCTGGTATTCCAGCAGACGGAGGCAAAAATGTGACTTTATAGACTAAACATTCAGAGGTTCTACCATGCTTTCAAACCGTACAAGGTTTTAAATCATAGATGAAATTTACTGGTACATTTAAGATGGCTCTATTGAAATAACTGACAAGGCTGATGTGGCTGGGCTTTAATCCTCATTCCCCTTGGCCCCACTGACTCTAAATTATGTACCTCACATTTCATACGCCTCATTCTTAAGGCTATATTTCTTTTAAAATTCCCTGACCCAATGTTGAAAATGGTGGCATCAAAGTAGGGCTATAGGCCAACAGTTTGGGTGGGCTTGGGTGGAAAGACCTTCTGAGCATCCATCCATCCATCCATTTTCCTCCGCTTGTCCGGGACCGGGTCACGGGGGCAGCAGTCTAAGCAAAGATGCCCAGACTTCCCTCTCTCCAGACACTTCCTCCAGCTCCTCCGGGCTGCGAGGGACACGGTCGAATGCCTTCTCCAGATCCACGCAGCACATGTGGACTGGTTGGGCAAACTCCCATGAACCCTCTGCCACTCTGAAGAGGGTATAGAGCTGGTCCAGTGTTCCACGGCCAGGACGAAAACCGCATTGTTCCTCCTGGATCCGAGGTTCGACTATCGGTCGAATTCTCCTCTCCAGTACCCTGGCATAGACTTTCCCGGGGAGGCTGAGGAGTGTGATCCCCCTATAGTTGGAACACACCCTCCGGTCCCCCTTCTTAAAAAGAGGGACCACCACCCCGGTCTGCCAGTCCAGAGGCACTGTCCCCGACCGCCATGCGACGTTGCAGAGGCGTGTCAACCAAGACAGCCCAACAACATCCAGAGACTTAAGGTACCTGGGGCAGAGCCTGAGCACTTAACCATTTATGAGGGTTTAGGAGAATGGGGAAGTATGTTTCCAAACATGAGATTGGGGAAAAAGTGAGCATGTCCACCTGACAGTCACCACAGATAGGTCTCATGACAGGAGCAGGGGTCAGTTTGAAAAGGGGACATTTGATTAAGAACCAAGAGTTACAGCACTTGTTTCTTGGTAGCACAATGAATATGTCATTGCTTGTCAGCCCCTTCCTGCTCTCCCTCCAATCCATCGCAAATACTATAACAGAACCCTTCTCTTCCAACTTCAAGCCTTCCTTTCCTTTTATTTCTTCATGTGCCTACTGGTTTCAATTAAATGAACCAATGTGAGCCCTCCCAGGCTCTCCAGGATCTCTGTCTGACAGCCCTAGCAGAAAGTAAAATGTACGCCTGACCAAATTATTCCATGGGAAAAAAATATGATGACAGTCATGAGGGGAAAAAATATATTTAAAAAAATTGGAAAGTCAGCCCCGTTGAGGTTTTGGTTGAGACTACAGTAAACATACTCACTGATTGCATCTCCTGGTGGCCTTCTGACTCGTTCACTGGTGTTACTGGTCTGTACTGAAACACAGGAAACACTTGGTGAGTTAGCATCGCACATTGCCACCGCTGTCTCACTGTGTGCTTTTTCACAGTGGAAAAAAAAGCACGAAAAGCAACACTTCATAAAAGCTGGCTGACAGGATGAAAACCACATGTACACAAACACATATCTTTATGCTGCATTAGCTATAAACAGTGTGTATTTCAGAAGTCACATATGTTGATTTCTCCCTACTTTCCCACATCTCATGTGGCTAGAGGAAAACGCTACACAGTATAAGTTATATTCTTACCAAAGGGTAATATCATGACCCCTAACATATCACTAGCAGTCAAATGTTATCTATATGTTTTAGGAGGAGGTGGTCTGCCTCTCTATCTGGATGGTTTAATTTTAGGGTATACCTCAAAATGTTTTCTTGATATCACACCAGTGAATATCAGCATATATAATGAAAAAGAAGACAGAGGGTTTTCTGACAGTATTTGCAAAGACATTTCTGGATACAAGTGTATGTTTTGTGTTTATGCTCTAGCATTACATAAGGTAACATCAGCAGAGTAACACATAAAATTATTTTAACTTAACCAAGAAGTAACACTTTAAAAAAATAAAAACGTGTGCAAAAATGACTGTGCACTTCAGTTGAATGAACAGAACATTTTAAAGCATAACTTTTTCAAATCTAAATTAATCCCCTGTGTGTACTTACTGGTCAGTTGCCCAAAGATGGGAATGCTCTCTTCTGACCCATAATAGGAGTTTATGGACACTGAGTAGCTCAAGTCAGGGGTCAAGTCAGTGAGTGAGGTCTTAGTGGTGTAGGCATCAAAGGCAAGGTCTCTAGCCCATTCATCTAGGAGAGCAAAACAAGTAAATTAGATGCTGGGGTGCAGTGTTTGTGTATTTGCTGTATATATACTGGCAGGTTCAGATAACTGCTAAAATGCTGACTCCATACTGACCTGCATCTGCAACAATTTGTATTCTGAAGCCCTCTATTGGTGATGAGGGTCTTTCCCATGACATTTCCACTGTGTTCTCATTTATAATTTTAAATTTCAAGTCTGAGGGAGGTTCCACTGCAAATTAACAGATGAAATACAGTTAAATCACAAGAAATACAGGAGGTATAAATGATTGGTTATATTTATGATCAAATCAAAGTGAGGCATTTTATTGATCCCAACGACAAACACTTCATGACTGAAGTGGATTTGTTTGTTGTTGGGGATAGAGACACGGCGTTGACATCCATGTGAGGGTGATGAGTAAAGAACACGTGACAACACACACAAAAAAAAAAAATGTGAGAAGCCATTTTGGAGCAAAATGGCGTTTGTTTGAGTTACCTAACCAAGACGGCCAGAAACTCAAGCGCTGGCATACACAACATGTGCACGACTCCACGCAAACTCTACCAAAGTGCAAACACTGAGTGAACCATCTAAAACATGCTGAATGCAGTCATCACAACGCATGCCCTGACCACATACTGCCTTTCTGATGGAGCTGATCTCAGCATTATTAAAAAAAGAAAAAAATGTCCTCATTCTAAAGTTACTGATTATACAATGGAATCAAAGTTGCCATATACTGTAGCTGCTGACATAACTCTTGACAAAATTACCATATGTTATATACACATTGTATATAAACATATTTCCAAGACAAAAATTGGTTTGTTGTTTATTTAGTTAAGAGTGTTAAAACAGGTAAGTGGCATACATCCATTGCAAACCTTTAAAAAAGAATACACAATATGTCGCTGGAGACTCTTGTGTACTTTTTCATTGGCAGCACAATGCACAAGAAGGCATGACAAAACATGATTACTTGAGACACTATGAAGACTGTCCAGATATTCTATAATAGAGGAAGTGCGTATATAAAAAACAAACAAAAAAAAACATATGGTGTGACAAGACCACGCGCCTTTGCATCGAGCTGACTTGATCACAGTGTCATGCATCATGTACATGAGAAAGTTGTTTGGCTCAACAACTTTGACTGACTGGATGGTAGTTTCCATGTACAGTTGGGACCACACAGACAGAGATGACAAACATATTTTAAAATGATATTCTTTCTTACAGCTTCTAGGCTACCAGCTGTGAGATCATGTTACACAGAAGACACGTGATACTATTCAGTCCATGACGTTCACATGCATGAAACTCACGTCAGTAACAGCAACACACAAGTTGAATCAAAATGTGCAAAAATTCTTTTCTTTCTTTTTCTTTGTTAATAAAGTTACTCACTGTCATTAAATATATCATACAGTTTGAACTTTGTGATCTTTTGAATACATTCATTCATTAGTAATAAACAAATTTCACTGTATTACATGCAACTCTGCTCAAAATGTTAGTTTATTAAATGTTTAAAAATGAGTGACACAGCGAACAATGAAATGAACAGAGAAGACAAATAAAATAAAAATAAAAATTCCCAGATGTTAATGAGGTTAGCATGACGTTATTTGTACTGACTTGTAGTGCTGGTCTATTAATCCACAGTGGTACCACTCGTACCAGTCCATACAGATAGCATGCATGTGGGTGCATGCTAGCTGTGAAGCAGAATAAGAGTGCCACGGGAGGCAAGAATATCATTGTAAAATATACTTTGGATGAGGAAGCTTGGGACACACTGAATGCACAGGCAGATGACAAACAGGAGCCACCAAATACTTAGAATCTGGGATTGGAGGATGACCAACCTGGCACATCAACAAGGACCACCGATGGACCGTGTTCCCCCTGATTTCTCCACGAGTACTCATCTCCAACACCAAATGGTGAGTTGTAGGGAAGTGCATGGAGTTTGTGTGTGTGAATGGGGAGGTGGGTGGTAAGCAGTAAAATGATGGAATGTGGAGTAAAAACATGGGTCTACTACTCCTCTACTCCTGCATTTGTTAATGGCAGGCTCATATAAGCATGCCATTTCAATTTGTTACAATTTCTCTGACCACACATCCTTTGGGTTTTTAAAATATACTTAAGGAACAATGGTGGTTTGTCAAAGTATTAATCTCCGGTGTGTGATTTGGCCCTTGCAGCTGTTTTGGTTGTATGGAATCCCGTCCCATCAGTTACTACTAAAGGACACTGTCTGGCCACTGTTCTGTCAGTAACCTTAGTCTCCAGGCAGCCAGAGAGAGTCAGCGATCCTGGGCTGAGCTACTGCCAAAAGGAGAGGCGAAGAAGAGGAGGAAAGAACACCAGCTCTCCCACAGAGAGGCAGGCCAAATGCCAAAGTAATTCCGCAACATGTGCTGACATTAAACATTACTGCAGATTAACTTTCCATATGTATTGCAACTCAGGGATTTTGCAAATGCCCGCAAAAAAGCCCGAGAAAGGCTCTTTGTCTCTGTGCTGTCTGAAGATTAATTTGTTATTCTCATATTTCATCTTTCCATTCCATTTGTGGAGATATGTGAAAGTAGACGTTAGACTCCTCTCACCCACCAGTGAAACCTTCAAAGGGGAAAAAGTCAGGTTTCCATACCGTATTTCCATATAAAATTACATAGAGTCATGTCCTGGTAAAACTACTGATAGATTGTTAGCAGTCTGACAGGTTAAGTCTTGTGACAAACACAGAAAAATCATTTACTGCTACAAACATTTACACATATATAAGTAGAACATTTGAATTGGAAAGTAACAAAGTTGTTCAAGTGTGCCTCTTAAATATCATTTTAAAGTCTTGCATTTCCCTTGGATGCTTCCACTTATTAAATCTTTAACAAAAAACTACAATAATGGATACATAATGCAACATGTTAAGTACTTACAGTAATAAAAAGTATAACATGACCTTTTTATATGTTTTTACTGTTGAATTGATCATTTAAATCATTGTACTCTACATCAACTACTGTGCTATTAAGTTGTAAAATAACTGAATGACTTAAAACACAGTTTACTGACTGCTGCAACCACTGCAGAGAGATTTACACATGGTTTACAAAATCCTACTATAACTTCAACGTAATCATTATAACTATGTGATTGAACGTTTCCATAGAGGCTGTCAGTCTCATGGATTTGGGAGTCTTCCAATGTTTGCTCTGGGAAAAGTGCAGAGGCTAGCTACCATAAAACTAAAATAGACACAGCACTGCTAAAAGATTTATGTGGAAACATTCTGCAGGTGGCCAGCTGTTAAATACATTTAATTAGAAATTGGAAATGTTCAAATTTAGTGTGGCTGGTTTCTTAATCTGAATGAAAAAAATGCTCCTGAAATATTGGTTTAAACAGTTTAAACACAAGTAAACTGGATATGGATTTGAAATTCAAAGCTCATAATGTGTCTTGACAGAAAAAATCTGACAAAACACACTAAAGGTGAGGGATAAAAGTGGGACAATAATTAAAGAAGCAGTCGGTAGTCCAAAAGTCACAGAGTCAAATAGCATAGACATGAAATAAGAATAACTTTATTCAGTTTATCAGTACAGAGTTCAATGTTTCCATATGATGACTCTGACATTAAAGTAAAAGACTCATTTCTGTAGCAAAAAACAATCAACGGAGACAGTAAGTGAAAGAAGAGAAGGAGAATATGGAGAGACAGAGTGGGATAATGTATGTAAGTGTACTGAGGCCAGGTGGTTTCATTTACCTTGAGCATCTATGGATGTCAACAGGGCTGCAAGGAAGGCAGCAGTGGCCAGTGACAGCCCTAGCTTCATGTTTGGCCTTAAAGGGTCAGCAGCACATCAATCAGTCTGAAGACAAAAGGGAGACAATGTCTTGAAGCTACAGATCTATATTACAGCTCACTTTGTCAGTACAGTGTGACTAGGCACCATGTTTAAGGGACAAATGCATGTCAGAGTCCATTCGATTTAGATACAGCACAGTGGTCCCAGATGATCCCCTTTGATTCGGTTATTTTAATTCAGATTTACAGCTCCTATTATTTAGTAATTGCTCTAGGTTATGATGGCAAAAAGTGCAAGCTCCATCTAGACTCTCTTACACAATAAGCGACACACCTTGCTACCTCCTGCTAACACCCACACCCTGAGGTAGATACTGACTGATATGTAATAATGAAGGACTGAAAAACATTTTAACACATGCTACTCTGCTTTGATTTCCATATGCATAACATGGAAACACATTCCTTTCTAGCTGAGTTTTGGTGGCTGACTCTGCAGCTCACTGAGGTCTGTGGTTCTCCTTTGGTGTTTGATGTTCTTGAATGTAGCCTACAGCAACACTTCTTGATTGAGCACTATCTTGTATAAGCTTAATCACACATATGTATCATTAAAAGGCTCGTCCATGGGCTCACCTAATAGGCCATTATACACAGACAGATTGTTAATCTGTAATAATTAATGGCTCTGAAGTGGAATAACCTCATGTGAGGGGGTTACTCTTTTTACTAAGGGCTTAGTGGACCCCATCTAAACAGTGGAGTCTGGGTTCAGTTTCTGGAATCGTTACCGCAGGCTGTGCGCCCCGCCTGGTGCACAAGAAAGAAAACTGCAGCTAACGAGACGAAATCACTTTCTTGGCCCTTTGGGGCTCAACTAATCAAACTTTCGTAAATAAACATGAACCACATTAGCCAGACTACACAGACACTGCGTGGCCGTAGCTTCCAATGACTAGCCTACACACATTTCCAAATTGTATTTTAAGCCAATGAGCTTATCAGTCAACTTTCATTCAGTGACAGGGCGTCGATTCTCATTCCAAAACGATATATAAAAGGTTTTATTTGGTTTATATTATGAGCGCTCATTATAAAGCATGCATTTAAGGTACAAAGATCAAATTATTGCAAAAGTAGTCTGCAAATCTGCAACAAGGCGTCAAAATTCTACCAAATTTAGTAAAATATAAATGCTAATTTGCAATAAATTAAATACAGTGTACTCACCAATAAACTTCCCCCCCAAAAAACAAAGCCGATCAAATTAGAAGCAGCGCGCTTTGAAGCCTCCCCCTCTGGAGCTGAAGTGTCAGGAGCTGCGGCTGAGCCCCTCTCTCCCCTCGCTGCTACTGGAAGCTCCGCCAGCAGATCTCCAAGAAGGAAAAGCTCCAAGTGGGAAGACTCTTTGCACTACCGGCTACTTAACAGGGGGCAGTGCCCAACTCCCCATTTACGATCCTTCTTACGAAACTCATGCCTGTCTTTAAGACAGACCCACTATTTGGAAATGACATTTTCCTTTGGTCTAATGATTTAATAAGTTTCCAGCGCTAACGTGACTTCACAGCGGGGGGGGGGCAGGGTTGGTCAAACACCACCGAGAGGGCAAAGGCAATCCTAAATCAATGTATTTATTCATAATTTCAGATGAAATCAAAGTTCTCTTTGTAAACACAAATCTTTTGTTATTATCACATGGTTATTCTCTCTTAAAGAAAGATAAACACGTGTGATCAGATTGGCCAGTTTATTTGACAAGTTTATTTATCGTGTGTGCAGTAGAAAAGTAACTTTAAGGTGAAATATTTCATCAAAAGCCCAATGGGTCACTCACTACCACAATGAGATCCCGACC
The DNA here is from genome assembly GCF_001952655.1 of Monopterus albus. Lineage (NCBI taxonomy): Eukaryota > Metazoa > Chordata > Actinopteri > Synbranchiformes > Synbranchidae > Monopterus > Monopterus albus. Next base: position 1,635,377 of record NW_018127974.1, on the reverse strand, counting down.
GATTGGTTTTTGATTCCCTCTAGTGTTCACAATAGAGCACAACACTAGATATCATGTGGAAATTAAAAATATTTAAGTTCAATAAGAGGTTTATAGCAAATGAGACACGTATTTTATTATTATATGCAGCTCATGATTCCTGCCATTAGTAAATACTGATTTCAAATAAAACATACAGAGATTATTTATATGACAAATAATGTTCCGAATTACACAAGAGTTGATCAATTACATACAGAACCTGCAGATTTGTTCCTCAGACAACTAGGTCCATTGTACAGTCCTGTCTGACGTCCACTCCCTATGAAGAGATCAGATGAGTATTATAGATGGGACTGAGATACAGTACAGGGTAATTAGCTTGAGTCTACAAACAATGCCTGATGATTCATCAAATTACAGTCATTTTATTTTCCAAGTCAGTTTTGGTAATAACACCAGTGTCAAGTTACTGGTATGAAATGAGTTTTAGCCAAAAGAAAAAAAAAAAACAAGCTGAGACACCTGAAGTGAGTTTAACTGATCACATTTCAGACAAATACTGACATAGGTACAGTGAGAGTTTGCGACTCGGAGCTCCCTTTGACCCGTCCTTCTTCCTCCTGTTCAAAGAGCAAAGATGTGTTTTTTTTTTAATGGAGTGGACCTTCAGCTTTGTGGTTCTGTTTTTATAGTAGGCTACTCTATTTTTGTAGAGTAATATTATTTAGGCATTTTCATTTGGAATAAATATAAAATATAAGTCATTTACATGTACTTGTTTCAACATAACTCCCAGTATGGTTTCTAGAGTATTCCCTCCAGAAGCAAAGGTAAAGCCATCTGACAACTATGGCTGCAGATCACTGTTGTTACCAATCAGCCTGTGGTCACTGCTGGTAGCGGTCCACCTAGCCAAGATGCATGTAGTGCAAGCACTTGGCTGAGGGCTGCATAGTCCAAACTATTATCCTTTAATCAGGACAAACTGTGGATAATGGGGATGATTAGCATTCAAACAAAATGAGTAAGTGAAAAGACACACTATGTGTCATTGAGTGGAACAAAGCTAGCAAAGCTTTTATGAAAAACAATCTGGTTTCCATTAGTGACAGGGAAAATAACTCGTGTAGCACTGAACCACTGGACTAACATTGTTCCTGGTCTCAAAATGGTGACATCTACTGGTCAGCCCTCTGTATTGCACTTGTGTGAAATAATTAAATGCAAGACAGCCAGTGTAGACAGAGGCCAACTCACAGCTGTCACCCCCGACATTTAAAAAATGTCAATGCATGCATGAGCAAAAATATGTCTCAGCCTGTTAATAGGGTATAACTTATATAAATGCATGCAGACATCCATTATCTATACTGCTTACCCTGAAGAATACATTAAAAATGGAGGAAAACCACATTAAGTGGTGGCAGTGAAATAGCAGTTAATGTTGTACAGTGATTGGCAATAAAAACACATATTAATTTGAATACATTGACCAAGTTGTTTAATTAGGCCTTGTGAACCTTATAAATAAAACCCCATAAAGTCAATTACAAACAAATTGAAACAATAAACTAATTCTTCATAAATCAGCAACACTTTAACAGATGATGTAAAACAAATGGAAACCCCAACAAATGAGAGATGTTTACAGTGCACATCATTTGGTCAACATTAAAGAATTCTGTATATTTACCACTCAGGTCAAGCAGCACAAGCTAAAGAATTTTGCCTGGAGATTTAGAATCAGGGATACCGGATATAACGGTCTAGGATAATGGCCCCATCAGCATTAATAAGCATTAGATAGCAATGCATATTCACAGTAACTATGAAGGATACCTTTTGACTGCCTCATTCTCTTTATAGAACCAGTCACAGTTGAGGGTATAGATCCACACCTTTGATACTAATAACAAATATTCTGACTCTCCAAGGCTAAAATACCTTCCATTAAATATCAATGCCTTCTGTAAATACAAGCAATGACTATCCCATCCAATACTCAAGGGAACCTCGACAACCACAGACATGTCAATGAAGTAGGTTAATGTAACCTACTTCATTGACATGTCTGTGGTTTACTGTAATATGTCAGCAGGACATATTACAGTACATAATAAGGACAAAAACTTCATACATACATCTTTAAGCCATTCCCAAAGCACTGCTAAAATAAAACAGATACTTTGATAATGGATAAATAGAAAGTGACATTCCCAGCAGCCGACTTAAAGCTACATGCACAGAAACACATTATGTTTCTAGCATCCTTCTTTTGCCTTACATGTCCTATGCATAAATACAGCTTTTGATTACACTCTTAAGATGCCGCTGGTCCTTTACACAAACACACAACAGACATTTAAAAAGACCAGTGAATTCAAGCTAAAATTAACATGCAGTCCAGAACAGACCCTGGAGGGTCACCCATGCAAGTGCAGACTGGAAAATGTTTAGTTTGGAATATCCGCACTGCTGTTTCGGGTGTCGTATTTATGATGGATGATGAGCAGAACCACACCCAGGAAGAAGCACATGGAGCCCACGGTGATGTAGGCGATGCCCAAGAAAGGGTTCTTCCCTCCCATCCAGGAGATGGTGCTCAGGATCACCCGCTTTCGGCCATCAAAGCTGAGCACGGGGTAATCTGATTACACAGAGTTAAAGTAAAAACAACAACTGGAGCTTCTGGACTGATAGAAAAGTACAGTTTACAAAAGGATTTATAAATCATCTACACATCAACTATGAATACACCCTAGTTGTACTAACTCAAATATTAACAGATTTGCAAACATCATTATGCTGAAAGTTTCTCTTAATGACAGCCTTCAAATAAACTGGTGGTAACAGCTACATTTGCCTTTTTTTCAGCAGCACAGGTAACAATTCAACCACAGATCTAATACTAAACACAGCAAGCTCGCTTCTCCAGAAACTACTGAGATCAAAAACAGCATGGGAGCTTTAAGAATATTGTTTTTCTTCATATTACTAATCTTAAGAGTATATAAAAATCAATAATAGTCAACCGTAGAGCCCAAGACTAGCTCCAATTCTGATGGTGTAGCAGAGTTTCTGGCTATAATTCAAGGATACTGTAAGTGATGTTCAAGAAATATTTGCCACTGGGTAGAGTCGGAGTTGTGCTGGACTTCTTCTGGATGATGCGGTAGAGCTTGCGAAAGGTGGGCAATGCAGCCGTGCGCATCCACACAATGAAGTCCTCATTAATAAAGCCGTTGTTATCGGGATCTGATGGGTCTAATTCATATACAGGCTTTGCCCAGTTCACTGGCTTAGCTGTGCCTGAGGAAAAGAAACAGGACAAAATCAAGCTAGTCACTACAACCTAAAAGCCTAAAAGAACCCGTGCACTGCTTGTGTAAATCACCTTGGAAAGCTACAGTCAGGTTGTTGTTTCCACCAGGATTCCTGAATTTCACATGTTTGTCTGTGTACCATGCAATGCCCTTCTTGACCAGAGGAACTGCATTTCTGGTGCCATTGGAATCCACATAATAAAGCTCCAGAGTGTCTGGAACAGAGGAGCACTAAATTACTGTACAATACTCCCTCACACAACTAAATCTGTTACGTTGAGCAGTACTGCAAATGAGATGAACAGCAAAGTAATGTCAGAGTTTTGGTATGTACTGAGCTTTTAGTAAATGTTTTATTGGCCAGATAACATACCGTTGAAAAGGCTGTTAGCTATAGCCCCACAGGGAGCAATGGGCTTGCCATCACTGGTCCGGTATGGTTCACATTCCTTGCTGGGGTTCTGTAAAAAGCAGCCAGTGTTAAAAAATAATGCAAAAGACATTTAATAAAATCTCTGCATTTTATAATAGACATTTTGAGGATTTATACCATCAAGGCAGACTGATCTCCATTCAACTGGCTGTCATCCCTGGATTTCACATAGCGTCTGTGGTTCTGATAGAAGTTAGATAAGCCGTAGTACATAAAGACATTGCTCTGCGGGGGAGGAGAGAAGGTGTTACAGACTGAGTGGTATGGGTAAAGGCTAGGAAGTGCTTTGGTCAAGTGAAACTTTTCACCTAATTCACTAAGCTGATGGTAATAAAAGGTTTTTGTTCATCAATTTAGCTGCTCCTATTGTTCTGCTAAATTACAGCTCAGATCTAAGATATACTTAGCAACACTGGTTTGCTTCTCCAGAAGATGTTGAGATCAAAATGCACCTGCCTGCAAGCTTTTTATAACTAATCAATAACAGCTTTCTACATCTTACTGCACTGCATATTTTTAAACTTGAATAATCAATAATAATAAAGGCTCCAAACAAAACCTTGGGTGTGCCATTCTTTAAACTCAAAATAGATCTTAATGGACATTCAGTTACTGCACAAGCAACACTATCGATATTGGAGCTGAAGGCATGTATTATTCACGGGGTCTGCATAAGTTGGTGCAGGTCCTCACCTCGAATGGCTGCTCCAATATGAACTCCACAGAGCAGACACACGATGTTGTGCTGTTCCAGCTGTAGCTCTTGGCACAGCTGTAGCACGAACTGTTAATGTCCGCCCCAGTGTAATCAATCTGAAAATGAGGAGCTGATTAGTTATACAACTTCCTTCAAATACATCCTCTTCTACAAAGGTTACATTATATTCTAATTTGCTTGAAACTGGAAACTGTTTTTGAAAGGTGTTGGTTCAACCTGAATGTCATTTTGAAAGCTGTTTATTGTGGTGCTGTTCTGTTGTATTGTATTACACTGGTATGTTGTTTTTTTCTAGCCTATTTATACAAGAAGGGTGTTTAAACCAAGAAAAGCTATGTGAATTGTGTGTGCTAAATCTGGCATTAATACAATCCACAAAGAGTCCGCTAACGTTAGTTCTTATTGTAACAGGTTTATAGTACATGGCTGGAAGTCGCCTCTGTATCCGGTTAACAGTGACCGTGGTTGAAATGACAGTGTCATCCAAAGCCGCCACCTGCTCGGTGATGGCTTTAGTACGAGCCCACGCCAGACAGCGGGACGTTACTGCGACGTTACCTCGTACTCTTTGATGTTGTTTGATGTGACATACAGGCCGATACCAATGGGGATGAAGATGAGACCAATAACGAAGAAAGCTGGCAGCACGGTGCCTGCTGTCAGGATGGGCTGCCAGGCTGGTAGTCTCTGCTGTTTGAACGCTGTGTTGTCCGGTTTTTTACTTTTCACAGCCCCTGGTCCGCCGTGACTGGAAGCACCCGAGGGATGTCCGTCCTCTTCCTTAGTGCTGTAGCTTGACGCCATCATAGCTGCGCCCTGCTTCGACCAAAATAATCCACTTTAGTTGACAGTCGACTGTCCCTTGTTAATGCCACACGGACAACAAGATACCAGATATTAAGGCAAAAGGTAAAACTATCTAGATAGTAAAATATACCCTCTAGCTAAGTCTGATATCTACCTAATATACTATTGATTTCATGCCTTGTTAATCACAGCCGCAAGGAAGAACCCGGAAGCTTTTGAGCCAATAGGGTGGTGAAACGTAGCAGTTACATCATCGAAGACAAAAAAGAAAAAAGTGTCGCATCCGCTGATAAATGTAAAGATATGTCAGTGAGTTTTAGCTTAATAAATTCATCACAGTCAAAATTGTTGAACTGCTAACAACTAAATGTGACATGGAACCCCTCTTGGCTGTTTTATTGTAAGGATGTCAAAAGCAAGAAAACACTTGACTGACACATAAATACAGACAACTCAGCAATTTAAAGTCATCATTTAATCTACCTGCATGTCTCTGGACTGAGGGCAGAAGCAGGAATACCAGGAGGAAACCCACACAGGCTTGGGGAGAATATGCAAACTCAGCACAGAAAGGCCAAGCACTTAGCCATGTACAGTAATGAACTGTTGCCACCATGACGAAAAATATTTACCCAGGTTTTTGTTATAAAATGTTATCTTATAGAAATATCTTGCTATGATGAAATCTTGTTTAAAAATCTTGTTAATTCTCATTAAAAAACTGAATAAACTGTTTTTATTATGATGGCAGCAATATACTCCCATGCTTTTGTCATATAGTCCAAGAAAAAGTTCAGATGAGACTGGAAACTGAAAATAAAAACAGCAGCAAAAATTTATAGCAGTTATCAAAAATCTCAAAACAGTGCATTTAAATCATGTAAATACAGATAATTTTCAAGGCAAAAATATTTCAGCACAATGAAATCTGTGGCATTTATGTGTTTGAGTACCTGTAACTACTAATATAATAACAAAATCATTTTAATTTTATCTGTTACAATTATTCATCAGTTTAAAATTGCATTGCATACAGAGCCTGCCTAAAATATCTGAAGTATACTGACCATGTAATGCTGTAAAATGTGACTTGTATGCACAGATAAAACATATCTGGAATGTTTGATTTTTGTAAAGCTGAGCAAAATTATCCCTCTCTCTTTGCTGCAAACAAATTTGTTTCTTATTTTCTTATAATGTTTCTTATAATGAACATGTCACACTACCCTTTGAAATTAATTTATTTAAAAGGCTTCTCAGTAAAAATTATTAACAGAAAAAATTAACATAATTTACATGAAAGCAGGTATTTTGAACTGTGTCCATATAAAGTATATCAACAAATTCTTATATGTAAGGATGCAGTAGTCACCTAACACAATACACACTGTAAAAACCAAAATTATGTTTACATTTAAATAAAAGAAATCGATATGAGTCAAGTACAAGAAACAAAAATTAAAAACTAATACCATATTTAATTTAACAAAATGCCTCTGTGCACTAGCTGAGTTTTACAGAGACACTTTGTTGGTACATCTCTCAGCAGCACCAAGTGCTTAAGTATTTTGTTGATGTTATTATATCAGTCAGACTTTTCCTCCATTTTGGAAAGCATTACTAGTCACATTGGATTTCTTAACTTCTATCTTCATAGACTGAGTCTCAGTTCGTGGCTCCAGTTTCATACCACCTGACATTCCAAGAGCTCCCATCACTGCTTTCCCCGTCTTCAGGCTCTTGGACATTGGGATGCGGGTCAGCCCTGTGCGAGGTGGCTGGGCATCGTGCCCAGTCTGTTTGACAACAGGGAGAGAGTATAGTTTCTCAGGCATGAGAATAAAGAGAGGGGAGCACTTGAAGGGAACATAAAAAGTAAAGAATAAAAAAAGGGGCAAAACCCATTAGGAATTGCTTAGCAATGTTACTGACCATATGCACTATAGAAACTGTGTGAATGAAAAATGCAAATATTTATCTATCCTTTCACTTCAGTCAGAGTCGGTGAGTCCTTTTCCAGGCTAGGTTTCAGTGTGCTGTTTTACTGGTGTAAGGCTGTTTTGTGTCAGCCAGGGGGCAACCAGCCCTAAATGGCTGTTTGTGAATGTAAACACTGTGTAACAACTATAAATTACAGCATGACTTTAGCAGGGTGGCAAAATGCCACATCATTAGCGCTGCGGCTCTGAGGCCTGCACATGGGGCCATTTCTGTCACGCTATCCATCTGATGCACAAAGAGCATATTATAAGGTCCACTGAAACACCAACACAATGTTGCTTTGTCAATCATTTCTAGGAGTGCAAGATAAAGTTGTTAGTGAACATAATTTACCTCATGAAACACATGTAATATATTGAATGAAACTACTGTTACTCTCAATGTTCCTGTAAATTGTTTTTCATAAGTTTCAAAACCAATCAAGACTGTGAAAAACATATGTGTTGGAAAATCACTTTCTGCCTGAGAATTTGACAAAGTTTCTGCTGTCAGCTTATCATAGCTTAGCACAAAGACTGAAAATTGTCCAAAGGTACTAAAATCATCTTACCAAAAGCTCCTCAGTCTAACCTACCTAGAACATGTTACATCTTGTTTGTAAAAAATGACCCCAAAAAGTGTAAAAACATCAATTTGGTACACAGGGTTATAGGGAATATAGTCAGTATGACCTTGAACATAATCCACTGTACAACAGCAAATCATCATATGTTTCAAAATGCTGAACTATTAGAGATTCACAAAAAAAATCAAGTACTTCCAATTAAGTGTTTACAGTAATATCTGTGGATTATCAAAAGTAAAGTGCTGTTGAATTTTGTTACACATTTTTTTAAGTGCAGTAAGTACCACAAATAAAATACTACTGGGGTGGAGGAAGAAATCTTAAAGAATGGATGTATTAAACCAGAGCTCTAGGAAAACATGTTATCTCATGAGTTGGATGATCAACACCTTAAAGCAAAACTTACCATGCTTTGTGTGGGTCTGGAAGTGGTAGATGTGACAGGGGATATAGTGATACTGCTCAGTACTTTGCTCTGTGTACTCCTGGTAGCAGTAGTGGTGATTTGACGGGGGGAGCGCAAAACTGTCCCAGTTGATAGGGTCATTTCCTTGCTGTCTGTTACAGCAGCCACTGGCCTGACTACCATCTTTGGGGTGATGTTGTTTCCTAGATGAATGTGAATCTTGTTATCGTCAGTGGTGGTGATGATGCTAGTGTTGTTGTGGCCCTTTCGTATAGGCAAAGGGACCATCTGCTTCTCGGGGGTAACCTTGAACACAGCTCGGCCCATGGTCAACTCTTGGGTCTCTGGGGATGTGGATGCTTCAGATGCTACAGCAGTGCTGACTGTCATAAGAGAGACAGGGGATAAGGGCCTTCCTGTGACAGAGGAAGAAGCTCGGCTGCCTTCCGGAGACTTGGCTCTGGATATGGCTGTGATGGTTACAGGAGACCTGGCTCTTTCAGGACCATGGGGTCCAGTGGTGGGTTTTCTCCTGGGGGTTGAAGCCGAGTAGGTGGGAATGATCGTGATTCTGGATTTAGGCTGAAATGGGCTGGGGGTGATGGGAGCTGAACTAGAGAAAACATCCTCAGTATTAGGGCTGCTGATTTCAAGACTGGCCATGTTGTTTTGGTGGTCTGGTCTTACTCGGATATGTAAAGGCTGTCCTTGCTTTGGGGACGTGGTCAGTTCAGAGGGCAAATGGTCTCCATTAACATGCACAGGCTTTTCTAGGTTAGTCTCTTCAGGGACATTATCCTTCTTTCTCATCCAGGGAATCCAGGATTTCTTCATACCTAGGTCACTGCTAGATGAAAGGCAACGCTCAATAGCACTGCTCCTTTCTGTTGGCTTCTTCAGGCACTTCCATCTGAGATTGTTCATGATGTGATTTTCTTCTTGAACAGACTTTCTGATGAACACAGCTGGGGTATCCTCCTCTGTGGGTCCATTTGGAGATACCTCTGTTTGTACTCCTGTGGTTGTCACAGCAACGTCCACTATTCTCCTCCCATTCAAGCTGGGCCGGAGTGCTCGACTATGTCGCTTTGCTAGCTCCAGCTCCTGGGTGAGATGAGAGACTTCATTACCCATGTTCTTGGCTTTCTCTTCTTCCTCCAAGAACCTCTGCTGTAGGACAGAGTAGTCCACTTGCAGCTGAGAAAGCTGGTCTTCCTTGTTCATTAGCTCATGGATTTTCTCCTTGAGGGCTATCACATCAGACTGCAGTTCTCTGGTTTTGACCTCCTCTCTCATGCATCGTTGTCGAAGGTCTTCCTGGCTGTCTTCCTCTCCTTTCTCGACTGCTTTGTTCCGCGCTATCTGACTCCTCATTTCCTCTACCTGCTGTGACAGGATGTTGGCTTTGTCTTGTTCACTAATAAACCTTTTCTCCAACATGTCATACTGGTCCTCTGTCTTGATCAAATCTCCCTCTACCACTTCAAGTTGTTTTAGACGATTTTTCAGGCGCTCAATTTCAAATGTCAGTTCCTTAACTCTGTTGTCTTCTCTTCTAACAGGGTCGGGCACTTTTCCCAGTTCGTATTTTACTGAATTCTTCACTAATAGCTTTTCTGCTTGCTCAAACGCATCTAACCTCTTTTTCATTTGACTAACCTTTGCATTCAGATCGTTCAATTTATCAATTTCATAAGCTAGCTTAGTGCTTAGCTCCCCCTTTTCTGTGGTTAAAGTTTCTACTTTGGTTACCATCTCTGATTTTAACTTCAGGAGTTTTTTGCTTTCTTCTATCAGTTTCTCTGTTACTTCCATAACTTTTTCCTGCTCAGCTTTGACCATCTTACTTAAATCATCCTTTTTCTTTTCATCTGATTTCATTCTTTCCATTAAGGCCTTTCGTTCTTCTATTAAAGCCACAGTCAAAGACTTCAGCTTACTCAAGTCATCCTTAAGGCTCAGCTCAGACTTTTCCAACTTGAGTTCAGAAGACTCTACCTCTTTCATACGGATCCGGAGAGCCACAACTTCATCTGAGAGGTCTTTGGTCAGGCCCCTCTCAATCTCTAAAGTTGTATGTAACTGTGCACACTCAGACTTGCTGATGGTGAACTCACCCTCAAGTTTCTCTAACTCTATCATTCTTTTCTGGAGCTTCTCCACCTCCAGCCTGAGTTCGTGATGCTTACTGTCCTTCTCTTGTAGCCTTTTTCTTAGCTCCTTACACTGATTTTCAGTCTTTGTGATCTCCTCATCCTTTCCTTCCATCTCCAGCACCCGCTTCCGCAAGTTTTCCAACTCAGCAATCAAATTGGAGTTGCCACATTCCCCTTTGCTAATCTTAGCCCTGAGCTCCTGCAATTTCTCCTCAGATTTCCTCAATGTCCTGTTGCTCTCCTCTAAATCTTCCACTTTATGCATAAGCCCCAAAAGTTTGGTATTGAGTTGACGGTTGTGAAGTTCTTGACTGGCCAGTTTGGCATTCATCTCCTCATGTTGCTGGGTGAACTTGGCAGATTTCTCTTTAAGTTCAGCTTCCAGGCTCAGCACCCTGTGGCCATCTTCCTGAGTATGCTCCCTGGCTTCATTCAGTGCCTGTTCCTGCTGCTGCAGCTTCTGGCTGAGTTCCTGGACCCGCTGGCTTTGTTGGTCTATTTGCTCCAGGTGGTGCTGGCGCTCATTGACCAGCATTAGAGCAAAGGACTTCAGCCTGACCAGCTCCTCTCGCACCTTGGCCAGACGTTTAGAGTGCTCCTTCTCTTTTTTTACCTGGAAGGTCTTCTCATTCTCAAGCAGCCTCTTCAGTCTAAAAATATAAGGAAAAAAGAAAGGCGTGGTATTAATGTGGTGTTACAATGATTTCAAAGGTAGTGAGTATTTATCTGTGTTTACTATCATGTCAGGAAAATCGGAATCATTGGTATTCAAGAATGCAGTGTTATCCTCATTAATGTTTCAGCATAGTGAGTGACAGTCCTGGTTATGTTCAGACTCTTTAGTGTCAAAGTGGTAGAGATAAAAATCTCAAGACACCTCCATAATAGTGTTATTTTGCTGCTGCTACTTTAAGCCATTTTCATTTAAAATTAAAATAAAAATGTGTTAGAACAACTAATTATTACATACATTATATTCTGCAATCAATGAAAGATCATAAATACTATGCTACTATGCAGCAATAAGGTTGAGAGAGATAACTAGCAAAGATATGAACTACAGCTCCTAAACACTTTTGCCATTTTCATGCCTGTTGTTGGGATAGTAAGAGCACACACTGCTTGTCTAAGTTTACCACCCCACTCACCAAGTGGTCTTCTTTTCTCTTAGCTTCTTTCTATGCCGCTCATGCACATTCTCATCTCCAGCTCCAAAAAAATGCGTGCAAAGCAGATTGAATGCAAAGCTGTATCTTCTCCTTGTACACTCCCAGGGACGTACTAATACAATATTCAACCCCAACATTTTTGCATTGCAAAATCATCAAGTTAATAGGCACCAGCACAACAAGGAAACTTGTTCACCTCTCTATAGATTTAAAATGAGTCCCATTTAAAACATCATATCAAAACATGCCAACAACATCTCAAAAGCTGTGAAACAAAACCCAACTTACCCACTGGGGATGTTCTACAAACAAGCACATGGACTTATTTGCCATTATAGAAAATCCACCAGGATAGCATAAGACCCAGCAGGAGCCTCCTTTTTCACAAATCCTCCATTTTAACATTCCAAGTACTTTATCAGGACAATGAAAGATGAATAAATACAGTGGGCCACCACCTGACCTCTAGTGAGTGATATCACCTTATCCGTATAAGGCAGTAATGTGTATATGAGAGTGTGTCCTGCTCTGCTTTAGACACAGTGAAGGGGGTGGGGCCTTTGCCACAGGAGGAGGGTTTTTGCCACCCCCCACCCCCATTT
>NW_018127974.1:1621515-1623145 GCF_001952655.1 Monopterus albus | reverse complement strand
TTTAAAAGGTTCCGTGCAGTTTTGGCGCAAATTAAATTGTAACTCTGTTTTCTAAAGTGCATAGGATATTGCCTCTGCAGACCAGGGGCCATTATCTCACTGATACAGGAGACAGGGGAGAACGTCTGTTGTAATTCCACTTGAAAGGAAGCTGAACTAGAACAGGGTTCCTTGGTAAGTCTACATTGATGAGGAAACCAGATATAGATGAGCTGAATGTCTCCCTTGAGATGAAGAAGATCTGGGAGGATTGAATGTAACCATGACTATACAGTAGCTTTATTAAGTGCTTTGCACAGAACTTTGAATGGAACTGTATAAAACTATATAAACGCAGTTAATCAAACAACAAACCACCGTTTTTACTACATTAAATCTCTGCAATAAATTCAGTTTGAAACTGTAACTGTTGATTCTCACTTTGTAAAGTGCAGTAAACATCTATATTCATTCCTATTAACAGCAACCTTCATTGCCAAGTGGCATTTATATTTTTGTGAAACCCTAGAAACTTGTACTGTAAAATTAATCTTATGCAGAGGGCACAGTCATGATGTCAGTAGTATTTAGCATTGATAGTCAAGTCATGTAAGAATTATAGTTTAGTTTTGCAAAGCTGTGCTGTGTTACTAAGGAAGAAACACCTATGGACAAATTAGCTGTGTACAATATAAGCACCAAAGCACCAAATACAAATTCTTGGCTAAGTTGTGAATCCACATGTTCAGTCACAAGAATAATAATACATGTCTTATAAGCAGTTTATCTAAACAAAAAAGGGACCTTTCCTAAGAAACATCTTCCTGTGATTATTGTTGTTTATAAAAATTGCCACCACATTATTTACATTAGTTGTGCATGTTTCTGCTTAGTTTTAACATTTTCAAGCACATTGCAGGGTTAGGAAAGCTGTCTGAATGAGGGTTTCACCTTCTTAGGCAACTACAGTGTGTGTGTGTGTGTGTGTGTGTGTGTGTGTGTGTGTGTGTGTGTGTGTGTGTGTGTGTGTGTGTAAGAAATAAAAAACACATTTCTTAAACAAAGACACAGGTGCGATCCATAAGCCAGCCTCCTTTTTTTCATCACAGAACAATATTTCATCCCATGTTTCCTGGAGAATTTGCTCAGAGGCACTGCAGCCCCCCATGTCAGGAGACTGAGGACTGGAGCAGACGTAAACTGCCAAAAACCTATCAAATCACTGCATTGTACGGTAATGACCTCTCCTGACACAGAAAAGCCATCAAGTGTTAAGCAAGGGAAACACTGATAGTGTACAGTACACTGGACAGAGGTGGTGTTAAAAGAGAGAAGTCAGAAGCAAAGTGAACATTAGGCTCTTTAAAGGCAACCACAGTAGGTCTACACATTATGCATGCACATGATCTGCTGACAGACTGTTGTTGTCACTTTGCTTTAAAATGACAAGAAAACAATCACTTTAGCTTCCTATTTCAGGTCTGCACTTTTTGCATGTGTGCGTGACTTTAAATGTTTATAAAGCTCCTTTCATGAATAGGAGCTGTTTCTTCCATTAATCATTACCCGTTCCACCGTGCCACTTAAATATGTTCACTCCTTGACATATAAATTGCTGTCTTGTCTGAGGGGGTGTTAATGACTGATGTTA
>NW_018127974.1:1616339-1621474 GCF_001952655.1 Monopterus albus | reverse complement strand
ACAAGACCTTTGACTTTTCTCTCTTCACTCTCATTGAGATGGCTGGAGGAGACCACACTGATAAAGACGATGACATGCTTCTGTTTCACCTGAGAGGGTGAATGTCAAAACAGTGCTGTTCCAGACATAGCAGATATGTGCATGCTTTTGTGTAGATGTTGGCTCAATATGTGTCTGCAAGGAAAGTCATGTTTATTTGTGTATATCTGTTTATTTCCACAGTTATGTGGCATAGTTTGTGTACTGGTGTCCTCCCACCCACTTTTTCATGGTTTAGATATTTTCTATCCTGCTATTGTTTGTTTTTGTTTCCTTCAGTGACTCACAGTGTGGTAGTCCTGGTCAGACAGAAGAATCTAGGTTCTGCAGGTGCTGACAGGTCAAGACCTAGCAGAGATCAGCCCCTTCCTTCACTCTCTGTGAGGTGACAGAGGGATGTCTGTGCATAAGAAGGAGGTCACTTCTTTCTGACATGTAAACCAAGGATCTAGTCAAAGTAAAATGGCAGTTCACAAGGCACATGATTTGTGTTATATGCTTCAAAGTGAAACCTTTACATACTGCTTTCCACATTCCAAGGTTTTGATTATGATTATGTTTTTCTTTTTTTTAACTAACCGTGCTAGTGTTTTGGATATGGGGAGGACAATGTAAGTTTGTCCACCACTTTGGTCCAAACTGAAATATCTCATGGATTTCCACAAACATTTTTTCTACAATCCTGATGTTCAGTAGAATGTCAGTTGTAATCATTTTTGTGATGATATATGATATGATATGATATGATATGATATGATATGATATGATATGATATGATATGATATGATATATCCAAGTGCTATCGAGTCAAGTTAAGTCCATCTTTAATTTGTCCATTATGACCAAATACACCCAAAACGAGTGACTTTACCATCTTCCACAGTACTGTGCTTAGTGCTTATCGGCAAATGTGAGCAAGCATGCTAACACACTAATCTAAGCCGGTGAACTTAGTAAACATAGTAAATAGCAACATGTTAGCATTGTCATTCTGACAATGTTAGCAAACTGAGATTAGCATTAAGTTGAAAGCAGCGCTGTGTTTAAGCACAGCCTCGCAGAGCTGCTAGCGTGGTTGTAGACTTGTTTCTATGTACAGTACTACTTCAGTTCACATGGTAGAATGCACACCAAATGGGAAACCAAAAACCCTAACCCTAACCCTACCCTACTTCTGTACTCATTCATAGTATGTGTTCAGCCTAACAAAGCCCAAAAGTTGTTAAGCACACAAAATTGTTCAAGTCATTGAATATTTCCTTAACCAGTTTAGTTGAAACCATAAAACATTTAACTTTACTTTAGTTCATTTAGGCATGCATGCACAATGATTTACAACCAAGAACAAATTCATTATTTCCTCCCACAGTCTAAAGACATGCATCTTAATTTGACTGGCAACTCTAAATTGCCCGTAGGAGTGAGTGTGTCTCACCCAGTGTCAGCTTTTATTGGCTCTGCAACCCTCTTCAGGATAAGCTGTATAGATAATGGATGAATTTCAATAAATTCTTTATTGAAATTCTTTGACGACCCTTTGTCCATGTCTCTTGAAGAGTAGCTATAATATTCTGCTGCACGTTTCCCAACCCTCTCCTTCACCATGTGATGGCAGTTCAGCTGTCATGACTGTGATTTAGCTTCCGTGCTGTGTTTCCTGTATCTTGCAGCAAAAGCTCAAGGAATAGAGGTACTGTGTGCCTCTGCTGGGTCAGTGCTATAAATGAAATTTTTGAAGTTTTGACAGTTCAAAAAAAATCAGCACACAAGTAATCTCTAGTCTGCTATACAGATGACTGGTTATAAGTATAGTACAATCCAGATTCTCTGTCTCTGGCTTTCTCTCTCTTGCTATATCACACATGTGCCTGTTTGCACACTATAAATGCAAAAATACATAGAGAGCCACAAAACTATAAATGCAAAAATACATAGAGAGCCACATGATAATTTAGATTAGCACAATAACATATACAATATTCCATCTGTGAGGGCTAATGTGTAAGAATAGGCAGTGATGTGTTAAGGGAATGAATGAAATACTGCATGTTTCCCAACAAGCAACAGCCATTTAAATACATTAATTAGGAGGGCTTCCTTTGTCTTATGCATTTGGTGCACATCTACACTCTAATCTTGTTTGATCTCTAATGATGATAATGTAACCATCCCTGTCTCTGATGCTGTTTCTCCACCCAACCATACATCCCCCACCTCCTCTTGACAAACAACTAAGGTCTCACCCTCAGCAATGACTTCATCTGACAAATATTGTTATGGGAGGCTAGCTTCTTTATTCCTTAACATGTTGTAGCTTCTGTTTCTCCACACAGTGGCCTCATCTCCACCTCTGTCTGCCCCGGACCTCCCTCGTTCTCACAGCAAAGAGCCTTCCTCACCTAAAGTTTCCACTCTGCCTCCCTTCTTTTTTCCCCTCAAGCTCTGTACCTCTCCCCACCTGTCAAACAAAGGTATGTGAGGTTAACATTTTAGTAAGCACCTTCCCTCTCGTGTTTCACCAGGCTGATGAGGTCATGTGTCACACATTCTCCAGTATTGGTGCATTCCATCGCCACACTTTCTCCCAGGATTCTCTCATTTTTTACACCTTATAGGTTCCACATTGGTTTTAAAAGCACTGCTGGTTCACTGATTCAAAATTTTAGTTTCTTCTTCTTCTATTTCTTTCTCCACTCTTCTCCTCCTCCCTTATTTTCACCTTCTTACCTCCCAGCATAGTATTACTTATAAATCTTAGATTCTCTGTCTATACAAATAAAAACAATTTTTGCAAGTATTGTATTGTGAACGAATTTAAATGTATATCTGTGGCAAACAAATTCCCTTGACAAATATATGTTTTCCAGTGAGTATATATGTACTGTATATGTTTTGGTGAAGGATTAAATCTTTCTTTTCTGCTTTGTGTCCCATCCCAATTTGCAAGGAGGAAACTTTGGACCTTGACATCAGGAGAGGATCCAAGATCCATTTGCACATCAAATAGGGACCTTCTTCCATTATTCATCATAATTATCAAATTAAAACCATAATTTAAATAATGATACGTTTCTCTATACTATATGCCAAAAAAAAAACTGTAGCTAATGAGTTGGTTTCAAAGTTTTTAGGAATGAAATTTGATGTAGGGACTATTATCTTAATAGTATTCGGTTCTCATGTTCATCTTCTCTCGTCCTTACCTTTCTCTCTCTTGCTCCAAGAGGTTGGTAAAGTCATCGCTCTTGTTCATGTAGTCGGCGTGTTTACGTTTCTCTGTGTCCAGTTCATGGACAGTGCTACGATGGCACTTCTCAGCAAGCAGCAACTGACCCAGCATCCTCCGATAGGTCTCCCTATGTTTCTCCTGCAGACGCTCCAGCTGACAAAGTAAAAGACACACAGTTACACATACACACAACCAAGGACAGGTAAAAGTGAATTTTTGTTTGCTTTGCTGCAGCAAAAGCATCTTGGCATGGTGTTCAGGAATTTCATATCAACCTTTTGAACACTGAAATATTTATACATTTGATTTTTTTTAACAAGATTAAGCTGTAAAAAATAAATTTCCAACAAATGCCACATATATTTTGAGCTCATATCACAATATAAGCATTGTAAACACTCCTTTTATTAATGTTTGTCATATGATTATGATGGAATTCAGCTGTGTTTTGTGCATTTACAAAAGCCAAAAACACCTCTTAATAAAAAAAAAAATCATTATCTTTTCTTAGAGTTCAAATTGCTTGGAGATGCATTTTTTTAAATCTGCTGACAACAGAGACATCCATGTCACTGACTGAAGTTGCCTATACTGACCTCAACCATAGGTTTTTGGTAGACACTGTGGTTGTGTGGCTCTGTACCGGTGATGAAGCCGTCTCTCTGCAGGGCCTGGAGGGCTGAGCCAGGGACCGCAGAACCATAACGTGATTCACAGGCCTCTGCAAGAGTCTGTTTAGACTTTAACATGAAGATAACATCTTCTCTGGCCTGAAACCACATGGATGTATAAAAACATACAAATGAATAGCATATTATGGTTTAGGGATGAGTGTATATACACTCCAACCGGCTGTGTTGTCCTCATTATGCAAATGATAAGTTAAAACACTCTTCTTTTCCCCTGCATTTGTTTCATAGCTCAGAGTCCCACATTCCAGATGGTTTTAAAAAGTCATTTGGTAAACACATGGCACATGCACTTGTTTTCTCTGTTATGATGAACTGCCAGTGCCAACCACAAGATAGAGCTATTGTGCAGAAGGCTGCAGTCCAACTCATTTCAAAGCATTCATAACCAGTGTGCATTTAGACTGACTTTATATTCATCCACAGTGGCTTTCATATGTATGTTTTCTTTCCCTTGTTATTGCAATTACCCTTTGACCTATTACAGAAGGTCAAAGAGATACAACTCACCTGAACCTCTCCTTCCATGATCCCCAGCAGTTTGAGTAAATCCTCTTTAGACAGATCCATGATATCCCTTCTTTTTTCACCTGCTTCAGGGGAATCCAACAGTAGCTTCTCTTCGTCAGAGATCATCTCGACCTTTGCCTTATCTTCACCCTCCTTTTGCTGAACTTTGGCCTTCAGGCTCTTCACGGGTATACCCACCTCTTGTTCTTGACTGATGCCATGGTCGCCCTGTGGTGCCCCAAGAACCCCGCTGGCCGGGCTCTCTACCCTGCTGCTTTTGGACCTCATCTTCTACCTGGATCAAGACACAGGTTTTTGTTTGTTAGAGAACATTAATTTATTCTTGTGCCTTTTTTGTATAATGTCTTGATATGTTACATCCCCTTTCATGCAATAAAAATTTGTTTTATGTTTCAATTGTAAGTTGTGTTTTGAACATCTGTCTACTGTAATAATTCAGACTGTGTTAGTACATGGTATCAGTTTACAGTGAGTTTTATGAATTTAGCCTTGACTATCTTTTCTCATATCACAACTCCCCATGCTTTGCCTCACTGGCCTGCTTTTATTTAATGACTTGTACACTCACACTCACATAAACACACTGTATATATACACAAGATTACAAGTGAATGAACCTGTCCTTTGTAACATTTTTAATCTGGAAT
>NW_018127974.1:1609557-1616231 GCF_001952655.1 Monopterus albus | reverse complement strand
TTGTGTTTGCTTCTCTTTGTGAACATGTTAAAATACATGCATATGTGTGTTTAAGGCCTCTAACAAAAGACTTGAGTCACTTACCAAGTGCCCTCTTTGTGATCAGTTTCAAATATGAATCAACAGCACTTTTTTAAAAGTTACAAACGGAAAAACATGTTCGGCCCCCAAAATCCCCTCCATAGCATGCTGATGATGTCATAGCACCCTGACTTCTAAATCACATGTTGAGACATTCTGAGCAAGTTTGTCAAAATGTCATGAATACTTTAGTCTTTAGTGCGACTGGATGCATGTAACAGCAAACACAAAACACAAACTGTGTGTATACACACACAGTACACCGTGTCTAGATAATCTCACAGCGACATGCTGCAATCTGAGAGATCCAGGGTTCAACATCAACAAGCATTTGAGTCAGTCTAGATTAAAACAAGACGATAAAAGTGAATTAGCTGTCATAGAAGGTTTCAGTTCGCATCAAGAAAATGTTTATCATGTGCTTTAACAGTCAGAGACATTAAGACAGCAATGACGTCTAATGATGTTTAAAGCCAGTCTCTTTGAATTCTACCTATTTCTAGGAAAAAGACCCCAGCACATGAGAGGGAAGAGTGCAAGATAACAGCAACTGCATTTCTCAGTTCAAACAGAAAAGAAAGAAAATCTGACAAACCAACACATTAATTACATTCCTTATCTTAGTTCTGGGAGTTCAGTGGGTGCACACTGGCTCCAAGGAGATCTTGTTCATAGATGGAGATTAATCACAGTGCCTTCTTTGCTGTCCATAACTATTAGTTTCAGCTGTAGGCTCGCTATCACTGAGTCAAATGTCGTAGTACAGCAGTAAGTGCTTATAGTGTTCATGTCACCATTCAAGCAGTGCCAGGGAGTTTGAATAACTCCCAGGGGTGGAGCGCATTAAACGAAGCACTACTGTGGCAAGAGAGTGATGAAAGATAGAAACATGTGCGCTACCGTAACTGGCACGGGTGACAAAATGGTTGTTAGGCACTCCGTAGTTTATTTTTAATTTCTGGGTTGATGCCATGAAAATCCAGAGAAGCTACTGTAACAGCTCACCTCATTTTGTGGTGTCACTCCTGTGAGCGAAAGCGTGTGGGTGTGTTTGTAGTTATATTTGACATCTGCCTGCGTGAGTGTAAGAATAGCTGTCGAATCAACAAAAAGGAAGACGCGCCGTATAAATGTATTAAACTGACTGAGTGAGCGTGTCAAAGATCAGTAAAAGTGAAGAATTTAGAAAAGATTCACACATAAATCTTACAAATCATATTCGCTACCTTGTCTCCCTGAAAGTGACAACAACAACACACAAATATTGCTTTTTCTTTATTGCACACTGTATGAAATTCAAGTAAAATACATTATCATATTGGTGTGTCCCCTGACACGTTAATTTTACCTTAAAAACAAATAAGTTCATATATACAGTATATCCCTCACCAAAGCCACTGATGACAAGTCTCTGTCCTCAATGTGATGTCTCCACTGTTCGATCCACCTTGACATGTTACTGTAGTCTTGACTGTAGTGAATTCCCCAGAGGAACAAATGGGGATTCCTGAGCCACATGGCTTGCATTCCAGTCTGGCATGCAACATTCCCAGTTGTCTTTATGGAAAGTAAAGAAGTACTAGCAGAAAATAAGCCTTTACCCTGAGGTCTGGACCAACTTGCCACAATGCCCACACACATTCATGGCATCTAAGCCACCAGAACTAGGCCACCGACATCTAAAACCTTGATGTCTTCTAATATGAAAGGATGGCCTAATACCCAGCAAGATCCCAGTCAAGGCCTGGGCCTAAATTTAAAGTGGGACCCCAACTCTACTGCATGGTTTGGGCCATTCCAGCTGTCACATATATGAGAATTTATAGCCCACACCAAAACACGTGCCTGCATTCCAAAGTGAAAAAAGAGACTACAACATTTTGTCACCACTGATGTTCACTGTACGAATTTATCTTTGGTCTGAAAGTGCATTTGCTCAAAGCATCTAATAGACCAAAATGTTTAATTATCTTATCTTATTATCTTATCCTATCTTAAACTTCATTATCCCGGTGATGATCTGCTTTAGAGCTGAAACAATGAGGTGGTCAACAAAAATTGCAATAATTAATTGGTTCAGATGTTTAATCAAGCAAATATGACACATTACAACTGATATCAGCTTCTCAACTGTGAAGATTTGCTGCTTTTTTGTGTTTAGCTTTACTTAAGGTTAAGTTTCGTTGGGTTTTGGACTGATAGTCTGATGAAACCAGTCACCTTGACCTGAGGAATAATTACATTTCAGAAACTAAATGATTATAGTTGTACTCACATCCCTTTTGTAGTCATGAATGATTTTTCTGCTTATCCACTAACTCAGACATGTTCACTTTCCCTGAGAGTTCAACTTATCAGGAGTTTTTTTTTATTTTGGCCAGTGCTAAATTGACCTGCCAAAAAGCCTTCATGGACAAAAACTCAAGCGTTTACAGCTTGTCTTGTTACGGCAATGGCTTCTATTAATACTGCACATCACAACAACACTAACTTTAGTGTTGGCACCTTAAGCTGGATCAAAATGTCAGCATAGGCGATGGGTTTCATTTAGTAGGATTCACTTGGTGTCACATCAACATGATCCTTTCACTTGAGCCTACTGTAGCTTTAGTAGTTACACTTTTCACTGATAAACAGGGAGACGTGCTTCCAACACAACTTACACACAACACAACTTTAGGGACTAAATGTTCACTTGCTGCCTAATATACCCCACACACTGACAGGTGCCACTGTAATGAGACAGTCAACCTGTCAGTGGTCATAATGTTATGGCTGGTCCCACAGCCTTAACGTAGGCTCTTGGTCAGCTAGTAAAGAGATCACAGTGCTTGGACAGCTTGGAATAATAATGTAACCACATTATTATTGGTTAACCACACTATTTCAGTTTTGTACAGTAGGTGAGTGTTTGTATTATGTGACTGTGCTTTTTGTTTGTAGTTTACCTTTTACACAAAGGATAAAAGCTAGCTATAAAAACAATGAAGCACATTTTTTCAGGCAGGAAAAATATAGAGTCAACCCTAGCGATGAGTCATCCCTATCTTAGTGCTTTCAATAAACATGGCTGTTTTTCCAACTCAGTGACATCACTGGGTGGGTGTCGTTATCACACATCAGTCCTGTGGAAAAGTCATGATTATGACACTACTTCCTCTCCAAAAAGAGAGGAGAAAAGCATGGGATGGATAGAGATGGTGGGATTGGACTCTTCTGTGGGACTTCAAGTGTCTCTTTCATCAAACCAGAGTCTTCCTGCTAAAATTATGTAGTGTTTAATGTGCTGTGAGATAGCCCTGATGAACCTGAAGCATTTTCAACACGCAGATTATCCCTACATGAATGGCCCCGCTAGTATAATATGCAAAGAACTAATTAACAATCAACCTACTGTTTATAGCAAGTGCTGTACACTTTGCCATCTTGTACATATGGAATGATGTTGTGAAGATCTTGGATTGCTATGGATTTTAAAGACTTATTTTTAAACCAAGGGAGTTTGAGTTATCAGTGCCACTGTTCTGTGAAACATCCAAATGTGTCTGAACTGCATTTTTGGAATTCAAGGCCAGAGGCCCTTATACAACTAGAGCTGTCAATGTGATGTTGAAGGCCACCAGAAGTACGGGGAAGACTGGAACTACTGAGAGCCATGAGCTCCACCATAAACTGTACGGCGTTTCTGTGCGTGCACACAGACGTTTCTGATGATCAAGTCAGGGTGCTACACTGTCAGTTAAATACTGGGACTACTAAACACTGCCACTAAGATAAAGTTCATTGCATGACGACAACAGTACATTTCACAGTTAGATCACATCACCTTCTGTACAGGCAGCAGGTCAAGTGACACAGAGCAATAGTAATGTCATGAGGTAAGCCAGTGACACATTTAGTGCATCACAAATCAATGCTGCTTTGGCAAGCAGCCAAGCTGAGACAGTTTGGTTTCAGTTTAAACAGAGGTTGCATTATTGATTTACAGTAAGACTGATTCATTTATAAGCTGGGATTGATAACTACCACTTTTCAAGTGGCTATTTAGCTCATTGAGTGCCACAGATCTTCCAACTTGTGTATCTAGGGAGAGAGGATGCGCCTAGCTAAAGCTGGAACATGCACAAAAATGTTAATGTGTAACATCTCTGCACCATTCTCTTGTTTCAGTGGTGGTATCACTGAGTGTAGAGGGGTGTCATCAGCTTGAGAATGGGAAACAGAGAAAGAGGACCCTGGATGCTGACAGCAGCCTAAGCCACACCTACACTAAATGTCCCCCAATTGTGAATCAGATACATTTTCTTTTCTTTGTAAGGAGGTACTTGCCCAAAAGGGCAAGATCCCGGATAACGGAGGCCGAAATGAGCTTTCTCCGTAGGGCGGCCTGGCGCACCCTTAGAGATAGGGTGAGGAGTTTGGTCACCCGGGAGGAGCTCAGAGTAGAATCGCTGCTCCTCCACATCGAGAGGAGCCAGCTGAGGTGGCTCGGGCATCTGTTTCAGATGCCTCCTGGGCCATCCCCTTGTAGGAGCTGGAGGAAGTGTCTGGAGAGAGGGAAGTCTGGGCATCTTTGCTTAGACTGCTGCCCCCGCGACCCGGTCCCGGAAAAGCGGAGGAAAATGGATGGATGGATGGATGGATGTAAGGAGGCAAGGTGATGTGTGAATGGACTAATGGACAGTGGTTAGCAGGAGTCATGCCTCCTCCAGAAGCCAGATGACCTCATGTGGATGCAATGGAATTTATTTAGGCATTATTATAGTCCATAAATATTCAAGATGAAACTTGTCACCCTCCTGCAGCCCGAGCAGGCCTGCTAAGCTTCTAAATGTTAAGCAGTGGTGTATGGATTCACACTTTGTGTAATGTGTCAGACGTGAGTACCAGAAAGTGCAATAGTGGGAGCTACAGGGTAACAGGGTTACATGTTTGTGCGTATAGAGAGAATATCATTCTCAAACTTGACTTGATGAATGAGCTGGATTACATCTCTTCCGCCTACATTCTTTATGTCTCAGGGCACCGTCACCCCTGTTGTCTGCTGAAGATGTGGGCTTCTCCTCCCACATGCAAAGCACAAAAGCCTTCACACTAAATGGTCTTGTTCATGCAGTAATATAAGATGTACTGTGTGTATTATCACAATGCCATGAAGACCTAAGAGTATTCACTTGTCTTCCTGTGAAGTAGAGTAATTAATGCAAAGTGTAGAAATCCATATTTGAATGTATAAAGATTAGGCTGAATTAATTATGTCTTCAGTGAACAGTTGTTCTATTCATATGGTTCAAAAACAGCTCAATTCACATCAAGAGTGTGAATTTCTTTCAACCTGTGCTTTTTATTAGCTTCATAAAAGTGATGACAGTTCAGCTACAGCACTTGCACCTGAACCTTTTCCTGTATTTTAGTCTGAAAGCAGAACAGCTGATAAGTCCTGCTGTTCCAGAAGCACATGGCTCCCAGCTGTTTCCCACACAAGAGCAAGCAGTACAGGGACCACTTTCATTATATAAGACTTAGGAGAAGCAGGCTTACCTGTTATGTTGTCCCCAGGTTTAAGCAATTAGTAGACACTCAGAATAATCCTAGAAAAAGGATCTCCCTTATGGAGTATCCACTAAAATCCTCTGGCTTTATGTGGTCCACTTGTGGTGTCCGCTACTGAGTGGTGCCAAGAGTCATCTCAGTGTCTGCTCTCTCCCTCTCTCTCTCTCTCTCTCTCTCCCTCTCTCTCTCTGTCATTTCTTTCAGTTCTTCAGGTCAGCAGGGGTATGGTGGAGTGTAATATAACTTCCCCCTCTCTCACCCTCCCTCTTTCACTCTCATAGCCTATCCACTTCTGCTCTGCATAGCACTCTAAAACACAGCACTCGTTTTCTTTCTCTCCTATGCCTTCGAGAAGTCAGTTGATAAGTGTGAGGGAATAAGTGTTAGAAAGGGGGGTGACAGATGTAGGCATGCGTTATTCTTTTCCCTCTGTTGCTCACTGACTGAAAGGCAGAGGTGCAGCGTGATGTCCTTTGTCACAAGGCCAAATCTTTTTACTCAGTTCCATCCTTCACTGCCCCACTCTACACTTTTTGCCCAGAATCACAAAGGCTAAAAGTATAGCTCTATATTTAACACTTCTGCCCTTGCCAGGACAGGCGCTGTTAGCAGCCAAGGCAAGCTGAATGCTAGATGCTCTGGATGGCCAGCTAGGGAGCTACTCTCCCTGGTGACCCATGATGACAGCTGAACCCTGCCATGCCATTTTCTCACACTGGAAAAGTCCAGTGACAGCATTCAGCCAAGCTCTAACAAAGGTTCAAGGAAAACATCAATTGCTGACTGAAGTGCTGAGAGTGACCAAACTCCCAGGACTTTGGCAGACTTTTTTGGCCCTGCTTGTAGAAAACAATCTGAATTAGGTCAGGGAGCTAAATCTGACGTACAGTAATTGTACTGTGCATAATTTGTTTATAGTTATAATACAGTAGTTACAACTTTGTTGCCAGAGTACCGTTGGATTAGACGTGCAAGGTTACAGTTGTGGGGATAATGCTTATCAACTTGTCAAGCAGCATAATTGCATATATATATATATA
>NW_018127974.1:1605431-1609373 GCF_001952655.1 Monopterus albus | reverse complement strand
ATTAGAAATATCTCCAAAACTGGTTCTGAGGGAGACCATATTCCTCTTTCAAATTATTAAATGAGTTCAATATTCCTCCAGAATACAGATCCCCAATCACTATAATTCCTCTTTCATATCTTGTAGCTTGATTACCAACCTGCAATTTACAGTTTTACCAAAGAGAGGCAGAAGTTTGTAAATAGGGATTAAATTTAAATAAAATGCCTATTCATGCATATATTGTAATCTTTTATCTTGCATCATACAAGGTAAAGTTGTTTAAATGTCCTTTTAAAGAAAAGTATGGTCAAGCCATGCAGGTTAGATGCTATGGCATAAATACAAATCCATTAAATGGAGATACTTGAAATCAGTGCAGTTTAACTGTATGCCTCTTCCTGCACTAAGAGGCATACAGTTGTGTTTACAGCACACTCAAAGCCCCCCCCTTCCCATTTAAAAGAGCAAAACTTTTTGTGATATCAATTAGTTCAATCACATCTGTGAGTGGATTTGGCTGTGAGGTCAAAGTAAATCTAAACAAATGTTTTACCTTTAATCATTATATGTGCACAGATCATTTGGTTGTATTGTACCGTGCATGGTTGAGCTTACTGACTATTTAATTAGCCAGCCACTTTATAAAGCAATAATTTGCATGTGAAATCTCTTTGCTTCCAGTCTGTTATCTGTTACTTGTTAATGATTATCTTGTTTACAGCTTCTTATAATCACTGTTACAATATAAGCAGACAGGTGACAAACTAAAAAAACAAAACAAAACTTGAATATAGTGTGTCTCAGTAAGGTGCTGGGCCACCAGAGCAGCTTCAGTACACCTTGACTCTCCAGACCTTTGGAGGGATAAACATCATTCAGCCAAAAGATATTTGCTTATGCTAACACGTCACTCCAGAATCTCCCATAGATGTTCGGTTGGGTTGAGATCTGCTGCCTGTGAAGGGCACAGCATATGATTCAACATCATTTTCATACTCATCAAACCATTCAGTGACCCCTTGTGCCCCATGTGTGGGGCACTGCCGTTTGTCACCCGTCTGTAGATAGTGATGACATTTTATGGTTGACCTTTACTGGATATTTGATTGTCTTTGTGATATTTTTGTCAAATGATAATTTCTATGAAGCAGGAGTTGACATGGGAATTCACCACAGTCTACTTGTCTGGTCAGTGGAGGGATAATGTCTCCAGACATTATTGTATCTCTAGGTGGAAACCAAAGCAAACAAAAGATGCAGCAGCTAACCAACACATACACTCACTGAGGCATTATGTCAGATGGACATGAATGCATTCACTCCCTTTTCGTCAGCTGCAATGCAAATCTAATCCAAGAGCGATTATGTTCACATGTAGCTGTTGCTGAATTATGTGGGTGTGGGGCTAATGTAACGTTTTGTTCAATGAAATAAAGCCATTTCAGAAGACACTAATACACAGAAAGATGGATACACAGAGACACACACTGGACAGGCTCTCTGGTTCACTCCATATATTCAGTTACTTTGGTTGTTCATTTGTTTCCTGTATGTGGCACACAAAGTGAATCAGAATAAAGAAAAACTAAAAAAAAACAACAAAAAAAAACAAAGCCTATTTGTTTGACAGCCGCCTTCCTCCCCACATATGAAGTCATTCCCCTACATGTGGCATTAAAGAGGAAGATCTATCTAAACTGAGGTCATGAGAAGGGTAGTTTGATTGAATGCCATAATTCCCACACCCAAAAATGAAGTCATGTGGTGGGATTCAGTGAGGAAGAGGTCTGCTATGATTTCAATCTGTATATACAGACGGTGGTCCTGTCTGGCCCCTCTGGCCAGTTGTCATGAATCATAGTAGAAATGTGGGCTGACTGAAGTAGGTGCCCTTCCCACATTTATATAATGTGATCAGATTTCATTAATGCAAGATGGGTGATAAAATGTTTCTATGAAAATTCAATTCTGTTGCAAAGAAGCTTCAGTGTAAATCTTTACCAAAGGCAGCAGTATGATGTCATAATGTCATAAACCAGTCTTGTCAACTAATTGTGTGACCCACAGCACCTTTGCCCTCTGTTTGTCTGTGAGAACACACACACATACTTGTACTTTTGTCTTTGTGAGGACACTCATTGACATGATGCATTCGCTAGCCCCTTATCCTAACCATAGCCATAAGAACTAAATGCCCAACACCTAACCTAAAACAAATCTTCACCCTCAAAAAGGTGTTTCAGAAACTGGGGACCAGCTAAAATGTCCTCAGTCTGTAGCCAAAAAATGTTTTTTTTGGTCCTCACTATATAGCGAGTACAAGAAAACACACACACTCTTATACAGTACCTTAATTTTTCACACAGGTCTCTCAGCACTGCCTTGTTGCGTCACATGCTCCCTTCAGTAAAGTAATGACTGAGGTCCCTTGAAACAATCATATCTGTCATCAAACACTCCTGCAACATTAACAACCCTCTGTTCACCTCTTCTGCTCAGACATCACCTCAGCTCTTTCGGGTTGTCTTCAGTTTTGGGGGCGCTGATAGATGCTAATGAGCAGAGATTAGACCAGGCCGAGAATACAGTGAACATGGCGTTCCTGACCTGAAGCCATCAAGAGGCTACAGAGAAGTTTAGTAAAAGGGATGAAGATTTCAGTAAAATGCTGAAGAAAAGTCTTGAAGTGACCAGACATGGGTAGATCTTTATAGCAGTATTTAGGTTTGTGGCTACATAGTGTAATGTTTTAGAGGATATTCTGAGAAATTATGCTTAATGCTTTGCAGCGAGTTAGATAAGAAAACTGTTCTATTTCTGTACAGTAAATGTACAGCTGAAGTCAGCAGCCATCTTAGCTAGCTTAGCTTAGCATAAAGATTGGAAGCATTGGGAAACGCTTACCCTTTGTAAAATGACAAAGAGCATTTTTATGTGAGAGATTCAATTTGATTTAAAAAGTTCAAATGTGATCTAACATATTGATTCAGGAGTTGTATACATTCTGGTTGAAAGATTTTTGCTGGATAGAGCCAGCTAACTCTCAGTAAGAAAGTGAATAAGTCTCCTAATATGTTGAAGTGCTATCAGCAGAAAAACCTCCAAGTGCTATAAAAAGCCCCAGGTTACTGATTGTTCTCCCTGAGACACAACTAACAGGACAGCACACAGAAAATGCTAGCTGTGTTTTCTGTCTGTTTCACAGTTGTGCTCATATACCACTGTAGTGCCACAAAACACCAAATGTCTTATAGTAAATTGTCCTAAGAATGCCAGCAAATCTCACAGTACCACAAAAATACCACAACATATGTATCACAGGAGCACAGTGGTTACCACAGGAATTCCAATGCCGAAGTACCACAGCTTCTTTTATGTGGTGCTGTACCATGGAATTTTTCTAAAGGTTGACAGACAAGTATGTTTAATTAGGGGTTGGATTGTCCACCTCTAAATACAGTAATAGTGTCTCCTCTAAATTCCCTTAAATAAGAGCTGTTCATCCAAAGATTCTTTGTTTCATATTTATGATATTATAGCCATTCAAGCCCCATGAGTTCCTGTGAGTTATTTAGTTTAGTGTCACTATAGCACTGAAATCTGTTCTGTCAGATAGATTGCAATCACAAGATCATTTGCTAAGATAACATGCCAAGCAATATAAATAATAATATGAAAACATTAACCACATTTACTGTAACATAATAGTCATACTCACAACTACTCTTGCATTTGAGGAAGATGACAAGAATATAATTTATTTGACAAGTTTTACAGTTATTTGTGTTCAGTGGAATATTGATATAGTAAATATCAAGTTATTCGAATGGCTACATCTGGTTTCACTTTTTGTGCTGTTAATTCTCTTGAACTTTACATCATCAATAACACATCCAGTAAAACACGAGAACATTACATTGACTCAGCTCTGAATTATCACTCTAACATGAGTTCCTGCTG
>NW_018127974.1:1592697-1605393 GCF_001952655.1 Monopterus albus | reverse complement strand
CTGAGTGTATTGATGTATGTCTGTTTTAAAAGTCTAAAATTGTTTGGAAATTATATGCTTTCACGTATTTCAGTCTTTGCTTTTCTTCTGAGGTTTTGATGATAGTGATGACTTAACATCTCAGAAATGTTAATTACTTATGTTTCATTTCCTGTTTTTGCTGACCACACACTATAGAGATGCATGAGGGAGTTACTCTCTGATGCCATCTTGTGTTCAAATGTTAAAATGGTTTATTTTAGCAATGACATTTGGTATAAACCTCATGCAGCCAGGCTCCTCTATATGTAACTATTCCTTTTACAGTATCATTCAATTCCTTGGAAACATGTTATACGTGACTTAGTTCCATCTCATGATTATAGTCATGGTGGCAAATAGCAGTTGGATGTTATGGTAATATTTTTTGTGTTTTTGTAACCGTTTAACACAGTTTGATCACAAATTCTTGTTTTAAGGGCCACTTACTAGTTTTCCATAAAATAAAATAAAAAAAAGCTCATGTGAAAAAGTTATTTAAATCTTCACTTTTAACATCTTGCATTATGTCTTAATCTTGACTGATTTTGCTTAAAAAAAGTGGGATTTTTTTTAACTCTTTCTTCTTATTGGCAAAGAAATGTTGATCATGATCGATTAATAATTCTCTGATGTAGCACAATAGTTTTGTTTCATTGTGCGTCTTTCAGTATATGAACTTGGTTACTGGACACTCACAGGTGAATGATTCCTTCTCTATCTGTTTTTAGCACATAGCATTCTGACAACTATTCTGATAGTCTAACTGTTTATGTAACCCATTTTATTTTTAATGTATTTAAGGATTCACACATTGTTTTTTGGACATTATATATTTTGCACATTTTGCAGGAGCATCTCCATTACAGACTCTTGTCTACCACCACCAGTATTTTTATTTTTCCCTCCCTCCATTTGAAGTGTTTTCCCAAGGTCAGCCACAGCATGAGACAGAGCTGCCACTCATGTGACAAACCATGGAGGGGAAGGGTATTTCTATATTGAGCTCCACCAGTTGTGCCTCTGCATGGGGCCACAGGGCTATGGGGTTAATTCCAAACAACTGTGCATCCAGCATGGCAAAACACGGTGAATTTCTACCCTGAGATGGACTGCAGGCATGCAGGCTCCTCATCAGTTTAAACTGAAAGATCTCAATTACTTCAAAATGTATATAGGCTAATGGTGAGAGACAGGTTTTGGGTTTACTGCACTGTAGGTGTCATTAGGGTAGTTTAGTAGGCTATACAACCTAGCAGAATCAGCAGAACCTCTCCTCACCTCAAATTTTTCACAGTAATTCATAAGGTTACATTAAGAGAACAATCATGAAAGTAAAGAATAACAGTATGATTGTAGAATTTAGGAGTAAATACATCAATGAAAAGTCTTTTGCAATTTTACTGTAAATAAATGATATAGCATCATAAAATGTCGCCATCTCCCGACTGTCACACGTCATTACATCAACATATCACGGCTTTTCAAGGGCAAAGCAAACCCCCACCCCCTTTTACTTCAATTTGATTGGTCAAGGTAAACACGTCGTTGGCCCATTGGCTTGCCCAGACGTCATTTGTATGACGAATAAGGAAGTGTAAAGGAGAATAATGCACCCAGTGAGAAACGTGGGTTGATTCTTGTGTATTTTCAGCGTTGTTTGTAGTTTGTTCTTAATCTTATCTCTCTTTTTCGAAGTAATGTGAATTGTTTCGGCTAAATTTAGAACGTTTTACAACGGGCTCTGCTAAAGGTATGTGGACTCAAAGCTAACGTTAGCTACATATGTTACCAATCGTTTCAGTCTCAGCTTAGTGCAAATGTTAGCAAGAGCTTAAAGTGAATAGTTCAGTGAGGAAGAACGGGATTGTTTGTCAGAAGCATTTCCACCGTGACGTTGGTACAGCGTTGCTGCTTTTGCAGCTAATTTTACTAATGTAACTTTATAGTGTACAAATCCAAATTCATTTCATGACTGTTAATCAGATTGATACCAGCAGTTAAAATGTATGAGTTTCACGTATGGATGTGTATTCAAAATCTGTTAAAAAATAGTTGTGCGTTTTATCTTAAAGCTGGTCAATTAATATTCTATCACCACTAGATGGTGGACGAGATCGTATTATACGACACACAGTCCGCTCTTCAATACTAACTTCACCACTTGTACGTCTAGACATTGCTTATCAATCCCAGACGTTATAAGAAGTAATTGGAATTGATGACATGCATCTATATTAAGACCATTCTGTACCACATATTGTGTGCTTTGTAGGGTGTTTATGGGGAAACACGTTGGAATGTAAAAGTTAAAATAAAGGCCACTCAGCAACTGTGTGAAATCACAACTGTAAAATGACAAACTTTATAACCACATCTGCATTGTCATTCAGTGTATGCAGTTCAAAGGTTTAGTCCTTATTTATAATGATATACAAAACCATTTTAGATACTAATACTGACAGATTGTTGTTGTCCTTATGACATGTTTATTCCTGACAGCCTCCAGGGTTGGGATTGTGGTTAAGCATTTACGTAGTTGTAAACGTTAGGGTAAAGGACTGATGAATGCATTATTTTTTTGTGTGAGTGTCCTCAAAGGCAGCTTTACACACATGTTGTGTGTATGTGCTGGTTTTTCACAGTGTTCACCTGAATGATGGCAGCATCAGGGAAACTGGCATCTTTCCGTCTGCCTCCCTTGCCTACTCTAGGTGAGCTGATAAAGCTGTACAACCTTCAAGCTGAGAAACAGCTATCCCAGAACTTTCTGCTGGACTTGAGACTCACGGGTTAGTCCACCTGCATCTTTCTTTCTTTCTGTCTGCAGTACCTGCTAGCTGCTGTTCTTTGTTACTGTGTCTACATCCACACAATGGTGTGCACTTGATTGCACACCACCTACATTGCCTTGTTTCACGGCATTGAATCTGACAGGCTTTTCTGTATGGGGGAGGTTGAGTAGATCTGCTGCTAATGTGAATGGACCGAGTCAGTTGTTTGCAGCCCATGTAGAGTGTGGGCCTTAATATAATTATCAGGGATTCAGTGCAGGTCTGATCTGCTTTCTTGTCCTTGGACAAGGTGAATGTTAGATTAATGCATCTCATTTTTCATCACACAGAGATGGATATTGCACCATCACACACTATTAATCTCATTTATGCACCTGATTGAAGAGTATGGTGTAATTCATATGATACATGAGTTGCTGTAAGTCAGTATATGAGTCACAGTTTGTTAGTGATATAGATGGCTAGAATTCATTTGGTAATCCATCTGCATCTTTTCAGACAAAATAGTGCGTCAGGCAGGGAGTTTGAGGGATGCCTATGTGTGTGAGGTGGGTCCTGGTCCCGGAGGCCTCACCCGCTCAGTCCTCAATGCCGGTGCAGCAGACCTGCTGGTGGTGGAGAAGGATACACGCTTCATTCCTGGGCTAAAGGTAAACTGAGCTGTCGTACTGAGGTTGGCTAAATGCTATCAAGGTCATTAGGTCATTCAACAGAAAAAGCTCTAACATGTTGCATAGTGAATGATGACCCCACATTTTGTTTTCTGACCACCTTTTCATTCATTGTATTTAATGTTGTATAATATCTGTTTCCACAGCTGCTGTCTGAAGCAGCACCTGGGAAGTTAAGAATTGTCCACGGTGACATACTCACCTACAGGATGGACCGAGGGTTCCCACTGAATATTTCTAAGCCGTGGGAGGAAGGTGAGAATTTTTTATTACATAAGCTGTCACTGTGCTCAGAATGAAGTAAATAGAGTGCATGACTACAATGTGTGTGAATGTGTCTCTACAGATCCACCAAACCTCCACATTATAGGGAATCTCCCATTTAACGTCTCAACCCCCCTCATCATCAAGTGGCTGGAGAACATAGCCAACAGAACAGGGCCCTTCGTCTATGGACGCACCCGACTCACACTTACTTTTCAGAAAGAGGTGGTAGAGGTGGGTGAACACTGCTGTCACATCTCTGTGTATTTGCCTAAAGATATAAGGTGTGAAAACTGAATATATAAATATTGATTTTATAATAAAAAATCGTTCATAGCAGGATTTAATGATGCTCTTTTTTTATAACATAAAACATAGTAAGGACACAGTTAAATGCTCATCTTTTTGTCTTTATGTAACTGGTTTGTCCTCTCCATCCAGAGACTGACAGCCAGTACAGGCAGCAAACAGAGGAGTCGCCTGTCCATCATGTCTCAGTATCTCTGTACTGTCCGCAGCTGCTTCACCATCCCTGGACAGGCCTTCGTGCCCAAACCCAAGGTAGGGTTTGAGCTGATAATATTTAGTTTAATTCTTCTAAATCTGACCTTGCTACATTAGCAGACAAATTAAACAGTGTGTACTGTTTGTGTTGACCTTTGTGATAACCTTTGCAGTGCATTGGCAGGAGATGTTATTGCTGTTTATATGTTACACTTCTTCCCTTTCCTTTTGTCTCAACATAAGAATCTATGCATATGCAGTGAAATAGAACTCAATTTTCAGAACACACATGTAATGCAGTGTTAAAGTTTAATGCTGATTTCAATCTTCAGTACTGAGACACATTACTCTTTCACAGTTCTTACCCTAAAATAACCTGTGAGGACTGGGACATCCTCACATCTCTTAATCTCTGCTGCTTGTCTGGTCCCACGCTCCTGTCAGAGTCCCCCATCATTTCCCCGCCACTCATCCCTCCCTCACTGTTATTGCTTTAAGGCTTCATTAAGACTCATTGAATCTGTTGTCTTTGTTCTGGCTTTGGACGTTTTCTAGGTTGTAATGATGCCTGGTGGGTATTTGAGATGTGGCACGATCACACTACTCCTAGTTCCTTTCAGTTTCTCTCTTTGAGTCTTTTATCCCATGTGTGTATCAGTGGCAAAAGAAAGGCGTTCCTTCTTGCATAACATGAGAAAGCAAGGGTTTTAAAGCATTTCTGGGTAAGGATTTATAGTAGGACTAGAAAGTCCATTAAATGAGTAAAAAATACTGCAGCAAAATTTGAAATATGTGTTGCCTAATAGACGGCTCTGCTGAGATGTACTTGGAGATTAGACACAAGCCTCTTTAAAGACTCAGGAGGTCTCTTACATCGTTGTACTAATGAAACCATGTCTTTCTTTTCCTCAGTGAAAGGGTGGGTGTTAGGTGGATGTCAGAGATGCACTGCTGGTCCCTTGAAGCTGTTGTTTCTTTGTAGGAGACCTACTGTTGGGAAATGTTTAATCTCCTGTGTTACGTGAAATGCAGCAGAGTAAGTGGGACCAGTGCTGATTGTTCATTCTCTTAGAAGAGATGGCTCCCAGTGAATATTTTATCACACTCTGCTGTTGCTCTGTTTTTTTAAAATTACTTTTAAGTGTCTTATTTTTGTGTATATATCAAGCTGTGCCTTAATGGATTTCAGCATATTTATCTGTGCTCTCAACATGTGCACGTATGTTTGTGTGCATTTGCTGTGAAGAGACTACACTGATGCTACAACCTTGTACATGCATTGCAGATGAATCGGTGCCTCCCACGTGCCCACACGGGCCCACACAGGCCATCTATCACCATTAGATGTTTTAATAGACGCTTGGCCAAACTGATATTGTTAGGAGAGATGATGGCTGTTTGATGAGCAGGCCTCCTGTGGCTGTGTCTTATTAAAGCTAAGAGAGCACAAGCAGCATGTTAATGCTGCCATGCTCTCTGCTCTGTGCTGCCCCTTTCTACCAGTATGTCATAAAAGCTTGCTGGTGAAGCATTGTTTACTGGAGCACATCAGAGAAATTGCACAGAATTGCATGGACAATAAAAATGGCGTGCTTGATTTACTGGACATCATCAACAGGCTGAGTGGAGGGGGGGGGGACTGAGTTTGTGACACACATGAATATAGACTCGTAGCTGAACCAGTGGTTTGTCTAGAAAACAGAAAAATATTGTCATAGCATAAGTTTGGATTTTGTCTTTGGTGTTCATCTTGTGCACCACTTACAGTTCTCTATTGAAAAAAGCAGAATCCACTAATAAAAATGATAAAGGCTGAATATCCATTTTTAGCAGAAGTTAACTAGAATGGGAGAGTAACACTTCCAGATGCAAGGTGTCTCTCTCTCTCTCACTCACTCACTCTCATCCTGCAGTATGTGTGTGTGAGACTGTGACTTGTATCTATAGCCAAGAAGTTGCCTCACAGGTTTAAATGTTGGTGTTATTCTGTTCTTTCTGAACCATAGGAATACACTGATTGTGTTAACCAGTGGTGGGCCGTGCATTTGGTACCTGGGCCTTCAGTGGAGATTTACCCGACTTAATTCGCCTCTTAATACCACCACTGTACGTCGCAATTATAGAAACCATCAATGCTATACAAAAACGCAATATAATAAAGTGTGGCGTTACAGAGAGAGAGGTATTTCACGTATTGAGGGTGAATACCGTTTTTACTAAAGCAAGAAACCCAGTTAAGACAACTCCAAACCTCTACACTACAACCGCATCTGTGATCTCTACATTTCAGTTCCATCGTAAGCCCTTTTCTACTTTTGCTCTGACCAAACAATCAGAGGACGGAAAATCTTGACGTCATTGTGGGCCAGCTAGCTGGCCCTGTGAGGCGAATTTGAAATCTGATTGGTTAAAGAAACAGTCCCATTGCTAATATAGTTTAAGTTACATGGGCCAGCACTTCTGATTCTGAAGGCCCTGGGCAGATTAGATTGACATGGCAACACACAGAGGCTGAAATCTGATTGGACAAAAAATCTAACATCCACATACACGTACTGGAAGCGGTGCAGCCAAGAGAAATACTACGAAATGAAGAGAACAGACTGTTGGGAATAAATTAATACAATTTCATGGAACAAATATTAGAATTTCGGTTGTAAATGTAGATCAGTGCTTCTAATAGTGTTTAGGCCAGCAGAGAAGGCCTCGCTGGCCCTGACGGCCCACCACTGGTGTTAATGAAGAGAGATTTATTGAACCTGAAGCACAACTGGGCTTTGTTTGTCTGATCTCTGTATGTTTTTGTCATCCCTGCCTCTAGGGCTCTTTGTTTTTGGCCTTGGTTAGTCATTTCTGTCCTTTATCCTGTCAACTCGGTCATATATTGAAAACGTATTTGGGTCATTTTAAACATTTCACTTGTTGGCCGGTGCCCCCACACCCCACACCAGTGGCATCTACTAAACTACAGTGGATAAATACGCAACAGCAGGTGCTATAAAACACGTGGCAATTAGTGGAGAGTGAAAAGTATCAGAAGTGGTCTACTACAGTGTAATCAAACAAACAGTGAATCAGAAAAAGCAGCGAAATTACTGAACCTTTCCAAATAACCATGAGGAAAAAATCACATCAGTAAAAGGTGGGAGTGAAATTTAAGTGCAGGTTGATTGGTTGTTTACCTTGAACCTATAGGAGGTAGCCAGTACAGGATAATGAGAAGGGAAATGTTAAATTTGTTTTACATTAGCAGCTGCTTGTCGCACATATTGATGTGCGGGCGAGCAGATAGACACCCATCCTTGCCATTTAATCTGCCTGTCGTGTTCTTGCCCCTCGCTGCAGCTCTCAGGCTTCTGAGAATGGCGATTGGCTGCTTTGATGTGTTTCCCTCAGGCTCAGAGTGCCCTAGGTTTGTCCTGCTGCAGATCACACCTGCCTCCCTTTCCTTATTAGTCACTCTCCTCCTGTTAATTCTCAAATAGAAGGACAGATTGAGTGATGCTTAAATTGCTTCTGTCTTTCATCATTCTACATATATCTGAAAGAGCTCTTGAAGGAAGTAAACTGAACACAGAAAAGGCTTTTCAGCTGTTGCTTTAGTCATTATACGCATCTCTAATTTATATTCTGATCAGGGGTCAAGGAGCTTTAGAGTGCACACTGCCATCAAGGCACCTGCATCTTTCACACAAACATCCAGTCATTCAGATTTGTCTTCACTGCTGCTTTACATGAAAAATAGCTGATTTGCAAAGAATAAATTACATTCTGCATCTGGACAGTTGATTAAAATGAACCTCTGTTTGTCACAGGCCTAATAGTGAGGCAGTAGATGCTCCATCCAGAGCAACCTGCAGTCTCTTCTGTAGACCACAGCTGCTAGAGCAAAAATGGAAAAGGTGAGGCACTGAGTAGGCGTAATGGGCGATGGAAATACTAAATAACATAAGTGGAAAAAAACATTTAGAGAAAATGAGCTTGAAGACGGGAAAGAGGAGAAATGGAGTTATAACTAGGTGGGGTATGACAATAAATATGAAGCATGGATAGAAAGAGAACATTGGAAACTGACTAAAATCACAGTGAGATAAAAGAACAAAACAAGAAGTGGTAAAAAATGAAACTGAATGTGATGTACTGAATCAAACAAAAGCTAGAAAACAAAGCCTTCCCCCTGAGTGCAGAGCAGCAGAAGATTGATGACCAAGATCAATGTGAAAGGAGAGCGAGGCGTACCTCCAGCAGATGGTTGTCTGGGCCAGTCATCAGCCCGCTCTGACAAATGGCTGCATCAGCCAGCACCCACCAGCTGACTGGGCCTCACAGGAGGAGAGCCCTACAGATGTTTGCCTTGTACACAGTTGTCAACCAAGAGCACAGGCCAGATGAGCAGAGCCTGAATTAAATTTGGTAATGCTGTATTGAACATCAACACTATGGGCAGCAGTTGTCAGGGGGACAAGATGTCAGCTGGTCTTTTCAGGTATCAGAATAATTGTATCTATTGAATTCACAAGGTGTTTCAGTGTAGGAGCTGACCCAGTCTTTGTGATAGATATAGTGTCCTGAAGCGGCACCAGCTCTCACCTGAACTGTAAAGGTGAGAATCTCCTCATCGTGGCTGCACTGCTTTCTCACCTCCTGCCACACATTCTACAGGCAATTCATCTAGCCCTATTCCCATCTCATAAATGGGGTCAAACATGCTATTGAGACGATTAAGGAAAGTTATTTCAGTGACTCATGCCAGCATAGTAAATCCCTGATGGCTCGGTCTCACTCTCAATACATCACAGACCCAAGGTAAAGAGAAACAAAAATACTCTCCTCCTCCTGTCTCCTTAAACAAAATGCTGAGGTTGGCAGAGTTAGCTTATCAACATCTCTAGAGATGTTACTCCTGCTAATAAGAAACTGTGTCAGGTTTGTTCATTCGGGGCTCAGAGTTTAGTATTTTAAAGGATAATGCTGAAAGCTTGGTAATCTACCCAAGGAAAGCAGGTCAGCTTCAAATGTGTATGTTGCTAGTGGTGCTATGACACACTGAAGTCTGTAAAAAGCAAGCCTTGCTACAATGGGAGGCATCATCTATAAGCTGTTAACTTAAAGAGTTATTAAATGCTCTAATTTGAGCTTCATGCACTGTGGTTGCATGACTTCTGCCAGCCTTTTTGAAGGGACTGAAGGTGTAGGAGGAGTCAGATTTAGTGGGTGTTTTGATTAGGCTTTGTAAGGCACCAGCTCAGTGTTTAAAAAAAAATAAATAAAAATTCATAGCTCCCACGATTGTTTCAGCAAAAACTCTGACAATTGGATTTATGCGAGTATGCCTCTGCCTTTTCTTATTGTCTTTCTGTGCTTTCATTAACACGTTTGTCGACAATAATCTCTGCAGTGATCATTTCCGTCAGGAGAGATATAGATTGTAAAAAAATGAATGGGCCCACACCCTCCAGTCACTTAGCCTCCTCTCACCTTCGGCATAGTGAATCTTCCTAACTGCACAACCCACCCCACTCTCGAAGCTGAAATGTTAAATGTCCTCCCTTAAACTGTCAGTGTATTGTTTTTCTACAAGCGCCCCCTTTTGTCATCTCCATAGCTTTTACTGCCTTCCTCAGCAGTTTACTGCGGAGCCAAGGTCGTTGTTATTATTCCCCAGCCTCACATGAGCACTAGGACCAGCGGAGAGCAGGTAATGCACAGGAAGATCATTCTCCCCCAGTGTTAATGACAGCGTTATATCTCTAGTATGGACCTAACCGCCTATTAAGAATGGTGACATACTAGAGCAGTTTGGGTACTCGCATTCTGAGTAATGTGGTGTTAATGGTGTTTTGGTGAGCCGTGACATTACAGGTCCTTACCATGTCCTGGTGGGTGAGCAACAAAACCAAGATAAGGGATTAAGCCGGCATTTTCCAGTTATTCCATCTGAATTAAGCCCTGACTCAGTGGCATGAAAGCAGGTTAAATTAAACCCAGTCAAGTTACCAAGAAGATTTATTCTTTGCAGCTAGCCTGCTCCAGACCAGGCTCACAGCCAGGCTTGATTACTCCCGTTGCCTTATTTGTTCTGTCAGCAGAATTACTTAGACCTGGCTTGACCTAGCGGCACCTCCTCAACCTGGCTTTGCTTTAATGTGAAACGCATTAAGTCAGGATGCACTTAGTAAACTAGGTCAAACCTCGCTTTGTCTTGTTATCTTGGAGTGAAAGGTTTTGATGGAAAATGTGGGTTAAATACACAGAAGAGCAGATCTTATTAGTGTTTCCCCATGAGAGGAAGTTATTTGATCTGCACTCTTGGTGCATAACCAAGAGGAGTGGGAGAAAGCCTCGAATAATCCGTGTTTGTTTCAGGAAAGCACAGCCTCACTCAGTTGGTGTCAACAAGGCTCCAGTCAGGTGCAGCTGAGCTCAGATTTTCTTGGAAAGTAACTGTTTAATAAGTGCTTTGTCTGAACAGTATAGGCTACAGTATGTCGCAGATGGTAAAGTGGAACAACAGGCTATACAGTGTTCTGATCTGAAACAAGCGCCGCTTATGGCTGAAGACATCATCATGCAAAGGGCTGTGTACACTTTGATTATTCAGAGCAGACGCTGTGGTTAAGCTTTGCTCTCTACATGTTGGCATTCCTCTTGTTTATGTGGAAGCAGCTGAATAAATCATAGTATCGGGATGTTTGTTGCAAAATTGAGTCAGGCGGAGCTAATTTGAAATGAATTGTCTTTCTTATAGATAATTTCTGGTTATGTATTTAATTTTACAGATTAGAGCCCGACTGATTTTAAGGCAAAGACTGATAACACTTGATAGTTTAAAACCTCTGATACATCAGCTGATATACTTTTTCTTTTTTTTTTCTCTTTTATAAAAATAGTGTTAAACAATTTTGATTGAGACTAAGAAATGTACTTAGTGGAACATTTTTACATTTGAGAAATGACAGTTGTCAGTCAGGCTGCAACTAATGATTGTTTTCATTATTGATTAATCTGATTATTTCCTTGATTAATCATTCAGAAAATAGGGGGGGGAAAGATGCCCATTAAAATGTTCTAAGCCCAAAGTGATGCAATAAATTAGCTTTCTCCAGCCAAGAGTCCAAATCCCAGACATATTTAATTTATTATAAAATGAATAAAAAGTCAAGGTCGGTTTATTTATAGAGCACCTTTCATACACAAATTCAAAAGTGCTTTACATAATAAAACGGATTCGATCAATCACTGCAGAAGCTGCAAATCCTTACAGTTCAGTAGCATCAGTGAATGTTTGGGAGTTTTGCTTCAGAAAATGTCTTGAATAATTAATTGATTTTCAAAATAGCACATTGTTTCTCTGTTGATCAAATCGATTTAATTAGTTGTAGGTAATTATTTGTGTGCTCTGGTCAACAAACTATTTCATGGAGATGAAACTAAACAAGGCAAACTGCATCCAACCATTTTTTTATGCCCATCTAATTGCATATCATCATCAACTACTGCAATCATTAAGTCACATTCCTTTAAATGCACCCAGGGGTGCTGTTATTATTGCACTTATTTCCTAATGCTGTCACCTGAGTAAGGAATGACTGGAAGATGCCAAAATCCATTTGCACATAATATTTAATGGATGTGGCTGTTGCTTGGACCCGTCCTGCTGCATTCTTGGGTGCTGTGAATGAACAGCCTGCCTGCCTACACTCAGAACAGCCTGTACCATCCAACAGTCTGGAGATTTGGCAGGAAGATGAATGTTATCTCCATCCTTATCAGCCACACACATAGGACACAACAGTAGGCACGCCGCTTTCACAAAATAGTTTTATTGGTAAAAATAGAACTACTTGCACAAGCACATTGAGACAACTGTATCAGAACTTGTGAACTGTTCCTCATCACAAATATGCTCTGGCAAAGTAAGAAGTGCAAAAGCATCCACAAAAATAAGCTGCAGTTACCAAAATGATGCGATAATGTCTTGGTATGTGCAGGAGAGTCGTAACTCTTCAGACTTTTAGGACCTAGTCACTTTGCACTCTGGCCACTTATAAGCTAATGTAATTGCGTGCTGATGGTCAAGCTGCACAGCCACAAAAAAAGAGAAACCTCTAGCTTCTATTTCCCTGCTGAATCCTATCGGACAGTTTTTTTTTTCTTCTTCTTCTCCAGAGTATCAGTTGTATTATGTATTTGTTCTGGTCCAGACCGCTCAGGATGCTCAGCCGTTTGAAACAAGCTGCTGTCAAATAAAGTAACACAAGTAAAGGTGCACTGAGTTGTCTTCTTATAAAGAAGATACAGTATGAACATGGTGTCTTATTTCCAAACAATCTGAGGATTTTCTGATTCCTCAGCAGAAACAAGTTGAACACCTAGATAATTGTGTACAGTTGTCACAGGCCTACTGTACAGTGAACTAGAATTCCTGAAACAAACTCTTCCCC
>NW_018127974.1:1590051-1592675 GCF_001952655.1 Monopterus albus | reverse complement strand
ACCATATATACTACCCTTCTCAAATGAAATCCTCATGTCCAGTGCAGTCTTGCTGTGCTTTGTGAAATGAGGAATAAAGAGGATTTAAAATAATCCTCGAAAGCTGCACTGGACTGTACACAAGCATCTAGCTGACTTGAGCTTTAGTCTGGCAGAACAAATCATAAATCCATAAAACTTTTGCTAATGTATAATCCATGTACAAACGACACAATAAAAAAATAAACAGAACTCCAGACAGTATTAAAACATGTCATCATGAGACGATTTTGGCACATTCTCGAAACACATCGTGTGTCAGTATTAACTGATGACATGGCACATTCTTTACTTTGTTTATTGCATTGGTCATGGTGCTTGGGCAATGAGTTATTGTCAGGAGACCAGTTGTGTCAGCTTATGTCTGTGCTGGGCAGGATGGCTAAGTCAGGGTGTGGGAGACACCTGGCTCTTAAGGGCTGCCAGGGCCTGCAGTGGTGCCTACAGAGATGGTCATGGTGTGCTGGCAGTAGCCAGCAGGTGGCAAGCTGAGCTTAGCCATCTGCTCTCCCCCTAGGAAGCTGCATGTTTATGAGAGAGAGGGAGGGACTGTGCACTTCTGTACATCATTGCTAAGACCTGTCTCAAGCACAAAAGCAGTATTGCTCTGATTTCCTTTTCTCAGAAAAAAGGAGACACTTTGGAACATGGATTGTGATTTAAAAAAAAAAAAAAGCATATCAGCGCTACTGACATGAGTAGGTGGGAGTTTTGCTTAAGTGTGCCTGGTGTGTTTTTTGTGTGGGGAAACCGCACTTTCATCACACATCAGTGTTCTTTTGTCAGCTGTCAAATCCATGTGACACAAGCAGGACAGAGGAGGTGGACATAAAAGATTAGACTAACAAGAAGCAAACAGGAACGCTGGCATAGGCAAGTGACTGCAATTTAAGACAGAGACCTTCTGCAGGTGCACACTGGTAGCAATACGCGCACTGCTGACGCACTTGGAAAACAAGTCACATATGGAGAATGACTCAAACCTTTTTTAGCTGCCTGCTACACAGCCATCTAGTCGACCATGACTCAAGAAGCTTCTTGCTTTGTTTCATTCTTGACTCTCTGCCAGTGCACCATTAAACATCTCTTCATCCCTGTGAGACTTCTTGTATGGTATAGACACCACAGCAGCGGGCTACGTAACAGGGTTGCTGCCTCCTGTCGCCGGCTAATAAAAAGGATTAGTGAAAGTAGTGTGAGCAGAGGCTCTGATTAAAGCTTGCAGAGCCATGGTGAAAGAAGGAGATGCCCTCCCCGAGCAACTTCAGATCACTGACTGACATGCACATGTCCTCAGACAATGAAGACATTTGAATGCTGATTTCAGTTTCCATGGCAGTGTGGAGGAGGATGACAGGAGTGAAAAGCACATTCGAAAAGCCAGCGTGTCTGAATGTTTACTGTACACATGAACATGCACAAGAGCATGTGTAACGGTGTGGGCGTGCATATGTGAGGATGTGCAGGAAGAAATCAGGATGGGTAGCCACTACTTACAAAGCAGAATGTTTTTGTCTAGATGGAAATATGAAAGCAGCATTTAGATGGTCCTCTCTGCTGAGGGTTTGAGCTTCTCTCCAAATCTCTCATCATTTCCACCTGCAGTGAGACAAGTATGCCTCTGTTCCTCTGTTTGTTTGCATTTTCTGCCTCACATCCAGCTCAGCAGCCCACATCTACTCCTCCTGACAGTCCTCTTTGAACAGTTACAGCAGGGTAATGTTTCTACAGCTTTTCAGGCACAGGCATTGTGTGGCTAATGTCTCAGTCTTCTATCAGGCATTCCGCTGTATTAATACACAGGCAGGCTCCACACAGCATGCTTTTAAAGGCAAAATATCAACATGATTCTAGTGACTAACAAAAATAGGACCATTATTTCAATCAAATCCACATAGCATTCTAGTGGCTAAGTATACAAAAAACTAGGATGGCTTTCTATGAAAGGGCTTCCTCTGCACTCAAACATTATACCGTATTGCCTGTTTTGTCAAATGGGAGTGTACCAAACGATTGTAAATAGCAGCCAAATGATTGCCTTTGTTTTTTTTTTTATTTTATTTCATTTCAAACCTTTGGCAAGGAAAAGAAATCTACATGGAAGTCCTCCTTATTTGCTTAGTCCATTCCCCAGGGAGTACTTTCTGTGATTTCACTGATGAAGCATGTCTGCATTTGGTTAGGGGGCTTCTTTCTATT
The DNA here is from genome assembly GCF_001952655.1 of Monopterus albus. NCBI lineage: Eukaryota > Metazoa > Chordata > Actinopteri > Synbranchiformes > Synbranchidae > Monopterus > Monopterus albus. The sequence goes on along the minus strand of NW_018127974.1, from coordinate 1,590,437 downwards.
CTGCAGCACCTTATCCGGGCTCCTTATACATTCAAAATGTTTATTCCAAGGCGCTGCTTAGGGAATACCTCCACCGCTTGTGCTTGCAAAACAGAAAAAAAGCAAAGAGCTTGATAGAGGAAAGGAGAAAAATGAATTCAAAACTATTGCCCTCCTCCCTCATTTTCTCTCCGCCTCCATCTGGAGTAGAGCCTAGTGAGTAGCAAAAGCTGTGATGGGTTCCCCTCAGGCTCATCTCCCTGTAGCTGTAGCGTACACAGTGCTGCTCTATTACACATAGTCCTGCAGGCTGTAGCCAGTCTTATTGTCTAATGGTGAGAGAGAGCAGTACTGGTGCTGGAGGTCTTGCTGCTGCTGCTGCTGCTGGGGGAGCTGTTGTTGGTGGT
>NW_018127974.1:1586311-1589913 GCF_001952655.1 Monopterus albus | reverse complement strand
AGAGAGCAGTACTGGTGCTGTAGGTCTTGCTGCTGCTGCTGCTGCTGGAGCAGCTGTTGCTGTTGCTGCTGGAGCAGCAATTTGTCAGGGGGAGGGAGCAGGACCAGGTCCTGTGGGCCATGCCTCTTCCCCGAGCAGGACATACAGAAGATGAATCCCCCAACAAAGAGGAATCCTGCCGAAACAAAGGCCACGTATACAGCACCCCCGGGTTCAAATTTATTGCTCTCGGGCACACTGGAGTCCAGGAAGTTGGTGATGACCTCGTTGGTAAACCAAGAAGCAGGCACCAGACAGAGAAAGCCTGCAGCAACAAAGCAGCCACCACTGGCAATCGCCGCATGTCTCTTGGATTGCCGTCCACCTCCCCAACGTGTGCACTTTAGTCCCAGGGATGCAAGGCAGAGGCCCAAGGCAGCCAGTACGCAGCACAGCACCATGGTGGTGCGGGCAGTCTGCAAGTATGCAGGTAGTGAAAGCACAGAATACTTAAGTGTGCAGCTGAACATACCTGTGCTGTACCATGTACAGTCCATCCACAGTCCCTGCATCTGTGAGATTGCTGTAATGATGTTAGACCCCACATCAGCACTGACCTTCCAGTTGGGCAGCAGAGTGGCCACCATCGCACCCATTATCCCCAACAGTGCTAGGACAAATCCAAAAATCTGCATGCCCGTGGATGCCATGCTCTTTGTAAAGTCAGTGATGCTGACACCTCAGCCCTCGTCTTTGCAGGGCAGCATTCACCCAGCCAAGCTCGTCGACCCTGATGCCCAGCCGGCTCCCTCCCCTCCCTTGGCGGTGTACCAGCTGCCACTCAGATCCTCAGCTCTTCAGCTGCAGCCCCACTGGACTGGAATGAGACAAAAATGAGAAATTGAACTTGGTGGGTCTCGCACTCCCTCCTTCTTTATCTCCTCATTAACCTCACAGAAGCATAGACTTTCTCTAGCTGGAAACAAAAGACAGCAGGCAGCATGAGCAATGACAGCTGGCACCGGCTGACTGTAGGTAAGCAAAACACAGCAGCTTGATGTGCATGTGTGCATTTTCTATGTGCTGTCTTCTCATTTTTCCTTAAAACTGTTATTGGAGAGGGTGAAATGAGTTTGTGGTATTTGCATTTCTTAATGGCTCTGTGGACTTAAAGCTGCAGTGCCCTCACCCACTCCTACTGTATATCATCTACCACTTTCATTTTTGTGCTGATCACTTGATAAATCGGACCTGCCTTTTATCTGTTATATCCCCTTATCTTAAGGTAAAATCGTCATAATCTAGTCCGCTACTAGATTGAAACCTGTGAATGTAGTTTACTGTTGTCGGACTTTCTCGCGGCGCATCTTGGTCTTTCTCATTCAAACAAATAGGTTGTTTCAGTTAGAATAAGTCATCTCGGGCTTCATCTTATTGGTCGCTGTTGGTTTATGGTCCAAGGAGAGAAAAGAGCGATGTTGAAATAATCCCTTACCCCGGGTCCGGCTGGTGCAGAGCTGGCGCTGGCGAGTCACGTTGTTCGCAGTGATTCCTGTAAACACACAGTCACACGGTGAAAGACAGGCTGATGAGGGGACGAGCGGAGGATTCAGATCGGTCCACGGATCCATCCGAACCGTCCATTTCCCTAACAACAGCGAATGAGAGGACATCCCAGCTCTATAGACTACACGGGCTCGATCGGAGCCTGGGAGAAATAACCATAGCGCGCTCCCTCTCCTTCCCCTCGCCTGTGTGTGTGTGTGTGTGTGGAATGAGTCCCTGCCGCACAACCACAACTTCAGGCACCGTTACACCTCACTGTGCCGCCGTCACTTCTCATGACAACGTTAGAGCCATTACTCGGACAGTAACGAAATTAATCCTTTATTTAGAAGTAATAAAATCGATATTGTTTGTAATTAGTGTGTTGTTAAATTGTTTTTTTATTGTGGCTAGCCTGTATTGCGTTATTTACCTTATAACGTTACAATCAGGAAAAAACGAGCATGCTCACCGGGTAACAGTCTGGAACTAGCTAAGGACTAGCTCGGTAAGCTAGCTAGTTAACTAGCCATAAGTCAACTTATCTACTACTTCATGGACTCAGCCATTTCTGCTGCCACCCACATAGATGTGAGGGTTATTTGTACAAATTTCAGCCCAAATTGATTTCTTCAGGAACAGTGGCCAAAAAATGATCCCCACACTTGCTGTTGTGCTTTTATCGGAACTACTTTCCCCCAAACAAATAGTCCCTATGACAGTTTATATATGATTGGAGGGGATAGCATTTTAAAAGGTTTAATTTGATCACTTTTGTTATTTATGTTACTAAACTGCTCACTCTCCATATAACCTAAAGTGAAAAATGTTACTGGTGAATATCCTTTATTTGGAGAATTTATTTTGTGGGGGGAAAGTAATACTTGTCTAAAAGTTATATTACAGAATTTAATGTCCTCTGTCCCAGTTGAGAGGAAGTTTGGCCAGATGTTATTTTCAGATCAAACAGGTAGTAGTTGGCTGTAGAAATGGGCGTTGTTTGACTTTATTCTGTATGGACAGAAGCAGGTTAATAAACTAACAAATTAGAAAGAACTCCATCCCATTTATGCATTGAACTTGTCAGTAATCATAATACAATACTGCTGTTTTTAAAAGATAAGAAATGGGCAAGCTACAAAATCTAGATAAGGTCCAGCCCGGCCACACAATTGGAAAGAGCACTCTTATTAGGGTAGAAAATCTCCTATCTTTATGACCAGATGAGCTCCTCATACTTGTGGCCCGTGAAGCTTTGTTTGTTTATGTATTGGTCCAGAGGAGCATGTGTATCCCACCGTGCCAAACAGGACCCTCCCTGGGTCGTCATCGTCATCAGGCGTCAGTCAGCATACAGCTGCTACCCTGTCTTTGCCTGTCTTTCTTCTCCTCTCTGTAGAGGACGTACAAGGGAGGGAGTGGCTAGGATGGCCTTGATTCATGAATAACAAAGAGGACAAACAGAGAGGGAAAAATTCACACAGGACCAACACACCCGATAACCTTGGAAATGTAGGTGTGTGTTGCTCTTATTTTGCTGCATGGGGAAAATCAGCAAAATCATTAAGTGTTAGGAAGTTACGCTGCCTGTCGTCACCCCACAACAACAACTGGGAATAGAGCACAGTGATGTATAGCTGTTACATGTAGATAGGTTGGTGGCAATCGATTAGCTATTGATCTGTTTGTTTTATATTACCCAACACTGTCTCCAGCCCCCATTGCTTCTCCTTTACACTACCTTTAAGAGACTATTTTCTTAAAATGAAATCTGGCCAGCAGGCACAGCGCACATCCCATTACCTCCAGCGTGTTGGTGATGTTGACCTTCAACACTATGTTCTCAACAGCTCCTTGCGGGATGCCACTGCAGCAGGAAGAGATATTTTCCAGTTCTTTGCAGAAACATTTTCCAGTTCTTTGCAGAAACACTACAATGTGGTGTGCATGTCCTGTCTCCTTGTAACCAGTGTGTTGATGTTTTTGTTGTCCTATGGCAGAACGCTGAATTGATTATACCTGGTGAGTACAGATATGACGTTGTGATGTAAGGAGATACTGCAGGCTGTTGTAACCCC
>NW_018127974.1:1567471-1586276 GCF_001952655.1 Monopterus albus | reverse complement strand
CCTGCAGAGTATCAGTGAGGCACAGCCATGGTCCCCTTTTACCCACGTGAGGGGCTTTTATTGTTTAATTTGCATTTTCCTCTTTTATGTCCTCACTTGTGTAATTGGTTTTCATGCTCATCATCTTGCAACGACAGTTTGTTCACAGCGGAAATGCAAGGTGTTGTGTGATAGCCGTGATGCCGCTGTCAGTACAATCTTGTCATGTAGCAGGGCCCAGGTCCAGTTTCACTATACATAATATGTGTAAACCTGTTTCAGGCAAAACACTTGTGACATGTTGTGTAATTGCCAGCTTTGGCTTGATTAAGGAGTCTCTCCAGCTGACTCCCAAGTTACCAATGTGGAATGGCATTTATGAGTTTTTAAATATCTCAGCAAAACTATTTTCCCATGTTCTCCTCTTTTGCTGTTTCACTGTTCAAGTACATTTCTACAGTTGTGGGTGAAGTTCAAGCTGGTCTTTGATGAAAGTGCCTCTCCAAGAAACGTGTTAAAGGTTTGGGGCTGTTGGTCTTTAGTTCTTGTTACCATTGCTAACTCTGAGAGACGAGACAGTCCATGTAACTACAAAACAGTGCTGATTTATTCAAAGGATCACAGGTAAAATTAACATTACATGCTCAGGTATCTTGCACCTCCAAACTGCTCACAGGCAGATGTAAGATGAAAGACCCTGAACCAAACCAGGCCTATACATTATATCCCCTCGGTTGGGCTAGCCCCATACTACACAGAAACGTCAACCGAGACGTCTCTGTTACCAGCTTTGCAGCTGGTCATAGCAGTAGTCAAAACATGAAGTAAATCAATGTGTGTGTGTCTGTTGATTAAGTGGTGTGTAGCTAAAAACATTCTCACAGACTTCTAGTAACATGTCATGATATTAAACATAAGAACATATTATGGCTAAGGCTACAGTTATACACGTCATAATAATAATATTAAACACCCTGTCTGCTGACAGTCATCAACTCTTCTCTCTAGTTATCCTTGACCAGATGTACCCTGTAGAAACTCATAAGCATGACTAAGCATTTAACAGTCTAACTAGACATCCTATCTCCACTAAACATTTCTAATACATAAAGTATCTATCTGACTAAAAATGCCTAACAGGGCCTACAGTCTTGTGTTCAGTGTATGTACTGTGGACAATTTCATGGGAAGCACAATGGGCTGCCTATGCAGGAAGCCAAAGCCCTTCCTTCCCAAACCCCTCAAGCAACACATAGCCTAGTATATTCAGTGACATTGACTACTGCTTCCTCCTCTCTGAGAGGTTGTCTCCCTCCACTGATGTAATGGAGGTTGTCTTCTCAAGGTATTGTCATGATTAATGCAATTCTTCCCCCTTTTGGTTGCAGGATCTCTGAGCTTTTCTCTCTTGTATTCCACGACTCTATCTAGCGTCCATCCAACCCCCTGCTCCTTCTCAGACCATGCCATTACATAAGCACAAGTGTCAGTGGTTCAGGTAGCGCAGTGGCTGGTGCCCCAGGGCCCCCGCCATCTCATCTTGGTTATGCTTAGAGCGACATGACAAATTAGTGCTCACATGCCATTGGGGAAGAACTCATCAAGAACGAGAGATCGGAGGGGGAAATGGAAAGGGGACCGCAGGGCAAAGTGGGCTGAGCTTAGGGAAGGTCAAACATATGAAATATGGTCATGCACAAGTGTGTTGCTATAAATGAGCGACTATTGTGTTTGAGGGGATCAGAAAAGGTCTTGAGTTGTAAACGATAGTAGATGGGACTTTTAGGTAGAGTTTATAAAGAACAAATGTTTCAAACACTCTACCAGGGGATTCAGCAGTATTGGACCTTTTTACAGTAGAAATGCAAGGTGTTGGCTTATCAGATTTTTAATACATACCATATATAAGGCTAGAGGCAGGGCAAAAGTCTATGTAAATGTTTTTAGTCTGTGTTTTCTGAAATTAGCTGGAGTGAGTGAATCAGAGCAAGAGGAATTTTGATTAGCTAGAGTATAGATTCTTGCATAACAATCTAATTTAGATGCCAAATTAGTGGCAACGCCTCACTTGTTTTTCCTGCTAAATATGAAGATTTGCTCAACCCCACAAGAAATTATGACAGAGTATTGCCAGTCTCTGTCTATTTTGTATGTATGATCCCAGCAGGCACCCTTATAAAGAAAAGCGTTGAAGGAGCATGAGGGATAGGAGTCTGGGCCGTGGGGTGAGATATTAAGCATGTCGCACAGGGCCAATAAGTCAGTCTGCCACTCCAGTTCAGAATCTCTCCCAGCAAATCCAAAGTATTTCTGGGGGGAGGGAAAGGGGTTGAAGTCATGTCCATAGCACCTCAGTGGAGGGTCCAGGTGACAGCGCATGATTTAAACGGAGTTTCCTTGCACATTGAGGTTATCAAAGGAAGAATTAATGGCAGGGAGTGGGTTATGTGACATTGTTGCTACCTAGCAAAACTGTGTTGCAAGGCCATACATAAATCATAGCAGCAAAGTGACAGACAAGCTGTTGTCTGAAATGCTGCTGCCTGTATAGTCCCAGTATCGACTTTTCCCCTTGCTCCTCTCTTAAATCATGAAGTGTGGAATATAAATGGCCTAATTATTCCAGCAGAGAGTGAAATTAAAGGCATTCCTTTTTATTGCATCTTCCCAACAGATGGTGGTCAGATCTTACATCACTAATAGCAGCAGTTGGCAAACTCGGGTATAACATCATGACCAAAATCTTTACCTCTTGGTGTAACATATGGAGCAACTGATTTTCATACTTCAAGCCTCTTTAATCCCCATAAAGTACCCATATCTCTCAGTACCTCTGCCAACACCTGTCACATGGCCTTTGTATTTCAAATACTTCACATGAACTAAAAGGGTAAGTGTATCAATAATAGACTTCCCAAGAAGAAACCAAAGCCATTACTGACACTACAAATGAACCATGAAGTCATCATTCAGTGTTAGAAATGGCAAAGGCAGCATTAAAAATAAACAGATTTACTAAAGTTAACTATAGCTTCAGTCCCTAACATCCTCCTGTCCTTCATCTGTGTTGAATCTTCTAGCTCTAAACCCTGACGCGTTCTCGGCACCATTATTACTTATTACTGCATAGCCTACAGGACAGTCTCCACCATCGCCGTCCCATTAACACCGCTGCAGCAGGAAGAACAGCAGCAGCCACACATCTCTGGGCTACACAGGGATCTACGATCTGATAAGCGTTAATGCTGTGGTTTACAAGTTCTTCTGGACGCCACCTCAGTTGTTCACAGAAAAGGGGAATCTTAACAACTCATTAGAAATCCCCTGTGTGCATCCTTGGACCACTTTACTTTTCCTCCCGTAATTACTGACGCCAGCCCCTAGCCCAAAAAAAGTCAAAGGCAGCTGTGAATGAGAGTGAGTCACACAATCCAGAAATACAAGCTTCAAGGAGCTCTGCAGGGCTTAATCTCAACAGGAGGGCTGTTGAGCTGAATCAGATGCCTTTTTATTTTACTTCAGGGTATGGGTTGGTATGAGGGGGAACATGTCTCTGGGTATGTTTGTATATATAAAATACATATTTGTCTTGTCTTTAAATATTAAGTAAACCTTCCATGTGACAGTGCATGATTCTTTCCATCACACCTTTTGCCTTCCCTCCATATACACCCCTGCATGTCATACGTCTCTCTTTTTGTTTGCTTGCTTATCAGTGAAAAACACAACTATTCCATTTCCAGGTCTCTCATTCTTGTCCATTCAGATGAATGTGTGTAGATGTTGGTTAATTTTTTTTTCCTGACATGTACATACTGTATATATTGCCCTTAATGGCATTGAAATGTATTATTATTATTATTATTACAGTCATCATGGCCATTGTTTCTTTCAAAGCGTCGCGGTCAGTTTGCTCCCACACTTGGAAAGTAAGACTATTACCAATATGGAAAGAGAGGCAGGCACCGCACTCCTTCTGTCCCGTGTCACTGTGCCAGTGGTCCACATACAGTGACTCCAATTGTGCTGAAGCCCCTTAAGCTATAACTTGCTGAACTGAACACAATCACATGAACCACCCTTGAAAGATAATTGTCTATTACAGGCTGCAGATCTAGAGATTCAGAAATAGTCTTAATGTGTTTTGGTTCTTTTGACCCCATTGTGGTGTACAGAGGATGAAGAGAGTAGGCAGTCCTTAACAGGAGACCAATCAATAGGATGAGGAGAGAATGTGTGCATATGTGCTGAAAGTCAAAGAGGGAGCAAGATAACTAAGCTCTGCTGAGTCTGGCACTATTACTTCCACAGTGTGTCATGTTAGCTTAGAGTGGATGCAGGAAGGATCAGGACGTGGCAGCTAGTGAGGAACTGGAGCCAAGGTCCCCACAACCAGCACTGCTACCAGTCCTCTGTTGTAGTATAATGATTCCTAGCTGGGGGCAAAGGGATGTGTGGAAAGCTTATAGAGAAGCTCTACTAATTTGAAAAACAAAAATGATGTATTGGATACAATGAAATGTCGACATACCGATTCAGTTAGTTGAAAGTGAAGAATAAACTGTTGAAATATTTAGTTAAGTAACAAATAGCTGAAATATCTAAATACATCAGACTAGCTAAAAGTATTAGTTAAAACAGCCGAGCAGGATAAATGTAAAGGATACTAAGTGGTATTAGTAGAAATGCAGACTTGACCAAACTGATTTAAACTCTACTATTTGAAAACATTGCTTTCATTTTTTAGTATAAATTTGAAACCCATTGAATTGAACATTTGGAACATGATGGTGAGTCCATCAACAAAGATTGGTAGCCAGGGAATAATAATTCTGCTAAGGTGGCCCTCAGATGATTGCTTTTTCCTCAGAAGCAGTTGAAAGCAGGTATATGAGAATTTGCCACAGTATGTCTGTCCACGGAGTCTCCAGTAAAGCAGGTCTTGGGCTCTCTTGCTGCATGATATGCCCATTGCTGGATCCATATTGCGTCTGCTCATGCTTCATTGGTTTCCCACTCAGTGGAAATGGTAGAGTTGGACAGAGGGAGACGGTGGGATGAAGAGTGCTACTGTGAGTCAGGTTTGTAGGTATTAAGAAACTCGGTGGTGGTGCAGCGACATGAACAGACAGGAAAGAGAGCGAGTGGCTCAGTTTTTATGGTCTACCACACAGGTGTTACTGTGGCAACTGGAACCAGCTCGCCAGCTAGCCGTGCTGTGTCATCTTATTTTCTGCCTTTCCTCTTTTCTTTTACCCCAGTGTGTGGATCCTCTACCTTTCTCTCTTTTAGTCCAGCTTCATGTATCTCTCGCCCATTTGTTGGCAGCCTTTCTCTCCACCATTGTTCTCCACACTTTGCATTCTCCTTTCTCTTCACACCTACCTGCTCTTTCTTGTCACGTTTTTCTCCGTTCCCATAAGCACACTCTTTGCAGCTGAGTTTTAGGTCTGTGCTCAGTGGATTTGTCTTCCTTGACTGTGTTTGTGTAGGTGGATGTGGGAGTAGTTCACTTCACCCCTCTGGTCCAGCCCCAGATCCAGCAGCCCTTCAAGCTGGTGGAGAAACTCGTCAGGAACATATTCCAGTTCCGCAGGAAGCACTGCCATAAAGGAATAGAGTAAGCACTATTATGTGACGTATCCTCTTTTTCTACTTTTTTTTAAACTCTTTAATCTTGTCTCATCCTTTTCTGTTTCTATTCTACTTTTTGACAGTGGTGTCTTCGTCTCATTATTAATTAGAATGGTTTTTGATTTGCTTTTCTTCCTCACACACACCAGTCTGACAAATGAAGAGACAACTTCCGAACATTTCTGTAACCCAGTTCTAAACAGCAGAGCACCCTCACAGCCCTGTTGAAAACCATTAGCAACAAACCCACACACGTGCACCCTGCCCATCGCCCCCGTTCCCGGTAGAAAAGTGCATGTAGGCCCGGATAACAAAAGAACACTGCTGTGTGAAAGAAAGCAGCAATTATGAGTCATTGAGGTGGCATAGGAAGGCGAGGCAACATATTTTATGAAACTGCAGTGGGCTGGCAGCAGTGGCACCAAATTGCAGAAGAGGCACCAGAGCTAAAGCGCCTAAAAAGCATCTGTACTGCAAAGCATGTGAAACTGGCTCAGTAACCTTCAAAGAATACAGAAGAACATTTTTAGCAGGGTTTTTAAAAATTAATGGCCACATCAGTGTATTGAATGTTCTGGAGAGCTTTTTAAAGTGAGAGCCAGTAAAATAAATACAAATCAGAAATTTCAATTATAGCTGCTCTTCTTCTTTATGTTGAAGAGGTTTGTATTTGTGTGACTTTCTTCTTGTGTCAATGTCTAACATCTGTTGACTGTGCAGCATGGTCGTGGAAGAAATTAAAAATTCATGAGCAGGTCAAGTCCTTTGTGTGATTTCAGTTAACTACACAGATTTGAAATAACTGCTGAGGGATTGCTTCTTTTTGTTTGAATTTTATAATGCTATTAAACTTGCATGATCATGTGAGCGTGGATGTAGGAAAGTATGCTATCATGTCGTCTTTGTTTTTATTCTTCCTCAGAAAGTTGTTCCCTGAGGTGTGTCGTGTGGAGCTAACACAGGAGATGATGCAGAAGGCCGATGTGGACCCCACTCTACGCCCTACAGAACTCACCATGTCCCAGTTCAGGGCTTTAGCAGATGCCTACGCTCATCTCTGCACCCATGAACCCAGTCTCCTCGGCTATGAGTTCAGAGAGGAGCTCAGAGAGAAGCGCCTCGCCGGGCGAAAAAACACACCAATGAAAACATTTATGGACATGCCAGCTGACACGCCAATAAGACCTCAACAAACCTGCTGGAAATATAAAGAAAGCAAGAGAAGCCCACTTGCACAGGAGACAACAGACAGCTCTTAGCCTTGACATTTCCACCTGGCCTAAGCTTAAATTTTTAAAACATTTTTCCCTGCACCCTGGGAGCAATAGGTAGCTCAGTATACATGAAATCCTGTGATAGAGACAAAAACTATAAGGCAAGTAAATAGCCTGGGCAGTTGGAGAAGCTCGTAAATGTTGTTCTGGGATGGGAAAACACAGAGCAGAGTCACGTTGCTGTGGGAGAATAAGAAATGCATGCTAGTTACCTGCAATAGCTCTTTTTAGAGCAAGTATCTTTTTATGTCCCATTTCTTCCTTCAGACGCAACTCGCATAACACCTTGTCCTGTGGGAGCTGAAAGAAATGTCACATTGCTTTCAGGGTGATTTAGAGAAAAAGATGGCAGCACCATATCCAGGTCATTTTTTTCTTCCACTGTGCACTGGATTGCTGAGTCAGTTGGGGAACAGAGCTTAAGGGAGGAGGAAAGTGATAAGAATTTGTCAACTGGAGTTGGACTCAGGAAAGTGGCATTAAAGGAAGAGGACTCGTTTCTGTTAAATAGTTTTCAGTTTAAAAATCAGACCATTTAATGTTGGTTCTGTATGTTTGCCTGCCGCTGTACATGTTCATCTAAACGCTTAGGAGTCGAAATATTTTGCTGTCCAACTGGCAAATGAGGCAAATAATTCATTCAACTAATTAGAAATTGATAGTATTAATGGAGGTACTGATGTGGTACATATTTGTTAAATTTCATGTAGGCTACTATGACATCTAAAATAAATCAGATGCTTGTGTCAGTGTTTGATATTTGAATGTCAGAACATGCTGCAGAACATGGCAGGGCTGTTTCTTGCCAGTGTGGCAGATTCTATGTATGCATTGACTCACTTTTGATGATCGGTGGGTGTTAATTTCCAGCCTCAATCAGGATCTGCTTTCTCATGGCAGTATTCAAGAGACTGCCATTGGTAGCTACAACACTGTGTTACTAAGGGGGCTCAGTGACCCTTAAGAAACACCCTGGACAGGTCGCCAATCCATTGCAGGGCTAACATAGAGACAAACAACCACACACACACACACTCCTATGGGCAATTTAGACACCAATCAACCTAAGCTGCAGGTCTTTGGACTGTGGGAGGAAGCCGGAGTACCCGGAGAGAACCCACGCAAGCACCGGGAGAACATGCAAACTCCACACAGAAAGGTCCCAGGTGGGGCCCGAACCCAGAACCTTCTTGCTGTGAGGTTCTGGGTACGGGCGCATGGTGCTAACCACTGCGCCACTGTGCTGCCCTCTTATTTGCAACTTGTGTATAAAATTGAAGCACTGCAGTAAAGCTTTTTCCTCATATTTCTGTGTAACCGTGGCCCACTTCTGGCAGATTATTGTGTATTCTATGGAAGATTTACCTGTTCTTTTGATACTGCTATAGAATAGCACATCTCTGATGACAGCTAATCAAGGATGATGGCGAGTCTAGTCCAGGGACTAAACCGCTTGGTTCCCCGCACTGCTTTACCTGTCAGCAGAACATAAAGGATGTGTAAAACTGAACTGACAGACTTGTGAAAGCATTGTTCTCCAGGCCTCATTCGCAGATAAACCCTTTATTTGTAAAACAGTTCCATAAGAATGGAGCATTCACATTCATTGGTTTGCTAGCATTACAGGCATGGTATGGTTGAGCTGAGAAGGTAAAGACTGTAGTAGCGGTTTGCCTTTTACAGTACCTCAACATGTACTTTATGTATGGCAAACGATGATTTACAAAAATATCAGCTGCATTTATTGCTAATTCCTGGCTAGTTTATCTGTACAGTGTCAAGTATGTATACGTAGATGTTTAGACGATAGAAAAGACTTTTTATACACTGATTTACAAAAATATCAGCTGCATTTATTGCAAATTTCTATTTTCTTATCTGTACAGTATCAGCTATGTATACGTAGATGTTTAGACGATAGAAAAGACTAATATACAACAAGGAAAATTGGGTTTTAAACATTATTGCTGTTCAATTAAGCAGCCATACATGGTACTGTATACACTGGAAATTACAATCTTAAGTGAAAGACAGCCAAAATCCAGCAGGCTCCACTTAAACTGCAGTGAATAAACATCTTTATTTAAATGATAAGGCTAGTAATTCCCTGTGTTTTGGTTATTTTACCACAACTCCCAATACAGAGACTAAAATAAACAATGAATTTCATGTAGCGTAGCGTCTGTGAATCCAGACCCTGGTTTAGTTTGTCACAGACTTCCACTGTTGTCCAAAAACTATTAAGAACACACCAATGAGCCACACCGCTGCACCGATTGGCATGTTTCGTCCTCAAAAAAATGGGAGGGTAGTAGCGCTGTTATGTGCAAAGCAAGAAGTTATCAGAGTTTTAGGCTTCTAGATTTGTGGAAACCAAAACACAGAAAATCACTGGCCATCTCCTTTAGGAATAGACCAAACCTTTACTTCAAACCTCCACCCAAAAAGGTACTTAGCTAGGATATACACAATCAAACCTGTTAATAAATAAAAACAATATTAATAACATTAAAAGATGTAGAGTTAAAAATAATATATATGCAAACAGTGTACTTTAGTGCACAAAAAACAGCGAAAAGGCTTAGTTGTGAAAGTCGGTCTACTTTCTCTTGATTTACACCCATCTCTTCTCAGAAACACTGACTTGACCACTACCGCTCTGTGGGTGTATCTTTCATTTCCTTTTCACTGAAAATGCATTTCCTGGTTCTGTTAAACAAAATGAATACTTGACAAGTCCTGAACCCACACTAAAGGCGCCTGTGCCAAAACACCAGATTTATTTTATATGCGCACTGTGCATTTCTTCCCCTTTCTCCAACTTTTCAGATTGACAGGCAGATCTGACAGGCCAAGGACATTCTCCTCCTTTCTTCATAGAAAAGGTCAAAAGCCAAATCTGCGTGAGCTGCAGAGGAGACTTGGATGGAATACGTCACTCTGACAGTTTGTAGCGAGGAGGCGCAGGCCAGCGAGCTGAAGAAAGAGCGAGTATGCATCACTGCCTGCCAGATTCACTGCAGTCATTATCAGTGGGACAAATCACCTCGCTTCGCCTCTCTCAGAGGAGAAACTGGGTGTGTCAGCCAATGGGCATCCATCAGAATACATCATTTACACCTAACCTTTAGCAGGCAGGTGTGACTTATTAAATCAACTTATGAGTTGAGGCACCCTGGTAGAGCCTGCAGTAGACCACAGGAGCATCCCCTGTTGTGACTTATGGGCTTGGGTCAGCCCCTCTGACCTCTATGGCCATAACCCTGTGGTCCATGTACAGTAAAGTCTTGTCCACACTACCACCTAGGTGGAAGGAATGTTTCCTGAGTCAGCGGCATAACTCGCAGCTGGATCATAGAAACAGTCCTCATTGACTACTGAAGTCAGACTTTGAACACTAAACTCTCTCTCCAGTAATGTGTTGAGGTCTGCCACCCCCGATGATGATGCTGCATCTGTCTGGCTGTCCAGTGACCTGCTGTGCTCTTTCATGTTCAACAGTGCACCCTGGCTCCTTTTAAAACTACTGGCTGTCCTCTTAACAGCACTGTCCTCTTTGGGTTTGATCTCTGGAGTGTCCCCAACACGTTCAGGTTGAGCACAGGGTGCTGGTTCACATGTTGACACAGCGTCCTCTGAGATTTGAAGTTGGAGCAACTGAGCCTCAGTGGCAGAAGTTGGGGAGCTGCTGTCTTCACTGTTCTTCTGCGTTCCCTCGCTAAAGCCGTCATCATCCTCATCACTTAAAATATCTGACTCTTCGACAGAGGTGGAGTTGGGCTCTGACATCTGAGGCCAGATCTGCTGGTCAGGGGAAGGACAGGGTGGAGGAGCCTGAGAGAAACTGTAGGTTCCACTGCTCAGGCTTCCCTCATCTGAGTCTGAACCCAACTTGGGATTCCCAGCCTGGGTGGAGAGATCTCTACACGGCTGTTTACACAACCACGAGGCTCTGGAGGAACCTGGTACCAAAGGCGGAGACAGAAGTTAGAAATTCTGCTCTTATCTGGGCAAAACAGTTGCACCTTAAGCTCCCCCTAGCATTTTAATGACCTAAAAAGAAATAAGATCATTTGTAAAGTACATACATACATACGTGTTACACAGCTGATGACTTTTTTTTAAGACAAACCTTAAAAGCCATATACCCCTCAGCACGAATCACCCTATGCACTATGTGGACATGTCCTTACAGGACTCTTTCTCCCCCATAAAACATACAAGAATATTTTTCATATGAATGATTACCTAGCCGGGCGGAGGAGGGCAAGGTGCTGCGCAGGGGGGCCGGGTGTTCCTTACAGGTCCTCTCCAGCGTGCCCTCGCTCTTCATGTTCCTCCTCACATTCTCCCTGAGGATGGAGCGGATAACCTTGACGATGCTGACCTTGCTCTCAGGCCCACTGAGGACGACACAGCAGAGGTACCACAGCAACATGAGCACAGGGTATGTTAAACTCGATTTCAGAAGCTAAATATAGATTAGGTGGACTGGTGAGAAAAATCCATTGTGTCCCCAGTGTAACGGATTTAATTTATTAGGAGTGATCCCAATTTCACAGTGTGTAATGAGAATTTCCAAATTGGTCACAGGCTTCACTCTCACCATTATCCCCATGCAGACAGTCTGTACTGGTAAATGCTAAGACAACAACAGCAACCATAACCTCCATGGGAAGAAGTGCCAAGTTGGTGTATATTATCTAAGGTGTATTTTCTGGGGACAATAATATGAAACCAAGTGTGAAATTAGCCAAATTACAAAATTACAACCCGAATTGCCTGATCTCAGCAGCAAACGACTTCCATCTACCATCAGAGCTGTAGTTGGGTCATTATCTGTAAGCAATGCTTTACAATGAGAGGTTACTAACAAGTATGTTCATTTGTGTTTTAACTCCAAACATAAAGCTGTTGGTACATTTACAACCTAGTTCATTGTTCTTGTTATATAATGAGGGTGCAGTGTTTACAACCAGGGAAACTAAAGGTAAACCATTTTCAGGAGATTCTAATCCTGGTATGTATAACAGGAAAAAAATACTATTGGATCTATGAATGCATATCAGAAATAATCTGATTCCATCTGAAGGTTTAATCTCTGACCTGCTACACAACTGGAAGACTGTCTCTGGTCTCCCTTCCACTTCAGACCTGGAGTGAATGAGCTCCCAGATGCAACTGCTTTCTGTGCCTGTTCCTGGGAGAGTGAGGAAATAAAAGAGAGGCTTTTAATCACACAGTCCAAATATGGTTTATGGTTTCAAAATGAGATAGGGAGGGAGGGAGCTGAACTGAAATGTCAAGAGGTGTGTGTGTGTCCTTGCACTTGCTACATACAGTATTGTTCAAAATAATAGCAGTACAATGTGACTAACCAGAATAATCCAGGTTTTTAGTATATTTTTTATTGCTACATGGCAAACAAGTTACCAGTAGGTGCAGTAGATTCTCAGAAAGCAAACAAGACCCAGCATTCATGATATGCACGCTCTTAAGGCTGTGCAATTGGGCAATTAGTTGAAAGGGGTGTGTTAAAAAAATAGCAGTGTGGCATTCAATCAGTGAGGTCATCAATTTTGTGAAATAACAGGTGTGAATCAGGTGGCCCCTATTTAAGGATGAAGCCAGCACTTGTTGAACATGCATTTGAAAGCCTGAGGAAAATGGGTCGTTCAAGACATTGTTCAGAAGAACAGCGTACTTTGATTAAAAAGTTGATTGGAGAGGGGAAAACCTATAAAGAGGTGCAAAAAATTATAGGCTGTTCAGCTAAAATGATCTCCAATGCCTTAAAATGGAGAGCAAAACCAGAGAGACGTGGAAGAAAACGGAAGACAACCATCAAAATGGATCGAAGAATAACCAGAATGGCAAAGGCCCAGCCAATGATCAGCTCCAGGATGATCAAAGACAGTCTGGAGTTACCTGTAAGTACTGTGACAGTTAGAAGACGTCTGTGTGAAGCTAATCTATTTTCAAGAATCCCCCGCAAAGTCCCTCTGTTAAAAAAAAGGCACGTGCAGAAGAGGTTACAATTTGCCAAAGAACACATCAACTGGCCTAAAGAGAAATGGAGGAACATTTTGTGGACTGATGAGAGTAAAATTGTTCTTTTTGGGTCCAAGGGCCACAGACAGTTTGTGAGACGACCCCCAAACTCTGAATTCAAGCCACAGTACACAGTGAAGACAGTGAAGCATGGTGGTGCAAGCATCATGATATGGGCATGTTTCTCCTACTATGGTGTTGGGCCTATTTATCGCATACCAGGGATCATGGATCAGTTTGCATATGTCAAAATACTTGAAGAGGTCATGTTGCCTTATGCTGAAGAGGACATGCCCTTGAAATGGTTGTTTCAACAAGACAATGACCCCAAACACACTAGTAAACGAGCAAAGTCTTGGTTCCAAACCAACAAAATTAATGTTATGGAGTGGCCAGCCCAATCCCCGGACCTTAATCCAATCGAGAACTTGTGGGGTGATATCAAAAATGCTGTTTCTGAAGCAAAACCAAGACATGTAAATGAATTGTGGAATGTTGTTAAAGAATCATGGAGTGTAATAACAGCTGAAAGGTGCCACAAGTTGGTTGACTCCATGCCACACAGATGTGAAGCAGTTATAACAAACTGTGGTCATACAACTAAATATTAGTTTAGTGATTCACAGGATTGCTAAATCCTAGAAACAAAAACGTTTGTACAACATAGTTTTGTGTTTGTACAGTCAACGGCAGACACTGCTATTTTTTTGAACACACCCCTTTCAACTAATTGCCCAATTTCACAGCCTTAAGAGCGTGCATATCATGAATGCTGGGTCTTGTTTGCTTTCTGAGAATCTACTGCACCTACTGGTAACTTGTTTGCCATGTAGCAATAAAAAATATACTAAAAACCTGGATTATTCTGGTTAGTCACATTGTACTGCTATTATTTTGAACAATACTGTACAGGGGAACACAGTATTTTTTGCTACAGAGTGAGGACATTTTAGCCAGTCCTTTTTTTTCTGAAACAGCTTTTTGAGGGTTAAGACTTGGTTTTAGAGCTAGGCTTAAGGTAAGGGTAGGGGGATGCATTATGTCAGTGAGTGTCCTCATAAAAATAGAAGTACAAGGGTATGTGTGTGTGTTAAAGAGAAGGAGCGTATGTGTGTGTGGGGGGAATTATGGAGGGGAAGAAAGATTTAGTGATCGATTTAGAGGGGCTAATGTGGCAGTGTGCCAGGCTCTTACCTGCAGTATTTCCCAACCTGACCTGCAGCGCTGAGAGCGGGATGAGCCAACGGAACTTAAAGGGGTCGGAATCTCCATGAGACAGTGCTGAACGAGGGTTGGCCTGGTCAGCACATAGGAGAAAAAAAGATGAATTCTCTCTTACACTCCACAGACACCATCTGTGGCATGTGAGGGTAAATGAGTGCAACAAACACTAAGTACCATTTTCTTCTTCAGCTTGTTGCTCTCCCTGTAGACCAATATCACCGCCTTTTTGAACACTGGTGAGAGAGAACACATCAGCAACTTAGTTTTGAGTGCAATGGCCTCTTGAGGAAAGCAGAGCAAAGGAACTCACAAAAGATGCCAATATGAAGCGTATATCAGTGTGCTACAGCTACAGATGTTGACATTCACCAAGTGCCACTGCAGATCGTTTTGTGTGGCTCTCCAGCAAACCTCAGTATGCTTCGTTTGTACTGATCAAACCGCAAACATCCATAAGTGAACATGGATCTGCAGCTGTGTGTTGAGACAAAACTGTATGTGGAGGAATACCAGCCAAAATACTGGTTGCCAGAAACCTTTCAAGTCTGGCAAGATGGGAAGGAATATGTGTGGCTCCCTGAATGCAGCCACAGCGGTGGCAGGAGCAGTGTGCATGCTCACCAAACACGGTCATTTCAGGGTCTTTTCTCATGCGACCCAATGATGAATGAGGGTTGAGCCAGACCACTGAGGAATGCATGAGAAACTCTCCCATCGAAATCTCTGTGACCTGAGACAGACACAGTGGAGATGTTTAAAAAGAAAACAGAGGCAGAAGAATTACAAACCATACTGTACTTACACTGAAGTTGGCAAATAACTGAACCAATGTAAGACCCCTAAGTTTTTATCTTGTTTTCAGATTCTAGTTAAGAACAGTGCATTTATGTCCACTGTAAGTCTGACAAAGGAACCATGAGCATCTACCTTATTCATTAGAAAGATTATTTGCAGTAAGATCTACTTTCATTTCCTCTTTGAATCTGCATTATGAATAATACAATCAGGGAGACGATGAGAGTCTGATGTCTTTTAGAAATGAAGGCATTTTAATAGTCTCTTTTTCATCCAGTCAAATCCCCAAACGCTGAGTAGAAATGTAGTTTTAGGCTTTCTGCAAATCATTATGAAGCATCCTAATCATAACTTGGATTACTGAATAATGAATTCAACAGGATATCAATCAGATGAAAATCAAATGACACTGCTGCCATTCAAAATGCAGTCAAGGTCATTTACATGCTGTGGTTGAACTGATGTGAACACAGTGGATCTGATTCATCTAAAAACATGTTTTCCTTGTTTCTTCTCTCCTTGGATCCTTTCCTTTCCTTCAGTGGGAGGGACTAAGATACATGTGAGGAAACATGGATGCAGTCAAGGGAATTGAGCTGTAATCAGTGTCTGTGAATGTCAGTGAAGTTTAACAGATGCTACAAAACAGGGTGAAAGTTCATTTTCAAGTAAACTTTGATCTGGACCTTAACTGGGAGTTGTTTGAGTATGTTGAAAACATATGGTACCCATGATTTAGCAGTCTCTTTGACTATTTATACTGCAGGGGTTACCAACCAAATATTCCATCAATTTGTAAATATATTCAGTTACCAGAGGCAATGCACAAGAGGACGGCGTAAACAATATAAGAAGCTAAACCAAAGCTCTGCTCTGATACTGTTTGAAGTAGTTTAAACTGATTTCACCAAGGACACTTTAAAGTGTATTCATTATGTTGGGCGATAGTGAATACTGGATTCTAAAAGGTACGTCTACCTCCTTGTCGTGGCCAGTCTGTTCGGCGACTAGCTGATCAAACACAGAGCCGTAATCCTCATAGATCTTCTGCATCTCATTGATGTGGCTGGCCACCTTCTCCATGGCTTTCTGAGCCTCTGCAGAGACCAGAACAGATGAAAGTGCCAACAGGATTCAGTTCTTGACTGTATATGTGGATTGTTAGCGCTACTGTAGCAGACTGTATTTGGTCATTGTGTGTGCATTGCATATGGGGAAAGTTATTCAGTGCCAGATGTATTTTTCTTAGCACATTTTTGCCATGTCTGGGTGCACTTCGTTTGTGTACGTCTTTCTATTCCTACCAGTGAGGTGATAGTGTTCCTCGCTGTCAGCATCAGTGAGTGAGACCAGCTCCCTGAGCAGCAGAGGGTACTTGAGCACCCTCTGCACTGGTTTAATCAGGTAGGACTCCAAGGTGGACGAGTGCTGCTTGGTGGGGTTCCTCGCATCCAGAAATTCTTTAAAGGCTTGATCCGTCTTAGCTGAAATAACACAGTATGAATTAATATGGATATGTGATCTTTGTTTGCGTGTTTGTGTTTTCTGAAGTACTCTAATGGTCTCAGCTACACCATGTATGCCAAGTTCGTAAGCCAGAATCTGATGTGACAGGAAAAAATGTTGGCTTTCCATTGCATCCCGCACAGGCCTGTGCATAATAATGGTGCAATAACATGTCTCCAGCAGGGGGTAGTGTAGGCTTCTGTTGAACCTACCACCTACCATGACCACCGCAGTATTGACATGTAAACATCTGTGTATGAAGCCAATACATTCAGGGCACCACCTCTTGAGTATCATAATAAATTGAAGCCAGGGTCTTTGCACATAGCAAATGGTAAAAAAAAAAAAAAATCTAGTACAATTGCGATGAGTTAAAAATGATCAAGTTGGCACTATTGAGTGTAGGCTGCAGCCAAATTGTTTGAAAGGGCAGGTATAATAGAGAATAAGCCTTCTGTAAAGGTGATGACATTTTCCCTGAACAGTTTGCTTCCACGACATTTACAGAGGGGGGCCATTAAAGTATTAATTATAGCACAACCACAGACAGGCAGCCGCATCAACAACTCCGAGACTAATTGGCAGGCAATTAATGAGTCGCCAAATAAACAGAAGAACTAAGGCAACCCAGGGCCCTTGGCATGATGGGAATGGGAGGGGTGAAGAAGATGGCAGAGAGGGGAATATAATTACTTAGAGGGTTGACAACACCCACAGATTCCTCCTCTGTGTCCTCGGATCATCTGGTTGCAACCAGGCTGCACTGGGCATTCTGTATCCTGCTGAGCCAACGCTGTAGTCAGTGTGTGAAGAAGGCAACTATCATCTTATAATATTGGCCTGTTCGTATCTGTACTGTGCAATTATCATGCCTCATGTCATTCTAATATGTGTGTGGCACCAACCACAACATTTAAAGCTCTGGTAAATGAACACGGTGCATAAACCCTGTGAGTACTAGTGCTTTGAGGCCGGCCTCTTTTCCCTTCTCTCAGTCATTTTGCTCCAAGTCGTCACTGCCCTCAGACTCCAGGGGAGGGAGGAGGGTAAATACATCTGAAGTATTCACATTTCGTACATTATTGTTGTCATTCTAAAAGACTATATTTGAGAGTGATAGAAGGTTCCCATCATTGACGATTTGGATTACAAATTTAGGTCTTTTAAAGTTCATCTATAAAAGGAACAGGAGGGTTTTCCTCAAGGATAGTACCAAAAGACCCTTTTATAATTGATGTTGAATGATATCATTCAACATAATTTTCACGATTGTTCAAACCATTTAACACTGCAAAAAAACTTTTGTGCACCGGAGTTGCTTTGATAACCATATTTATCACATTTTCTGGTAAAGTGTGACCCATCAGAAACGTTTTCCTGAGTGTTTTTTCCCTTCTACTACTGTTAAATCCATCCTGCTGCCTCCTTTGAGGAATATCCCACACAAGATTTAAGCAGCACAGGGGAATGGAATTGCCTCCCCCCACACACACACTTGTCACGAAGAAGAAGCCAATCTTCTTACATTTATCTCTGGACTGGGCAGCGTTCCCAAAGAGTGGTAGAAAGGTCGGCATCTTAACAGGCATAAATCAACTTCCAAATTACCACTCTGTCGCATACAGAGAGAGACGCAAGGAATTACTGGGGCTTTCAGGTTGTTTTGGCTATCTGCTGTGAGTGGACAAGGTCAGTCAAAGTCTGTGTATTAATATATGCATGTATTTAACGTCATCTGCCTGTAAAACCGGTAATAGCTTTGAATGGTTAGAAATTGTAGTTCACAAACTGACAGAATTTGTCTAAATATTTTGTGCGCCTCTGTGCCTAATGTCAGAGATAGAACAGGGCCTGCAGTAAATTGGAGAGGCATCTCTCACCTCATTTTCAAT
This sequence comes from Monopterus albus, assembly GCF_001952655.1. Lineage (NCBI taxonomy): Eukaryota > Metazoa > Chordata > Actinopteri > Synbranchiformes > Synbranchidae > Monopterus > Monopterus albus. The sequence continues at coordinate 1,567,921 of NW_018127974.1, read as the reverse complement.
CTCGTCTGTCACTCTGGGACATTTACTTTTATACATAATTTGTTTCCCAAAAGAAAAGGCCAAACCTTCAAACAGTGGCTGCTCCGAGGTGTGTCTGATGCAACATGGGTGCAAGGAAGCTGAATTTAGCATGGGTGCGTCACACTTTGGATTAATATGTTTCTGAAGATGTATTTACTATATACCAATTCTCAGTTCCATTGCAGTAGGAATCTATTTGGACATCATGTATTCTTCATGTATGGAGGTGTGTAATACCTCTCTCCAGGACCTTCTGGACCTTGATGTGGTTGGCACAGAAGCCGCTGTAAAGCTTGAAGTGATCAGCGTAGTAGAGAAATGAACCCCCAAGAGAAAACAGCAGCTTCTGTAAATGGAGAGGGTGTGGGAGAAAAACAAAGCCAGGGACTGAGTGTCGCACACAGATGGAGCAAGAGTGAGTGATGCTAC